>NW_024543072.1:0-445000 GCF_018167655.1 Microtus oregoni | reverse complement strand
TATTGAGCTGGACTTGGTGGCGCACATCTTTAATCGCAGCACTCAAGAAGCAGAGGCAGGTAGATATCTCTGAGTCTGAGGACAGTCTGGTTTATATAGTGAGTTCCAGAATAGTCAGGGCTGTATAATGAGACCCTGGCTTTAAAAATTAACTGAGAGAGAATGAGAGATAATAAATAAAAAAAATACACAAATCAGTCCCCTTTCTAGATGACAGCAACATGACAACGTCACGGCTGTCACGTGACTCCTGTAGACAACTTACCTTGCCAAGCATTCCCTGTTGTGTCACCACCGAACAAGCAGAAGCAGTGACTAAGTGTGTGGCCTGCTGAGCTCCCGCCTAGGTCGCACTAGAATGGAGATTCAGTGAAGAACTGGCCCAGGCTCTCCCACGATTCCCCCTACCTGATTCCCAGCAGGCGTCAGGAGCACGGTCTGGCAGTGTTGACCTCACTGTTTATTCCAAATCTCTGCCTTAATGAGAGTCACCTTTTTCATCTCTCTATTTCCCCTACTAGGTCCGACATCGTCATCCACCTCTCCACCGCCGTGGCCTCGGATCACTTTCTGCCTGCTGACAGGACTCTTGTTTGCAATAGACACAGTGCTGTGTTTCTCTGTGCAGAGGAGTCTTCGGAGGCCAGTGGCAGACTATGAGGAGCCCGAGTTGCACTGGAGCAAGGAACCCGAGGACAAGTGAGCTCTTATCTTGGGGGGGGGGAGGGGTTGAGAGTGGTGACGTAGTACCTAGGGACCTCTCTGTGGACTCGCCACCTCATCTACATCGGGCATCATACACTGAGCAGCAGGAACATGACAAAGAAAGGCCCCTCCCCCAACCCGGTTTTCTTTTTGTCTCTAAAGGACCATCTCTGGGGAAAAGAAAAGCTTCAGATCTTCGAGAGACAACAGTGAAGCCCCAGAGAGTACGTAGCTGCCCTCAGGAGAAGTGACGCTTCAGAGTTTTACACATTTTCTATCCCAAGCATTCCCTCATAGCGAAGCAGCAGCCTGGGCTCTGGGTGGTGACCCTTTTCATGCTTAGCAATTGTTCCCAAATAAACTTCTGTAGAAACGTGAATGACTGCTACAGCTAGTGGGACAGCTGTCTGCATCTCTTCCTCAGGCCTGCTTGCCTTCAGGGAGCCCCCAGGGTGTGGGAAGTCCAGGGGACCTAGGCAGAGCAGCTGAACTCATGAGGTAGAGAGCTAGGAGCTGGGGGAGGGGAGGCCAGAGCCAGTTGATGATGATTTCTGGAAGAGGAGGGGGGGAAACTCTTCAGAAGAGGGGCTTCAGTGGGAGTGGGAAGGGGTGAACCAAGGTAGCGAAGGGTGAGAATTGCCACCATAACTGGGGCGTTCCCTGACAAGACAGCAATGCCTGCGGGTTGGTAAAGGGCACGAACCACTCTGGAGAGAGCTTCCGGGAACAGCGTCTGCTTTATTGCGTGGTGACAGGCACTTATATAGTTGAAACGTATCGACGGCGATTGTTTCGTACCTACCTCAGATTGGATAATGAGTCAATGAGCGCTCATACCACCAGGGTCTCTATGAGAAAGAATCACACTAAAAGAGACACGGAAAGAACAAACAAGCCGGCTACTCACGTTACTTCAGAACTCAGTGTTCTGGCTTCGGGGACATGGTGTGCCATGTGCTTATTCGGAAGAGCAGTATATATATTTAGATTTATTTATTTTTATGTGTATGAGTATTTAGCCTTCTTGTATGTATCCACACCATGTATGTGCCTGGTGTTTTCAGAGGTCAGAAAGAGGGAGTCAGATCCGCTAGAACGGAGTTTCAGATGGTTGTTAGCCACCATGTGGGTGCTGGGCACTGAATCCAGTGCTTCTGCAAGAAGCGCTCTTAACCGTTGAGTCATCTCTCCAGCTCCATGTCAAATCATTTTTTTTTTCTAATTGTAAAGAGCAGGGGAAGGAGCTGGAGAGCTGACTCGTCAGTTCAGGGTGTTTGCTGATCTTGCAGAGGCCCTGGACTTGATTCCCAGAACCCTCAGGGTGGTTCACCGGCACCAGGCACCAAACACAAACATGGTGTGCGTATATGTGCAGGCAGAACACACATACACATAAAATAAAATGAATCTTAAAAAGAATGAAATAACAGGGGAGCCTAGGGCAGCCCAGGGAGACATCACCATCTGAGCCCGGGATAAGGTTATCTTTCTAGTCCAAGAGTCACGACCAAGTGAGTTAATAAGAAGCTGCACGTGTGACATCGGCTTGAGCTGTCAGGGGCGTCTCCACCGCAACTGGAATGGTCTCAGAACATGTCTTATTGAAGTGTCTTAGTGTGTGGCTCTAGGGCTTCGGTCAATTCTAGGCCATTGTGGGGGTGGGGTAGGGTTGAAAAGAAGCAGCAAATAGCTGGGGTTGTGCCGAGTGAAGACATACAGGTAGCTGGGGGTCTGAACAGGGAAGAGACCACAAACTCCCACAAAGGAATGGTCAGAGGTGAGGACAGTTCTGCTCACCAAAGTCGCCTTAGTAAAAGTTAGAAAAGGCACCGAGACTATAAAAACCAGCTTTTCTGTTTCTATGTCCCTTCCCAGAATCATCTGATTTTAGTCATATGCTCTCCCTATTGTGCCTAAGCGAAAGACGGCAAATAGGAGTTTCCCTAAAAGATCGCTAACGGACATGCACCCCCAAATCAATTCAGGCTGGGCGAATTCTTCTGCTTGTCAATCCAGGCCTATTGAGCATACACACGAATAATAGGAACGGTCTAATTTTGATTGTTGTCCGGGTTAGAGAGACAAGTTAGTTTTCAGAGATGGAGTATGTATAGCCTGCCCAGTGCAGGTTGGGGCCCGGAGGGTTCTGAGTTTGCTCCGAGCGTTGTTTGGAGCCGGATACGTGTGCCATCATTCAGGGGGAGAGACGAGTGTGCCTATCGCATTATAGCAAGAGTGTGTGTACACATAAACCGAGACCAAGTTGGGTCCCAGGGTCGTAAAATGTCTCGTGTGCTGGCCTTCCTCGCCTACGATGTGCCAGCAGTGAGAGTAGGTGCTGAAAAGATCACGTGAACAACTAACTCAGTTTCATCCTGGATTCGGAAGCTCTGGTTCTAGCCAGCAGAACAAGCAGGTTTCGGGAGAGTGGAGAAGCCGGCAGAAAAGGTCCATTCTGGGGGAGAGCATGAAAGGGAAGATTGCCACGCAAAAGAGAAAGAAGTTGGAAGTCCAGGGCGACGATTTAAAAGCCAAACTGCGAATTTAGGAGGTGTGGTTCTACTAGGTCAAAAGGAGGCAGTGAGGGAGAAGAGGGATTCTGCGGGCCACTCGCTCTAAGACATTGCTGTCCGAGCTAAAGAGATAGTATTGAAGGAGTTGGCGCCGATCGGGTGCGGAGTTAACAGATTCTGGGGGCGGCTGTCGGAGCTGAAAATTAACTGAAAAAGGAAACCCCTCGTGCTCCTAGCAGATGATGCCGAGATTAAGGAGGAAGTAAAGGGTGACAAGTGACAGCAACGGAGGGATTCGGGAGCAAGGAAATACGAAGGAAAGCTCACTTTTCTCAGGACAGATGAAGAAGTCTTCGGACCATTAGCATTGAACGTCCAAACTCCCAGAGTAATCAGCTTTCAGATGTAATTTCTACAGTGAAACTGCAACCTTAGCCTCGAAAAGAGCAAAACAGATAGGTCGAGGAGTTTCTTGACCACAACATAACATTAAGAATATCAAACACAAAGCTCCTTGAGATTAGCAGAGGAAGGTAGCTAGCGTTGGGTTCCTTGAAAGATTACTAGAATGTGAGGTACACAAAAGACTCCTATCCGTCCCTGGGTGGGCTCGAACCACCAACCTTTCGGTTAACAGCCGAACGCGCTAACCGATTGCGCCACAGAGACAGGTGGCGTTTGGTGTGGCTGTCAAGTCAGTTCACTAAAGAATACATTGGTCGGCCACATCTGCCAAAAACTGTGTCTGAAATTGAAGTCAAAACCGATGGCACCCTACCGTAAATACGGTAAGAAAGGGCACCTGCGGCTGTTTCCTAAGCAGCAGGTCCGGGTTCTACCTACCGAGGCTGAGGTTAGCGGAGCACAAGACGATCAACGAACCGAGAGCCTTAAGGAAATCCAAAATGGACGCTCTCTGAGTTTGGGAATTCATTTGGTTTTGCTCAGAAACGTTACTGGTCTAGATAATTTACGTGTGCAAATGTGCGTGCGTAAGTACTGATATATTAACTCATTATTTTTAACACAGTAACCGCGTTTCCAGGCATGTCTGGCAAAAAGTACTAAGGGTTCTTAATAACAAATCACACCGACGGTTTTGAAGTCTACTGGAGCGTGAGTCACCCAGGTGAAACAGGAAATTTTAAAATTCTTGCAACTTAACGACGTTAACAATGACACACCTGCAAACGAATATCAAAGGGCGTATTCCCCTTATTCTACTGCCTTCAGTTTAAGGGTCCTCATCAGGATGGGGTCTAATGAGCCGTTTTCTGGATTGCCCAGGTCTCAGGAGTTCCCTGGAGCCTCCACACACTAGTACCTCCTTGCGTATGTTTCTGTGGCATCTTTTGTTAATACTGAGATTCAGTTTAAGTGGAGGTCAATATTTTCAAAGATTTCATAAAAACATAGATACTTTATATGCAGAAATTATGTATATATTTATATTTTGTGATACACACATATGTATATGAGTATATGTGTATGTGTGTATATATGCATATACACATATATAAAATTGCTACATGACCTTTCCATTGAAATTGTTTTGGCACTTTGTCTAAGTGAGAATGGTCCCCATAGGCTCATATATTTGAGCGCTTGATCCCAATTGGTGGAACTGGTTGGGAAGAATCGTGATATGTGGCCTTGTCGGAGGACCTGTGTCATTGGTGAGGTCAGTTCTGAGATTTCAAAAGGCTGTTGCCAGAGCTTTCTCTGGGTTTTGTTTGTGAATCGTGATGGAAGCTCTCAGCTATTGCTCCAGTATGTATGTATATGTATGCCAAGCCAACATATCAGGAAACACAGCACACCCCACGACGTAACTACACACTGCACTGTTTCATTAAGCCTCAACCTAATTATAGGTATCATTCTAATAAGTGGTTTTTATATGGTAGAGATAACAGATACTAAGTCTTTACTCAATATTTTAAAGGCCAAAAGTTGAAGGAGTAAATCCCAGAAAGGAGAGTCATGTGAGGGAAAGTCAGTTCTGAAAATTAAAATAAAACAAAACCGCCTCTCAGATCCTTGCCTGCCTCCTGAACTGGACACGTGCTAGGGGGATTCTAGGGTAGCCAAGGTGAACAGTGCATGTGAATGGCTCAGATCCCACACAGCTCAGACAGCAGGAAAACACTGGAATGTTCAAAACTAAGAAACTGTGCTGTAGCTCTACAGCCCAACACAAGGAAATGATGGAGAGCATGTTTTAGGCTAATATTTAATATCTGTAGAAATGGAACGATTGTAAATAAAAAGTCAAGCAGACTAAAAAACACACACACACACACATCATTATCCATCCGTCCAAACACTGAGTGGACTAAGGAAACTATGTCTTTGGGTGCTTATGATGAGTCGGTAGAGGTCACCTACGGTGGGAAGCAGATCTCTCTAGTGGGAGAGTCTATACGCGTGTGTAGAACTCTGTGATCGTCTCTAACTCCACCATGAGGCCAAGGTAGCTCTAAAAATTAGTCTTATCTAAAAGCTAGCAATACGCACAGTTTTATCCCAACTTTATTTTCAAAATACACCCCGCCCCATCCCCACCCCACCCCACCCCACCCCCAAAAGCCCAAGGAAGCTAGCCCGAGATGTACATAACTCAGCACAGAGCGTGCAGGAGACCGTGGGCTCCATTCCCGGCCCTGGAAGAGGAAAAGCCAGGGAAATAGCCAGCGAAGCATGCACAGATCGTTCCTGCACGGTGAGAGTGGGGTGCCCTTTATCTGTTTGCTCTCCATTTTTCTGCAAGGGGTATGTATTACAGGAAAGCAAGTGCATATATTTTTTTCTTCCAAAATGAGTATATGAACATATGCTACATAACCAGGTTCTTTTACACATGTAATCATTTACATTCAAAACCACCATTTAAAATAGATATAATTAACACACGTGCACGGGGGTGGGTGGGAAGGAGGGACAATGAAAGAGGGGGGAAGGAGAGACAGAGAGAAAGAGCCCTACCAGAAGAGATAAGGGGAAATCCACTGAAAATAACATAAATGCTCAGAAATAAGAAATTTGTTAACGAAATTATGGTGTCGTTATGTCGTTTAACACAAGAAAGCAATGAAAACAAAGGCTGAAATTGGGGCTTTACTAGAGTGAACAGTTTGAGGTCAGAGAGCTGAGTTTGGAAAGCTGTTTGACTGTACAAATCACATTCTTCCTGGTGAGGGAGTGTGTTTTGCAGGACTTTAAGACTGAAAGGGATCTCGGCGATCGTGGATCCAATGTACGAATGCAGAAAACAGTCTTGCCAAAGCAATCAAATTATTTCCCCAGAAGCAACGTTTCCTTAGTAGTTTTAAACAGCCAACATTAAAACAAAAGATAAGTCTCCCGATTTTCATTCAGCCCAGCGCTCCTTCTGTGCTAAGTTCAGAGAGGACGTTTCTGTTCTCATGTGTCGCCTGCAGGGGTGGACTGATGTTTTCCATATTTACATCCTGCAGTGTGGCAGTGGTAAGGACTTCCGACTTGAAAACTTGGTCTAGCCCCCGCAGCCACCTCGCTATGGTGTAGCGCCATAGGTGGAACCATCGTGAAGTACAGTGAAAACATCTGAACCCTAGCGACAGGCGGGGTTAAGTAAATGCACCTACTGAAGGGTCGCTTCCCCTTTTCTACTAATTTGGTTAGAGAGAGACAAGGTCTTGAAATCTAAGCCCTGAGTTTTTAAAAGTGATTATCCCTCTTTAATAGGAAGGCTGACCAAAAATTGATGGAAGGGATAAAAAAAAAAAAAAAAAACGCATTGCTAGTCTCCCCGTCGGGGAATCGAACCCCGGTCTCCCGCGTGACAGGCGGGGATACTCACCACTATACTAACGAGGACAACTTACAAAACCTCTTAAAGTAGCTGCTCAAGAAAAGTACTTTTTAGCAATCCGCGTATTCTTAAAAGTAAAATTTTGTTTTTATTGTCTAGATGAGGTAATGTGAACATTTCTTGTATCTGCCAATTTTCTAAAAGTAAGATTAAACAGCAGAAAGAAACAGGTTCCTCATTAAAATCAGTGGGTCCCAAAAAAAACCCCAGAAAAGTGAAAAAGGGATTGAAGGGAAAAGGGAGGAATCTAGAGTGAGAGGGAAATAAAAGAGGGCGCGAGGTGAACGTTAATAAGTCGTTGTATACACATGTGAAATTATCAAAGAACAAACTTAACCAGTAACAAAGACATGATAAGTTTAATAAATTCTATTCAGCCTCATACATTCGAAATATGATTTCGACATGTAATCAATAAAAAATTATTAGATTTTTCTTAGTATCTATGTAAATTTCATAAAAATATACAAATCAAAACCACAAATATGCCTGTTCCCTGCTTAAAAGTTCTTCAGTAGCCGAAATGAATAGGCATTTAGTTAATGGCTCCATTAATTACTCATTTCGATTAGTTCAATTAAAATCAAATTTAAAAATGCGATCCTTACACGCACCGGATACTTTTAAAACGCTCAAGAACTCACTCCTGCTGTATGAGACTCTCGGATACGGAGGCCTATGCGAATCTGAAATTCTGACAAGAGATCACAGACTCCAGAAAATTTTCAAAACAGAAAAGATAAAGTTAACTTTAGGAACCCAGTCCGGCCCCAACTTGGCGGGGCTGGTTTCATTCAAAGATATAAAATAGAACATTGTGTGAACCGTGTCCTGCGTAAATAAACTGAAGAAAAATTAAGTGTGCGTTGGCCGGGAATCGAACCCGGGTCAACTGCTTGGAAGGCAGCTATGCTCACCACTATACCACCAACGCAACGTGACTTAATGGTTTCTCTAGTCTCTCTAATGCAAGTGAAAATTTGCCGACCGCGGTTTGAGTCGGTTTCTGTAACCTTTAAAGCCGGTTTTGTAAGAAAATTCTGGCAGAAGCCACTTTCTCTTCTTTTCAGCTGCTCACAGTCCGACACTCCCAGCTCGGGGCTCCGCACTCACTTAGCTCCACCAGGCAGTAGTACCCAGAGTCCAGCCGGCACGGGTTCGGTTAGGCGATTTAGGACGGAAGGTGGGGAGGAGAACTGACCAGTAGGAGATCCTCCCCGGGCCGACTCGGCCCCGGCGAGAGTTGATTGAAAGGTCCCCAGAACAGATGGAGATGGAAAGTTAAAAGTGATGAGGAAGTAGGAGATAGGAAAGACCTGAGACCCACTTTCACTTCTTCTGCTTTGTAAAAGCGTTCCGGGGAACCTCGCTTTTCTTTTTATTTGAAATCATAGACAAACGAAACACAGGTAAAGGGTGCGTCACCAGTGTTTATCAGCTTATAAGAAAGTATGGAAAATGCCCTGACAGATGTCAGGATGGCCGAGCGGTCTAAGGCGCTGCGTTCAGGTCGCAGTCTCCCCTGGAGGCGTGGGTTCGAATCCCACTTCTGACAACACTCAATTTTATTATTCCTATCATGACTGAACACCGGCATCTATGGTGTTTTAGAAAAAAGAATCCCTATCCCTTAATTTGTTACAATTATCCCAACTCTTCCAATGCTGATGTCTTCAAACTTTTGTAAGCATGAAATTATTGTCTTGCCCAACCCTACCACCAATTCTAATTAAGTAGATTAGCTATTTAAGTGGATGTGCTTGCTATTTCATACAGCAGAACCGAGAAAACTCATATCTTCATGACATCCTTTTTTTAGAGGATCACAAAGAAAGCACTTTCTGTTTTCAGAGAAGCTTAATGGGGCAGGGGATCTTCTTGACAAGAGGGGAAAGCTGTTAAGAAGTTGACTGTAACTGTGAGGATGGGTACAGCTTCAGAGTAGTTAATTAAAGTTTGCCAGACATAGCCATATTCTCTGTCACTGACCAGACTATGACTCTTAAAAATGTTTTCAATCTTCTGAGTCTTAATTCCCTTCCAAATAAAATGGACATAAGAATTGATAGTCTATTCATTAGAAATTCTAAATTCAGATTCTGTGTCAGGCCTGCTGACTGCCCCTGACAAGATACCCAGGTAATTGGAATGCATATTAAAGTTTCAGAAGATCTGGCCTATCCTTTTCCCAGAGTGATGCTGACCTAGAAGGGCCCTTTCCCTTGCTTCTCAGAAGGCTACTTTGTACCCTGTATCATTTAAGCATTTACAATCTGTCAAAACTGTATTACAATATTTAAAGGATATAAAGTCACTATGTTTAAAAAAATTAAAGCAGTACATTTTCAGGAGAACCCGGTAAGAAAATAGATATTAGACATGTCAGAAAATTCTTAAACAGAGCAGGAACCAAGCATTAAAAGTAGCATCACCTGTGGTTAGTCAATTGACAGATGTACAGTATACTCAATGTTATAATGTATCAATCATGTCAGGGGAAAAAAATCCACTTCCCCCAGAAGGCACAAGTTGTTAAAGGAAAACCACAGTGTCAAGGGTAGACTCCCTCTCTCTGAGTTATTAGAGGGCCCAGAGGCCGTTGCCAGCCCACTTGGTTGCCCACCATGCTATATAAGTAGGACCCCATTGCTGAAGACACAGCATGTTATAGCTTCAAGGCACAGAAAGAGCAACCTTGAACTGATCAGCAATTTCTTCCCTGATGGCTAACTTTCGTGTTGCTAGGAGGTGTTATTCGGGCCACAAGGACACACAGAAATACATGCACACACAGTTAAAATAAGTTCTGTTTTAAAAGAATGGTGCCACAGGGACATGTGCTCAACTATGTTCATAGCAGCTTTGTTTGTCATAGCCAGAAACTGGAAACAACCTAAATGCCTCTGCACTGAAGAATGTATAAGGAAAATGTGGTACATTTACACAGTGGAGTACTACACAGCAGAAAAAAATAATGACAGCTTGAATTTTGCAGGAAAATGGATGGAGCTAGAAAACATTATTTAGAGTGAGGTAACCCAGACACAGAAAGATGATTATCACATGTATTCACCATAGATGGCTTTTAAGCACACAGCAAAGAAAGCCAGCCTACAAACCACAATCCCAGAGACCTTAGACAACAATGAGGACACTAAGAGAGACTAACATAGATCTAATCTATATGGGAAGTAGAAAGTAGAAAAGACAAGATCTCCTAAGTAAATTGGGAGCATGGGGACCTTGGAGGAGGATTGAAGTGGGGAGGGGAGAGGAAGAGAGGGGAGCAGAGAAAAATGTAGAGTTCAATAAAAAATCAATTAAAAAAGAAAAAAAGAAGCTAGAACTAATGACCCAAGCAGTGATTTAATTAAAAAATAAATAGATAGATAGATGGATAGATAGATAGATAGATAGATAGATAAAAAGAGACGTGCCCACTGGTGTGATAATGGCAAGAAGGTTATGGGGGTAACCAATCACTTTTAGATTGGATTTGAGGCCTGCTCCATAGGAAACGCATTCCTGGTACTGTAAACCTGATTAAAGCCCACGATGTGTAAAACCCAGAGACAGATATTGGGGTTCACCATGAAGATCAGAAAAGCACAGCAGCCAAGCCACTAGAGAGCTCTTACCTCTATGACATCTCCAGACTGAAAGAGAGAGAGTTCCTGTCTCATCCCACCTTATATAATCCCCTCTCTAGTGCTGGGGTTAAAGGCCTGCACCACCGCAGCCCTGCCTCTTTGGCTAACTAGTGTGGCTGCTGGGATTAAAGGTGTGTGCCACCACTGCCTGGCCTGTATGGCTGATTAGTGTCACTGTTCTGGTCTTCAGGCTTTATTTATTAAAATACAAAGGAAATATCACTACAGATGTATCAAACTGCCTTCTAAATACTTTTGTTTATATACACAGATTCGAACCGCTCTCAACTTTGCCAGAGACGCTTCTGTCCGCAATGGGCAACAGCTAATGTTCAGCCCGAAATGGAACATCTATGTGGACCTCCCAAGATTCAGGGAACACCGAGAAAGGGGGCAGAAAGAATCTAAGAGCTGGAGGATGGGAGGGAGGCTGTAAAACGTCGTCTTAAGGATATGACATGTCTATTGCTCTCAGGAACCCACAGCAACTGTGGGTACCTGAACAAGAGCAAGCCAATGAGAACAGTCAACGTCAAGCGACTGTACTAACCAGACTCAGTGAGGAAAAACAAAGAGAAGACACGAAGATTAGAAGGGGTGTGTGCAGGGGGCTGTTGATGGGAGGAGAGGAAGCATGAATCTTCAGAACCAATAGGACAAAGATACATTATATGTATGTATGAAATTGTCAAAAGATAAATAAAAGATGTTTAAAAAATAAGAGACCATGTGGGTGCCAATAGTCAAAATGTACTCTGTAGGTATGTGAAATTGTCTATCATCTATCTATCTATCTATCTATCTATTTTTCTATCTATCTTCTATCTATCTATCTATCTATCTGTAAATAGAGTCTCACTTTCTAGCTCTGGCTGGCCTAGAACTTGCTAGTTGGACCAGGCTGGCTTCAAAACCAGAGGCATCCTCCTCCCCTCTGACTCTTGAGTGCTGACTAACAAGTCCTATAAAAGAACACATTTAATAAAAATGTATCTTTAAATTAGATACATTTTTATTAAATGTGTTCTTGAAAGTTTAGGGGGGGGCGGGAGTAGAATTTAATTTTCTTAAATCTTGCTGTAGACAATTAATACCACTCATTTTGGGAGAATCAGAGGTATTTTTTTTTTTAGAACAAACACATTTTTTTCAGAACTAAAAGAGAAAGGCTTGCTGTTGAAATGCTAAAAAAAATTCAAATCCTATATCATTGTCCCTCTTTGAAAGAATAGGTTGAAATGGTTAATGTTATAAGTTAAAAAGAAAGGAAGGGGGTGCTCTAGGCAACTCTGTCCTTCTTGGCCTATCTTCAATGCCTTTTTCCCCCCAGTTGCTTTTAATGTAAAGCCAGATTGAAAAGGTTTTGGATTGGTTGCAGGCAAGCAACACAGTTAAAAATGACATCCAGGGACAAGTGGCTGGGTAGTGTAACCCCCTCTACCAGAAAGGGCTTATGTGATGCAATACAATGTAGCAAGCTCTGGGCAAACTCACTTTCCTTCCTGAAGTTGAGGCACAGCTCAGGGGACTGATAGAGGTGGAATGGACTGAATGGGGCTGAAGCCATGCAAGCTTCTCCTTGTCATTTGCCTGACTGGGCTGGAGGATATTTTCCCAGTTTCAGCCACTTGAGAATGGGTCTTTACGTCAAGCAGTCTCCCTCTCTGTTCCCATAATAACTATATGACCTTGAACAAATTGCTTGACCTCCTTGTACTTTAGAATATTCATCTTTAAATAAGAGGTTGGTAAGATGACTCAGCACACAATCCTGATGACCTGAGTTCTATCCTAACTTCACAAAGTTGTCCTCTGACATCCACACTTGTGCTATGTGTGTAATAATAATAAAGCCTCATGATATTGCTATTGGATTAGTGGGGTATACCAAATGTCCGTTACCTAGTTGGTACTCAGAGAATAATAGCTAGTAACAACTAATGTCTGTCAACAGTGTGCTAAGTGTCTAACATCCCTCTTCACCTCTTACATCTATTGAGCCCTCACAACAGTGTGGAGGAATGCTGTTGTCAACATTCCCAGTATGTAGAAGGGAATATTGGAGTCTGGAGGGTTTGATTTGCCCAGTAGTTTATGGCAGAGGTGAACAGCTAAGCAGTCTGGTATGCTGATATTATTATCCTCCTATTCGGCTGTTATCCTCACCAGAAATCAGAAGAGACCATTCTCTTACAGAGATAGAACCAAGCTAAGTTGAATTACCTCCCCAGACCAACTCTACCATACCTAAAGACTTGGGTGGTCTTATCTCCAACAAAACAAAGAAATGGCCTGCTTAAAAAACAGTCACGTGCGTGGGCCCAGCCTGGTGGCCCATGCCGTTAATCAAAGCACTCTGGAGACAAAGGCAGGAGGATCAAATGAGTTGGAGGTCAGCCTGGTTTACATAGTGAGTTCTAGGTCAGTCAGGGCAACACAGTGAGACCCTATATCAAAACACACCAAAACAAATGAATAAAGCAAACAATAATATAAACTATTTATTAGTGCGATCAATGCTGACCAACTAAACTCTCAAGCTTTAGTTTTACCTTAGGGTCACCTATAAGAACCATAGGCCTTTTCCAGCACGATCATCACACCATCGTGCCCCTTCACTGTGTCCACCTCACACTTTTTCACTTACCCTGTCTCCTCCACATAGAAATCTTATATATGATGAGGTGTGTGCGTTGGTGCCCTTGGAGGTCAGAGGTATGGGATTCCCCTGGAGCTGGAGTTACAAACAGCTGTGAGCCACCTGATGTAGGATGTGAGACCCAAACTCAGGTCTTCTACAACATCCACTCTTAGCTGCACCAGATCTCTAGCCTTTAATATATATATATTAGGTTTGTATAGAAAACAATGGGCTGTGTTACGGCGTCTTCACACATCCATGCCATTCTGCTTTCTTCTCCCTCATCGCTCCCCAACTCTCCTTCCTTAGGCCCCCGTTCCTCCAGCTCATAGTTACTTCCCCTTCGGCTTTAGTACATTATTTCATTACTAGTTTGCTTAAGATCTTTTCTTCTGCTCTCAGGTTCCCCTTTCAGTTTTGTAGAACGAACATGCACACGCACATGCGCCCATGTTCCCAAATATTGTTTATAAATGTTCTTTTACATTTAAAAGGGGATATGATATAGATATGGATAATTTACATTGGTATAAATTTTACTCTATTGATATAAATTTAAGGTCAATTTTGTTATATGTATATGTATTTCTGCTCTTGATTAAGGTATTGTGATTATGTAGTTCATTTAAAACTTAGATTTTCTAGATATATAGAGATATATTTCAGTTAGATAGGCATTCTTCATATCTTTCAAAGACTACAGAATATGGCATTTTAAATGTTTTAATAACTTAGGGCTTTTCATGACAATGAGACACATCTGCTCCTGGCAGCACCAATCTACTTCAAGAGAAAGATGGGCATTGAAGAGGCTCCTTATGGAGTTTGATAGCCATTTGGGCAAGAAACTGCTCTTGCCTGGATGTTGCATTAACTGGACACGAAGAACACGCAGAGAGAGGACTGCTGAACTTGCCTAAGGTGAGATGGTCTTTAAGGGTTCCTGATTTATGAAAGAGTCTATGAGACATTCTGCAGGACACAGCAAAAAGTGACTGAACTGTCTTTGAATTTTTCTGCTTCATGGAAATGTCTGCTGGATACTATGGGCCTGTAGGCTGAAGATGGATGCCCCAACGGTAGAAAAAAAAATTGGGTGACTGTCCAGGAAGCGAGTTGTCTCTGTCATTTCTAGAGTTTTGGAAGTTGCTTACTTCTTGTTTAATTAGGTAATATTATATCCTTCTGGAGTCTTTGATGGAGTTGAAGAATGGATAGTCATAACTTTAGTTTTCCTTAGTTAACTGTAATTCTTGCTTGATAACTGTTTTGTTATATGTAATTTTGCTATGTTAAAGTTAAAGCCTTCCTTTTTGTTTAAACAGAAAAAGGGGAAATGATGTAAGAGGGTCTTCTATCTATCTGTTGTTTCATTGGTTAATTAATAAAGAAAACTGCTTGGCCTGATAGGTCAGAACATAGGTAGGTGGGGAAGATAGATTAGAATGCTTGGAGGAAGAAAGCAGAGTCAGGCAACCGCCATGAAACTCCAGCCCAAGATGGATGTGGGTTAGAATCTTCCCGGTAAGCCACGACCCCGTGGTGATACACAGATTACTAGATATGGGTTAAAGAAAGATATGAGAATTAGCAAAGAAGAGGCTAGATATAATGGGCCAGGCAGTGTTTAAATGAATACAGTTTGTGTGTTGTTCTTTCCGGGGCTAAGCTAGCTGTGCGGGGAGCCGGGCGGGACAAAAAGCAGGCCTGCTCGCCTCATCACTACATGGAATGGCCTCAGACTCAGAGATACTCCTACTTCAGTCTCCCAAGTGCTGGGATTAAAGGTATGCACCATCATGCCTGGCAAGAAGTGGGCTTAAAAAAAAATCAAATAACATAGACCTCAATTATAAAACATAATGAGGGGAAAAAAAAGCTCCCAGTTGCCAGGGCAAGATACCCTGACTCACCTCTGAAGTTACAAAGTGGGATTATAGAAGAGTCTAGAACACCCGTAAATCCAGCCCTTACAGACACAGATGACTTATCACGGCAGGTCAATCGATCAACTTCCTCAATGATGGGGTCAGTACTAGGCCTCTCTTAGCAAGCTTAAGGCCCAGTACTGTTACCCCTAGGAACACCAGACAGCGCATAAAGCCCACGGAAGATGGGGCAGCAGCTCTGCACTAACGTCCTCTCCTTGCCTGCCACCTGGTTGTGCTCTACCCAGACCAGGATTTCCTCACACTTGTCTTGCCCTTTGCATCTGTCCTCTTCTGAACTCTCTTCCCTAAGGCTATCTCCCTGCAAGCAACTCTTCACGTGGAAGACACGAACTTCCAGAAAGTTTTCTGCAGCCACTCTGTCCCCCTGAACCTCACTCTCAGTACTCTGTACTCTGTACTCTGGTGGGCAGAGTAAGGCTTGAGTCTGTTTGGCAGGGATGGTGGCACTCCGTGGGATTTATGTGGTCATCACCTCACCATCTCCAACCCCAGAGTCAAACAAGGAAACGACATCCAGCAGGAGGGGATCCTGCACCTTCTCACATTTGTCTTCCATCAACACAACCACCACCACAGCAGCCCCAGGGGCCACGGCCTCATCAGGCTGGTGTTCTTGTTCAGCTCCTGGACGTTGAAGAAGTCTTATAGACGCTCCTCCATCTTAGAGATGCGGGTAGAACCACCCACCGGGGTGACCTCATGGGTTTGGGCCTTGGTCAGCTTGGCATCGCTCGG
The DNA here is from genome assembly GCF_018167655.1 of Microtus oregoni. NCBI lineage: Eukaryota > Metazoa > Chordata > Mammalia > Rodentia > Cricetidae > Microtus > Microtus oregoni. The sequence continues at coordinate 428,951 of NW_024543072.1, read as the reverse complement.
GGTCATCTTCCACGGGCTCCAGGGGAGTACAAAAAAGGTCTGAACACAGTTCCTCAAAGTGGGCACGAGTAATGAAGGTGCAGAAGCCTACATCTTCGAACAAGAAGTTGATCTTCAAGGTGCCACTTCCCTAGGGATAGTCATGGCTTCTCGCTCTCAGATTGGAAGAGGACTCGGATGCTCGAGGTGGCGGAAGCTGGTACTGCTCCGCTCTGCTGTTCTTTCGCTGTCTCTCAAGCCAGCCAAGCCGGGACGACCTGGTTGGGCTTTTATCCGGTGTGGGAGCCCCGACTCCACCTGCCCTCGCAGCCGAGAACCTTCCCACACCTTCTGTGTGCACCAAGCGACCGCAGACTCAGACGCAACCGGCCGCGATGACTGCCGCAGAAGAATCGGATCCAGGGATCCGGAGAGGCGGAGTGCAGAGTGCCTGGCCCCCATCCATCGCCGGTTTTGACTCAGAGCTGCTGCTGCAAAAAAAAAAAACACACACACACACAGAAAGTTTCAGTTGTTCCGGGCTAATTCTATAGGTGACAGCCACAAGTCCTGGTAGTAGCGCTGTACTCCAGGTTTCGGTTTGGAGGGCAGTCCTGAGCATGCGAGAGCACGATGCCCGCCACAGAAAATGATGCCTCAGAAAGCCCGGCGCGTGCTCCCACGGAATCAGAACCATAGCTTCTAAGTTAGGAATGTAAAGAGTGGTGTGGGGTTTGTCTTAAAAGAAAGAATTCTGGAAACACCAGGGTTGGCTTTTTGAACTTTGTTCAAGAAGAATGATTACATAGGAAGTGCAACCAGCAATAGAGATAAGCTCAAATAGGAGTACAGTAAGATACTTGCTGTGTCTGGCATTGGTGGTTCAGTGGTAGAATTCTCGCCTGCCACGCGGGAGGCCCGGGTTCGATTCCCGGCCAATGCACGCCTTGTTTTTCAATTTTCCTTTTTAAGATTTTGTTTCCTTTTTTTTCTCCGCTCTCCCTCCGGAACGTGGGGTTCTTTCGATTTGACTCTTTTTCTTTCACTGGTTTACCACTGAGGAACACAAACTTAACGCTGTGGTCATGGGATTCTGGAACCTAACTGTGCAACCCATGAAAACGCTGCACATAGGAAAGCCTGCATTCTACTCCTGGTTTTGAGACCAATCCTGTAAGATTCCTCTCCCAAAAAAGCATCGTCCTCAGGGTGTTTTGGAAAGACTTCTTGTTTTTATCTGTGAGCCTGTTTTTGTTTTTGTTTTTTCCCTCAGACGGGAATGACCCCAGAATTCAGACGTAGAATAAATTGCTGTAGCATCAGTCCTTCATATGTTCTAAAGCAATGGTTCTCAACCTTCCTAATGCTGCGACCCTTTAGTACAGTTCTTCATGTTGTGGGGACCGGCAACCTTAAAATTATTTCTGCTACTACTTCAGAACTGTAATTTTGCTACTATTATGAATTATAATGTAAATACCTGATATATAGAATATCGGATATGGGACCCCTGTGAGGGTCCTTCAACACCCCCCAAGAGGGTCACAGCCACAGGTTGAGAACCACTGCCCTAAGGCTGATGTGAGTTCACCAAGCAGTGAAACCGCTTTACTTCCCACTGTCTGAGGTTGTGAAGATTGAGTCTTTTTATTGTGTCCCATCTATTTTAATTCAGAACATTCCATTTCGACTGTCTGATGTTAGACTTATTGAAGAAGAAGCCGGATCTCTCTCTCTCTCTCTCTCTCTCTCTCTCTCTCTCTCTCTCTCACACACACACACACACACACACACACACAGCTTCACCAGGGAATACAAACCCGGTTCTCCTAAAGCGATACAGTCTAGGGGTCTTGATCGAGTTCGTTTTCTCTGACAGTTAAAGAACTAAAAGGCAAGAAAAAATCTCAGCTCAGCAGGTGGTGGTGAAGAAACCGCAAGCACCACAGACAGGAGCAGCAACTGAAGAAACGTGTTTATTGGAGGTGAGGACACACGCATGCTTCAGAAGACACACAGAGAGAAAGAGCCTCCTCACAGCGCGAGGGGGTGGGGGCTCGGAAAGCCGGAAAACCTAGCCTCTTCTAGAGAATCAGAGTTCCCTTTTGCAAGTTCTCAGTCTCTTAGATAAAAGAACCTAAAAGCAAACTCATAAAAAAAACTCAAGGACTGTTTCATTAGAATTTTAGGGAAAACCACAGAGTGGGCCCCCTGCAAACCCCAGAAGCTGCCAGGAGGAGGGAGATGGATAAGTTGTGCCTTTTGAGATCAGCAATGGAGGTCTGCAAGCAGCTATAAAAGGAGGCTGGAGGTCATAAAGAAAACAGTAAGAAAGACTGGTGTCACTGGCAAGCACACTTAGGATTCTGGTCAGCATCTTAAGAGAAGATTAAAAGGGTTGGGAGGCTGGAAGCGCGGGAGGGAGGGCTAGGCGTGGTGGCCCACGCCTTTAATCCCAGCACTCAGGAGGCAGAGGCAGGTGAATTTCTGTGAGTTTGTAGGCCAGCCTGGTCACATAGGGAGTTTTAGGACAGCCAGGACTACTTTTCTGAAGAAGAAGGAGGAGGAGGAGGAGGAGAAGGAGGAAGGGGAGCAAGAGGAAGGAGAGAGAGAGAGAGAGAGAGAGAGAGAGAGAGAGAGGAGAGAGAGAGATTAATTCGTGGGAGGAGGGAAGTCACAACATACTAAACGAGCACCAATCACTGATTGATGAAAAGTACAAAGGAGAAAAACAAAGCAGTAAAGGAGATTTAGGAGTGTGGTACAGGAATAAGGTTATACTACTGAAGAATCAAAAAGCCCTTACTGATGGCATTTGAATAAAACCTGAAAGGACATTATCTTAACCTGTTTTCTGATATAGAAAAGCTATAGAAAAGCATATGAGACTAGGTTCTTTATATTTTTTTACAAAAGCTTTTTTAGTTCACAGTTACAGACACTTTAGTCCAAGTTCAAATGGTGATCACATTTGCTTGGCTCCTTTGTGTCTCTCTATGCATGGCAGACAAGAACAAGTAAGGGTGTTGGTGAGAGAAAAAGCTGCTAAGCTGCAGGATGGCTTCGCTATTCCTCCTGGAAAGCATCAGTCTCTGCACCATGGAGGCACAGATCAGCTCTTGCCATCTGAATGCCACATCGGTCTCTGCACCGTGGAGGCCCTGAAACTGAACGCCTCCCATCGGTCTCCACCTCCTAGCACCTCTGCCTGAGGATCAAGCCTCAGCCTGAGTTTTGCTTGGAACAATTCACGATTAAAGCAAGGACGAGTGCACAGTGAAACAGGACGCGGGTTCTGTAAGCAAGGGCACCCCTGAAACGGAAAATGGCAGTGTGTGGAAGCCTAGACGTTGCCTTCAAAGAAGAGCAAACAGGACCAAGAATAAGCAAGGAAAAGCAGAAGGAAATGAGATCAGAGCGGCAAGATCATGTGGTAACATCTTGGAGAACATTGAGAAGTCTTTAGATTTCCTTCTAAGCACAAGGGAAAGCTTTGCAATTATTTTGAGCAAAGAAGTCACAAAAAGGAGATCCTTAGCCCAGATTGATTGTTGTTTTATTGCTGGAGGTCAAACCTAAGACATCATGTAAGCTGAATAAGAGTTCTGCCACCATTCTTCGCCTTCTTTTTTCTCCTTTTCTTTTGGAAAAAAAATGTACATTTTAATTTATTTTGTGTAGAGAGAGACGGTGTGCCTGTCGTGGTGGGTGTGTGGAGATCAGAGGAAAGCTTTCAGGAATTTGTTCTCTCCTTCCGTCATAGGCGTCCCAAGGACAAAACTCTCCTCTTGTTGGCAGGCTTAGCCACAGGTGCCTTTTCCTGGTGAGCCATCTAAACACACACCTATACACTCCCCACCCAGCCTACTTTTGTTGAAATAGATCTCACTAAGTTATCAAGTCTAGGCTTGCACTCAGTCTGTAACCTAGGCAGGCCTTCAACTGGTGATCCTCCCTCCACAGCCTCCTAAGTAGCTGTAATTACAGGACCACACATCAGACCTGGTCCTAAGTTGCTTTCAAAGGAAGGCTGGGGTGGGAGGGAGCTGAAAAGATGTTGCTGCCATTGCTGTTCTGCCATGTGATGAGATGTCATTTGCCCTCAGGAACCTGATGCTTTTTGACTGACAGGGATTTCCTCCAGTCCTCCACCGGGGTTTGAAGGTTTCTCCATAAATAGAAATAAAGGCCCGTGTCCACTGCAAACAGGAGGAACATCACGAGGCAGAAAGAGATGTGGTACCAAAGTAGAGAGATGGCAAGTGCATCTGCTGAACCTGGTAGGAGAATCAGAAGAAATGAGCCATTAAGACAGTATTCAGAATAAACTGTGAGGTCCCTAGTGCAGAGCCTTTGTAAAGTCACCACACCCAGTACTTAAAGTAAGGACAAGAGCAGATAAATAAGCCAGGGAGCCTTAATGGACTTCTTAATCTCTCGGTCTTCCCCCATATGTTGATAGATCTGAATTTTCTAAAGGGCGACCACAGCCACATCTGTATGAGATACAAGAAGTTACACTTCAGCTCTTAGGGATGTCTAGGGACACAGAGAACCCATGCACCCATGACAGGGCTCTGTTTCTCTGCTACCCCGCAGTCCTGCCACCCACCACCCACAAGAGAGGAGCTCTGGGCTGGGCCCACTTGCCCTCACCTGGCAGGGCCTTCACTGCTCTCCTCTTTGCTCCCAGCCCAGTTTTGCTGCTGTGACATTCCTAGAGCTCCACTTGGGATTGTACAACTTTAGCCTTTGTCCGTCTCCTCCTCTCCCTTTCCAACGTCCTGACAGAGGCCCCGTACCTTGGACAGTGATGGTCACAGACCTCGACTTGTATTGCCCCTTTCCTAGGTATCCTGTGCAGTGGTAATCACCGCTGTGGCTGTGATTTGCTTTGGAGATGGAGAAGGTGCTGTTGGATTGACGATATTTTATGGATTTTCCATTCTGGTATAATGTGATCTTGTTCAGGGGTTTGCTCCTCCAGCTATGGCACCTCAAGATGATGGTTTCTCCTTCCTTAAACATGAGTTGAGGGGTCTGGAGCAGCAGCCAGTCTGAGTGACACAGAAAGACCATCGGACTCAGAGGGCCTGGGCTCAGCTCTGAGACCCAATCTGAGCAACACAGAAAGACCATTGGACTCAGAGGCTCTCTTGCCTTGGCTATACTGTATATTCCAAATGGGGGGCACACAAAAATAAGGATTTTCAATATTTATACTATAAAGAAATGAAAAACATGAGGTCATAAATGTGCCTAATCCAGTTTAAGATCCAAACAATATATATACACACAGAAAAATGTCACACCATGTCCTCCACAAATACATGTCATTTTATACAGCAAACAAAAAAAACAGTTTTAAGTTTTTAAAATGACTTTATAAGCTTTTGCTTCAGTTGGGGATAAAAGTCATCACACAGCCTATCCTTATCTACATGACTGACACGGTGCCCTACCCTTCACCTCTGGCCTCGGTTTCCAGATTTCAGTTCTTCCCTTGGAAACCTCACTTCCTGTCTCCTCACACCTGTCAAGCCTGCCCCTGTCTTTGCAGGCCTCGTGGCCTCCGGGCTCCATGCCTCCCCACACTGCCATCACGAGAGTGATGTTTATGAAGTACTAACTTCCTTTTGTTTCTGTCAAACTAGCCTTTAACCTCTTGCTCAATCCGGACTGAGCCAGATAACAGCTGTCCCCCTCCAACAGTACTAAGCAGAGTGGGTCAAAGGGGAAACTAGTGATCAAATGTCTTTCCAGCAAGTTCTCGCCGCTGCTTCCCAGAAATCAGGCCACCCTTTTTCTTGTAAACTTCTGTCCAGTAGACAGAGCCCCATGGCCTGGTATCCCAGCTCCTTCCTGGGCCCGTCTACTAACCGGCAATCACTTCCAGTTGTACAGGGTCGCTGAGGATGTTCTCCTCCAGTCTGCACTGGTATTCTCCACTGTCATTGACTGTGGCTTGAAACGTGTAGCTGGGCCGGACCTGGCTCCGGAGGGAGCTCCCATTGTGGAGCCACTGGGTCGAATAGTTCCCAGGGTTGTGGGTCCCTTCGCACTTCAATGTTACACTGTCTTCCTTGAGCACCTGGATCCATGGGGGCTCAAGTTTCACCACGGCCTTCGGGAGATCCGCTGAGAGTGAGAGAGCAAAAAGGAATGTGAACAAGTAAATTCTGAGAGACGGAGGATTCCAAAGGGGAGCCCAGGGGGCAGAGAGTCCCTGTCATTGACCCAGTAAAGATCTGGGAATGCAGGTGGATCTCTGCGAGTTCGAGGCCAGCCTGGTCTACAAGAGCAAGTTCCAGGACAGGCTCCGAAGCTACAGAGAAACCTTGTCTAGAAAAACAAAATGAATAAATAAATAAATAAATAAATAAGTAAATAAATAAAATGATGTGGGAATGATAATGATGACTCACGACTGTCATCTAGCAAGGGAATGGATGAAGCATTTATGAGCTGACTGTGATATATAATTAATTCAAGACCACTTGTGGGCAACTTAACAAGTCTGTTTCAAAATAAATTTTCAAAGGGTTATAACTCAATGGTGGAAGCATGTATAGCACACCTCAGGTCCTGGGTTCAATCTCTAAACCATTAAAAAAAAATTGTGTACTTGCGCTGGTCTCTTTCCCTTGCATTGTTGGAGAATCCAGTTGGAATCTTACTAAGGATTCCTCCAGGCCCTGTTGTGAGAGAACTACTCAAGTCTGCTCCTCGGTAGAAGAGGCTTTTCCCTACAAAGTAAACACAGCATTTGATGGTAAGGAAATAGTGCCATGAAAACAAGGGAGGCACAGACTTACCAGTCTGCTGGTCTGCAAGAGCTGTAAATGAGAAGAGAAGGGGTCAGTGTGGCCCAGCAGCCTCAGGTGAAAGCAAATAGGATCGTGTATAAGGAAAGCCGGGATGGGTTTGGAGCCTCTTCCCCCACCTCAAGAGCCTGTTTCTAGTTATCTATCTCTCCTATCTTTCTCGCCTCGTCCTGCCAAGGGGTTGCCATGGCTGCAAAACAAGTATGAATGTTTGGTGCAAGACAGACTTCCCAGCAACTGTAAAAGAATCTCTGAATTCTGAACTTAAAAAATACTAGGGCAGTAAGAAATTAGAATCCTGTTGTTGTTGTGACAGGGTATCACTATGTAGCTCTGGCTGGCCTAGAACTCACTGTGTTGACCAGACTAGCCACTTGCCTCTGTCTCTTAAGTGCTAAGACAAAGGTAAGGATCACCACACCCAGCTCTTTTTCCACAAGGTTCCACGAAGCCAGGTTGGCTGGAATTGGAACTCACTATAGCTGAGGCTAACGCTGAGCTCCTGGTTCCCTTGTCCCCACCCTGCAAGTGCTGGGATTATAAGCAGGTACCATCAGACCTGCGTCTCTTGCCTTTTTAATCTCCCCAGCTTCTAAACCACGTCTGTCCCGTGCTGCCCATGTCTCTAAAGTCCAGACTCTAGGAAAAGCTGACGTCACTTTATTTCAGAACGACCCCTACTCACCGAACAGCAGGAAAATTGTCAGTGGCTGAAGGCGCCATCGGCCACCAGAATGTCCATTCTGAAACATCTGTATCTCCGGGGTCATTCAAGAACTGGGTCAGAGTCTGAAGGGCTTTAGGAGACAAACAAAGAAAAGAGGAAGGAAATGAGCTCATTTTCTTGCCTAACCACCATAGGTCAGCAGACTCTGGTTCTGCTAACTTAGCGATTGCTGGTCAAACAAGATGTGGAGTCTACTTGACAGACAGGACTGTCTCCGTGTAGTCACTTGTTATGCCCTCGGGGAAAATCCCGAGCTACTGTTTGCTGGTGAGGAAACTGGGGGAGACCCTAGAAAGCAGAGGGCATCTCCTTTTAGTGCCTGGGGCCTCAATTTTGCATTGCTCCCACAGTCCCTGTGCCGCCTCAGAGGCCAATGCAGTCCCTAAGGGAACTTTGGCTGAGGTGAACCAGGTGAGATAACCCGAACAGGTTATTGAAAGTCTCATCAGAACAACAAAGATCAGTTAAAAGTAAGAAAACAGTCCAAGGATATTCCTATCCTATATGCAAGAGTCTGACCTTGCCCTCCACACACTTAAGAAAGTTGTTGAGAGCTTTTGGGTTGGTTGGTTTTTGAGACCGTTGTCTCTCTACGTAGCCCTGACTGACCTGAAACTCACTACAGAGACCAGCCTACCTGTGCCGCCTGAGTGCTAGGAATAAAGGTGTGTGACACCACGCCCAGAACAAACACAAAGTTTTTAAGTATAAAAAGTAAATTTGTTAATAAAGAAACTGCAATAGCATAAATGCTATTCAAAAGAGGAAAATGGGAGCTGGCAAGATGGCTCAGTAGGTAAAGGCACTTATTACTGTCGCGGCCACCCTCGACCCGCAAGGATGATGCAACCACCGGAGCTCTTCTCACTGCAGTTTATTCCAGACCTTTTACAATTCTCTCATTTTCTTCCCTCCTCTCTCTCTTTCCTTCCTCTTTCTCTCTCTCTTTGACCTCTCTCTTTTTCCTCTCTTTTCTCTTCCCTCTCTCCTTGACCTCCCAGGCAAACCTCTCCCAGCCCTTAAGTAGGCATGGGCTGCCAATCCCGGATTGCCAGGTGGGCACTGCCCATAGGCCCACGCATATGCAAGCAGCTGATGATCATTGCGTGATCAGGCATAAGTCAGACTTTAGCCATAGGAGTTGATTATACATCTCCATCAGGTGTGACACCTCGCAGCTCGCTACAGTTCCCCCTTTTGTTTTGTAAAGCAACAGGTAAGAGTAGAGGTCTGATCTCTGTTAAAAATGAAACATGTACTAGTGTTTGTCCAGGTGTCATCCACTCAGAGAACACTAGACCTGTCCGGTGCCTTTTTACAGAGGTGGGAGCTAGACACCAACCCACATGCAATCAGACTTGCTCTTCTTGAGGTTGATGTATGCTTACCTCAAATGCAGTGCACAAGCCTCACATCCTGTGCTCAAATATAGATAACCAAACTTGAGGGGACTGTCCTGCTTCAATGACTATGAAGGCCTGAATGATCATAACTGCATTGCGATGCTGTGAAACCCTTATGTGACAAATGCACCACAGGCATACCAGGGAGGCAAGCACCATTAAGCCTGCCAGGGCTCCTATCCCGCCCACTCCTTCAGATGATCCATGGAGTGATCCAGGAAGATAGTTCTTCTGCCAGGCTGGTATCCATGCGTGTGGAATCTGCAGTCACCGTTGTCACTCTCAGCTTTTCCAGTTGTTGTTCAAATTCACCAGACCAATTACCTAAAAGACAGCTAGACAATTCTTTAAATTTTTCATATCACACACAGCCCCAGATACTTCCATTTACAGCCAAGCTGAGCCAATTGCCAGAGGACATCTATCTGAGTCATCGTTAGGAGTGGCTTTGCCATAATCTCAGACCACACCAGTCAGAAACCACTGTTCCTTCAGCAGTCCCCTAAATAACATACCCCAGCTGCCATACTCCCGTGGCTCATTTATTCCTGTCAGCTGAGTGCATGGAAGACACCTTCTCCCTCATGCACCTCTTTGGCTTCCCTAGCAACTCAGCTGATCCTGCTTCTGCTCTGAAGGGGTCCCACTTAAATTGTCTTATAGGGAATTTGGGCGTTGTCAATCCATCTGGCTACTTCCTGCTGAGCGGGGATGTTGCATTCTTACGCGTTTTTACTACAATCTACTGCCATTTTCCAGTCACGCTTGGACTCAGGTCTCAGCAAAGGCAGGGGAGAGGCAAAGGCTCCTCCCCACCGAGCTGGAAGGTGGAGGCGTGGCAACGTGAGCTGCCGTTGCCCCGGGCTAGGACAGAGGTTCAAGCCTACTAGATCTTATCAGATCTTATCGCTTGCTTGCTGCGCTTCTGTGCCCTGAGGCAGGTCCCGGGGTTTGCAGAGGTGCAGACCTTCAGTGCTGCTTGGCCTTGGAGCCGCCTAGAGCTCCTTGGTCTTGGAGCTGCAGCTGCTCACACTCCACTGCAAACTCTGGAGGTCTCGGTAATTCGAACCACATGAATATCACTCCCTTCCCTAGCATACCTTGTTCGGTGGCAAAATTCAGCTCTCTACCAAGCTTGTCCCAGGATGACACATTAAGATTGCCAGGGACAGCAAACCAAGGAGCAACTGTGTCACATTCAGTAAAGAACCTCTCCAAAGCACTCCGTAACAGCTCGTTAAGAGCCAGAAAAATCAGGTGTGATGTTGAAGCGCCCATTCTAAAATCCTATTCTTCCTTTTATTTTCATTTTAAACTGTCCACTTTGGTCGTGGCCCTCACTTTAAACCGTCCGCTATAGTCGCGGCCCTATTACCTCCACTCTCCCTTCTTCTACCGGCAAGAGCAGAAAACCCGCTTTTTGTCGGCGGATCCCCAATCTTTACCTTGAGGATTATTTGGTGCACCCCCTGACTGCAGCAAGTTCTGGGCTCCACGGAAAGAGGTTTGGAGGTTCCCCGTATGCTTGTCCCCGTACGGGCCACCACTTGTCATGTCTCTACCTCGACCCGCAAGGATGATGCAACCACCGGAGCTCTTCTCACTGCAGTTTATTCCAGACCTTTTACAATTCTCTCATTTTCTTCCCTCCTCTCTCTCTTTCCTTCCTCTTTCTCTCTCTCTTTGACCTCTCTCTTTTTCCTCTCTTTTCTCTTCCCTCTCTCCTTGACCTCCCAGGCAAACCTCTCCCAGCCCTTAAGTAGGCATGGGCTGCCAATCCCGGATTGCCAGGTGGGCACTGCCCATAGGCCCATGCATATGCAAGCAGCTGATGATCATTGCGTGATCAGGCATAAGTCAGACTTTAGCCATAGGAGTTGATTATACATCTCCATCAGGTGTGACACCACGCAGCTCGCTACATATTACCACGTCTGATGGCTTGAGTTTCACCTCCAGAACCTACATGGTGGTTGGAGAAAACTGATTTTCTCTGTGCTCTAAACACACACACACACACACTAAATAAATGTTTTTAAAAACATACTTTTTTGGTCTATATACTCATCATCTACACACTACTGAGGCCAAATATGTGGGGGGTGGGGATAGTTTCCATGCCAAACAATTCTCCAACACCATCTGGGGTCCTACAATTTCAACTCAGTTCTGACATTACCTCCCTGGAATTAACATGATTGTTTCACAGAGCAGATAACGAAAGTCAGGAAACTTAAGCATGCATGTGTAGTTGTCACGTAAGTTGACTACAGAGTCCTTCTGTGGGTGAAGGCTGGCTGTTTGATGATCTTTCCTTTTGTCATGTCTCAGGATAGTCATCTCCCCCCACCCCCCACCCCGCAGAATTGTTAATGCTTTAATGCTTTATAACCTTTGTCCCAATGTTTCAGTATTTCACACTTTTTTTGGAGTTCCAATATTGAGCTCGAATTCCCACATAGGGCCTGAGAAAGCTGGAAGAGAAAAAAAAAATAAAAGAAAGGAAGGGGGAAAGGACATGACTCCTTTAAGAGGCTCTGTTGTATTGGTACACAAAGTAGAAATGGCAAGCTAAGTAAAACCCGCATGCCACAGTGTGGGGCACCAACTTCCTAGAGCCAGGGCGGTTGAATGCAGCTCCCAGTTGAACACAACCTCACAGGGTATAAAGTTCTGCTTTCATTGACCTGAGTTGGGTGGAGTCAGTTGCCAATTCAAAGCCACTTAGCAGTTTAAAGGTTTGGCTCACAAGGCTAGAGACACACAGTAAAGACAGGTCCAGAAGGCGGGGGGGGGGGGGGGACTCTAAACTACAGTGTGTTTAAAAATGATGGTAGGCTTAGGAAAGAATAGAAAATGGGTATAGACAGTCTTAGAAATAAGTGAATAATTTAGAAATAATAAAGCCTTTAAAGAAAGAGTAAAGTAATATAAAAGAAAAAAAGCCACATAAAGGTGAAAAATGTACAGGGAGTCAGGTTCCAGTATGGTGCTGTGTTAACTTTGAGTTTTTTCATTGCTGATGAGAGAACAAAAGCTGCTGAGAGCTATGGGACTGTGAAAGGGACTGCCGAATTCAACCAGCCTAGATACTTTATGGATGCCTTAACTTTAAAATAGAAGTCAGAAAATGCATTGCATTGGGAAGGGGTTGTGGCAGCTGACTGGTCCCCAGCAAGCAGTGTGGGCAGGCGGTGGGTGGGAGGCACAGATGCTGCAAGTCTCCAGGACTGCTAGGTCCCAAAAGCAGCCAGTCCCGAGCAGGGACAGTGCACGAGACCACACGGTAGGTCTCCATGTGACTGGGGCTGGCGGGCAAGAGAGATGGATAAACACACCATACAGAGTAAAGTTAGACATTTATTCGATGGTTTATGGAGGGAAGGAAAAAGGGGAGAAGAGGAGGGAGAAAGAGGGGGAGGAAGGTGAGAAGTGGGGAGAAAGGCAGAAGCTGCCTCTCTGAGAGAGGGATGGAGAGAAAGAGCTGAGGTTGCAAGCAGGAAGAAGTGAGAGTGGCTTGTCTCTTAAAGAGACGGAATTACATTGTAGATTTGTCATCATTTAGGGGGAATATAGCATAAAAAGTGTAGACCCATATTTCTATATGGTGTGACAGCCAGGCTCTAAAGCCATAGGCCCCACCTGAGGTGGTCACATAGATTTCCACACAGGCTGTCGCTGCCCTAACAAAAGGTCAGGGTATTGTTTTGCTCATTTCTGTGTAATTTGGAGGATGCCTGATAGAGATGTTAATTCAAGCCTACCTGCCAGCTAGAGTACAGAGCACACAGGTAGTTGTGGACATGACTAAAAGCCATTCACCTGGTTACCTAGAAGACAGAATGCTAATGTATTTACCCCTCAGTTTACGTTTTGGTATAAAGACTGTTTGGAGAATAAACAAGGAGAAATTCTTCAGGATGTGAACTCAGGACTTCATGAGGGACCACGGAGAATCTCCCTCCCGATAAAACCATGTGAGTTGTGTCTTTATTCATGCGCCTCCACGCCAGAGGAGCAGACATGTCTCACTGCCATGAAAATCCTTAGGTTATTAAACATCTTAAATGTTGTATTCTGTAGATCTTTGAAATGCTTAAAGATCACCTATCTAAAACATATCTCTGTATGAGCTTAAAATCATACCTAATGACTACAAGTTTACTATAGATGACTAACTACTAACCTGCATTTCTTCATTATACATTACATTTTTAAATGAGCTACATAGCACAATACCCCAAACAAGAGTAGAAACATACATACAGTATAACAAAAATAACTTTAAATTTGTATCAATATACCAAAATCCATACCAATGTAAAATACTTGATGTTAATAGCTGTCTTTCTTAGTCAGGGTCCAGTGCTAGCCCAGACCATAAATGATTTTTCTTGACCAGACCTGTTTATGTTGTGGAATATTACTTCAACTGTGCAAAAGTGTATTACATTTGGTTATGCTGCATTTGTTTAATGACACAAGTATATGTTACATTTGTTTATGCTGTATTTGTTTAATTGTGTAAAGGTGTGTTGCTGTTTCACCTTGCCTGACTAAAACACCTGATTGGTCTAATAAAAAAGTGAACAGCCAATAGCTAGGCAGAAGAGGTATAGGCAGGGATGGCAGGCAGAGAGAATAAATAGAAGGAGGAATCTAGGCTCAAGAGAGAAGTGAAGAAGGGATGAAGAGAACCAGGGAGAGAGGAACACACTTGGGGCCAGAAGTCAGGCAGTTGCCAGACAGACATGGAGACAGCAGAAAAGATAGATTGATGGAGGAAGGTCATTGGCTGATAAAGGAACTGCCTTGGCCCATTTTATTGGTTAGAAGATAGGTGGGAGGAGTAAACAGAACAGAATGCTGGGAGGAAGAGGAAGTGAGCTCAGACTCCACAGCTCTCCTCTCGGGAGCAGACGCCTGAGAGAGACACCATGCCCCGCTCCCGGGCAGACACACGCCATGAAGCTCCGACCCAGGATGGACTAGGCTAGAATCTTCCCGGTAAGCGCACCTAGGGGCGCAACACAGATGATTAGAAATGGGCTAAATTAATATGTGAGAATTAGCCTAGAAGAGGCTAGATAGAAATGGGCCAAGCAGTGATTAAAAGAATACAGTTTCCGTGTAATTATTTTGGGTAAAGCTAGCCGTGGGGGCGGCCGGGTGCCGGGGACGCAGCCCCACCACTCCTCTTATTACTACAATAGATAAAAAGAAAGAAAGGTAAAAAGCCCAGAGGAGAAACACAGATAAAGATAAACCGATTAAAATAAGAGCTGAGCTAAGGTCAAGCATTCAAAACTAATGATTTGAGAGCTGGTTGGTGGCCCATGAGAAAGCCTGCTATATTTTTAAATTTCCGAAAGCCTACATATATTGTTTTGCTTCTAACATATTTCAGTTTAGACTCAATTTTAAGTATTTCAAGGGGGGTGGCTACTACATGTATTATACATCAAATATATAATCCTCTCACAATCTGTGTGAGCCGGCCTCCGATGTCTTTTCTGTCTGTTCATTACTGCTCTTTTGGTCAAAGATTTCATGTAGAAATATACCTGGGATTCCAGGAATACAGCACTTTTAGGCTCGTGCCTAGTATTTGCTTCAGCCTACAATATTCAAGTCTGCTGCCTCAAGTCGGTGTCCCTGGAGTACCCAGTCCAAACACTCATGGACACAAAAATCCCTACAGGACGAAATCTCTGTACCTTTCGAAATGTTCATACCACACCACTCAACCCCCACCCGGCGCAGGGCCGCCCAGGTGTCCCACCAGCCTCTCCTGCAGCCCATGGCGAGGTCCGCAGTCTCTTCACACCTCTGGCGGCAGGGGGCAGATACTCGGTTGTCACACAGGGCTGCAGGTCCTGACTTGGTGGGAGAGGCATTCCCACAGAGTCCGCGAGGCTTTCGTGTTTGGTCGGCACTGGAGAATGGCAGGCCTGTCCGAATGGGGCCAGCTTCACAAAAGCAGGGGTGCCATTATCCTCTTTAGTATAGTGATGAATACTCTTGCCCGTCACGCGGGAGACTGCGGTTCCGTTCCCCGATGGGACAATTTGCCTTTTTTTTTTTTCCAACCCCGGGGCCTTTAAACCTTGGCCGCACACTCCAGGTCCAGAACTGTGTCCTGCACGCCACGCGCTCTGCTCCTGTTTCCAATCTGCAAAGAAAAATGCACATTCAGCATTGGATTAGCGGAATGTTTTACAAATGTGTGCTAAACCCATTCAGACTACGGAGTACAGCTCAGATCTATTGGGAAGGGTGTGCTGGTGGTGCTCATAGTGATAATGATGGTGAACCCTGTTCGAGGACCCTGGTCCCTGTGGCTGTCGTGGCGTGACCTGCCAGACCAGAATTGTAGCAGTCAGGAGGCACGAAGAGGAGAGGACCTCGGATAACCGGGTGCAGGGCCAGAGCAAGGATTGGGGTTGCAGTCAGTGTCAGCGTGAAGAGTACAAAGGGTGTAAAGTGCTAGGAAACCCCGACGCCTCTGCTATCAGCTAGCTGCTGTGCACTAAACGTTGTTGGTGTGGCGTTGGTGGTATAGTGGTGAGCATAGCTGCCTTCCAAGCAGTTGACCCGGGTTCGATTCCCGGCCAACGCATAATACTTCCCTTTTGCCAAGGTTCTGTCCCAAGATTGCAAGACCTATCAACTATCAAAACGACACAACAACTAGAGAACCCTCTAGACATTTTTAGAGTGTGGCGAGCTACAGGGGAAGGGCCAGGCCAGGCGAATTACTAAAAGGTGGCACGGAAGCCACGGAGGGCTCCGAGCAGCTAAAAGGGCAGGGAGGAGCACGGGCGGCGATGGCAGGCTGCAATCTATCACGTGGGTGCAGAGTGCCAGTGGCTTATAGCCAGGCGGTCGGCTGGGGCGAGCGGCTGGCAGACAGATTAGCAGACTGGCTGAGATTCTGCGAGAGGCTGGCCCGTCGGGTATTTTGTGTCGCTCCCTGGTGGTCTAGTGGTTAGGATTCGGCGCTCTCACCGCCGTGGCCCGGGTTCGATTCCCGGTCAGGGAAGCTTTTCTTCTTCCTTTTGAAACCTCACTCCCTTGCGTGCCGATACTACATCACCTTTCCCCCATAACCACATAACCTTTTGCCCAACACCGTCGCCACGACAACCTGCTGGCATCTTTGCCTCCGGACACCTTGCCACCTCACCACCCATCTTGACACCTGCCCTGCACTGCCCTGCCCTGCCCTGCCCTGCACTGCCCTGCACTGCCCTGCCCTGCCCTGCCCTGCCCTGCACCGGAGGGGGGGGGGCACTACCATCACATCACCTCTCTTACCTTTTGCCCAACAGCGTTGCCGCCAGACCCTGCTGCTCCGCTCCACTAGTACGTACCTACACCCTCACTCGAAAACCAACAGCCTGCAGCCTCACCGGCGCTCCCTACCCGCACACTCACCACCCTTTTCCTTGATTCCCACTCACGCCCACCATCTTTTCCTGCACACACCAAATCCTCAGGGCCTGTCCAGCGAAGCCCCGTTGCGGCCCGACACACCCAGCCTACACACCGCCACTATCACACCGACGACACACAAACACCCGACACGCAGCGCTCCCGCGCAAGCTTCCGACCCACTCATGGAGCCCACTGAGTCTCCACCTCACTCTATCGCCTGCTCTTAGGTCTCCAAGAAAGTCTTGCTTGCCCTACCTGCCACACCTGCATGCATCACACGCTCCCTGGAACCTTTCCTCTGCTCTTCACAACTGAGCGCCGACTTCAAGCAAATGCAGTGATTCGTGCCAGTCTACTGTGTGTGTGTGTGTGTGTGTGTGTGAGAGAGAGAGAGAGAGAGAGAGAGAGAGAGAGAGAGAGAATGTGTATGTGTCTGTCAATATGTCTGACTGTATTGTCTGTCTATTTCTGTCCTTCACTGTGTGTATGTGTGTTAGCCTAGGATTGTATATACATATAGATGTATGCAGGCGTAAATTACAAAACTCCAGGGTCTCTAAGTGATCATTCATGGTGGCAGTGTTGGTATGAGATCGGGAGGAGAGCGCGTGTCCGTCCGTGGGTGGGGGTGCTCTGTGGGGTGGTGTTGATTCCGTGCTGATAGCAGGCAGGGTGAATGCAGAAAGCACCTGGTGTGGTTCCTAAGCTTCCGCAACGCCGCAGGGCAGACAGTGCGCGACCCTAGGCCCTATTTCCTCGAAAGCCCCCAGAGCGGCTTGGGGGAGCTGAGGCCAAGCCTGGCTGTTTTAAGGCCGCTGTTTCTGCGGCTCCTTGTGTGTGCGGGCAAGAGGTGCAGGTGCCTGTGTGAGTCGGCAAATTGGAGCGGAACCTCTGCCCACCTAGGTTTTGCGTCCGCTGCCGGGTGGGTCTCCTCGGTCGTGACCCTGTCAGCAGGTTCGGGGCACGGAGACAGATGGTGGTGTGCTTACCGCTGGGTTCAGCTCCGCCTCGATGCGAGGCACAGTCTGAGCCCACGGGGGCGAGGGGTGAAGAGGCAGACACGCCTTTTTCCAACCTGACCTCAACCCAGTCCCGCCCTGAAGCCTTTCCAGTAGAGGACAAGGAGAGACACCCGTGTCGAGCTGGATCTGGGAAGGGTCTGTCCAGCAAGCTGCTGGGCCAGTTGTGTGGCTCCCATGAGACGGCCATGGGGAAAAAAGACAACGGAGAAGCCTACGCTAGCAGGTGTCTGAATGGGGCCGTCGCATGCCGAAGGCAAGGATCCACGCTTGCCTCTGTGCTCCCTGGTTTCTCCTCAGCTCGGCCCTTCTGGCTGGAAAGAGGGACTCTGCTTGGAGAAAAGGTCTCTCTAGCACGTGCCTGCGATGAACGATCGAATGATTGCTGCGGGACAGACAGCAGACAGGCGGTAGGGATGGTGGTTGGGGTGCGGGGGCAGAGCCGGGGTGGTTGTGGCCAGGGGCGTGCCATCCTTGGGCACGTGGTCCTGAGGTGTAGGGCAGCAGGCTGAGCACCTCCCCCACGGACAGCTACCTACCGCATCAGGTCCTGCCTCTGCTTTCCTACCGGGGCTGCCCTCTGTGAGGGACTTAGGAGCCCAAGAAACCAACACTTCTCCGCCCAAGCTGCTTTTGGTCATGGTGTTTGATGGCAACAATCCCAAGCCTGACTCAGACTGAAATCGGTACTAGGAGTGGGGTATTGCTGGGACAGAGCCTATCCCGTGCTTTCGGGGATTAAAAGGAGCTCTTGGGGGATGAACAAGAAAGGAATGGTGATGGTTCAAAAACACCGACTTCTGTGTCGCTTTGGAGCAGGGTCAACCGTGCTGCTTGTTTCTGGAGAACTTGACAAAACCCTGCACTCATCTGGGAAGAGAGACTCTCAGTTGAGGAGATACCTCCGTGAGATCATGAGTGGTCTTTTGTTCCTTTTTAAAATTGATATCATTTACGTATTTACTCATTTCTTCAAACTTTTTGTTATACTTCTCATCCATTTCTATAAGGGCGTTTTTTACATGTTGTTTAAGGGACTCTATTGCTTTCATAAAGTCAATTTTTTCCTCTTCTGTGTTAGGGTGTTCAAGTCCTTCTGTTGTAAGATCATTGGGTTCTGGTGTTTTCATGTTGTTTTTCAGATTGTTGGATGAATTCTTGACTTGGCGTCTGCCCATCTCCCCCTATCGATGCTATCTAATGGGTCTTTTAAAACATTAGATATCGTTCACTATCAATGGAGAAAACAAGACATTCCAGGATAAAAACAAATTTAAACAATACATGGCCACAAATCCAGCCCTACAGAAAGTAATAGAAGGAAAATCACAACCCAAGGAATCCAACATTGGCAACCCTGCCTACAACAACTCAGGCATCTAGCGACCCTTCACCAGCATATCTCAAAGAAGGGAGACAAACAAACTCTACTACCAAAAACAATAAGAATAACCAGAGTAAACAACCACTGGTCATTAATAGCACTTAATATTAATGGTCTCAATTCACCTATAAACTTGAATTTTGCATACAAATGGACGGAAATAGAAAACACTATCCTGAGTGAGGTAAGCCAGACCCAAAAAGAGGAGGATGGGATGTTCTCAGTCATATTTGGTTTCTAGCCATAAATAAAGAACATTGAGCCTATAATTCGTGTTCCTAGAGAAGCTAAATAAGAAGGTGAACCCAAAGAAAAACATATAGGCATCCTCCTGGATATTAACCTTCATCAGGCGATGAAAGGAGACTGAGACAGAGACCCACATTGGAGCACCGGACAGAAATCTCAAGGTCCAAATCAGGAGCAGATGGAGAGAGAACACGAGCAAGGACCGCGAGGGGTGCACCCACACACTGAGACAATGGGGATGTTCTATCAGGAGGAACTCACCAAGGCCAGCTGGCCCGGGTCTGAAAAAGCATAGGATAAAACCGGACTCGCTGAACATAGCGGACAACGAGGACTACTGAGAACTCAAACAATGGCAATGGGTTTTTGATCCTACTGCACGTACTGGCTTTGTGGGAGTCTAGGCAGTTTGGATGCTCACCTGACTAGACCTGGATGGATGGAGGTGGGTGGTCCTTGGACTTCCCACAGGGCAGGGAACCTTGCTTGCTCTTTGGGCTGACAAGAAAGGGGGACTTGACTGGGGGAGGGGGAGGGAAATGGGAAGCGGTGGCGGAGAGGAGGCAGAAATCTTTAATAAATAATTAATAAATGAGACGCACAGAGGCGGAGCGGCGGCCAGACGCGGCGGAGGAGCGGCCAGAAGCGGCGGAGCAACACCTCATACAGGAAGAGGTTTTCGGGGACGGCGCAGCGGCAGACCCAAGCGGCAGGGACAGGCGTGCAATAAGGAGAGCAGATCGCCCTACTACAATTGAATCAAAGAGGTAGGCCTTTGGTTGGCCAGGTCACTGGCACACGGGGAGCCTGGTCCTGTCCTGAAGATCCTTCGGAGGGGTGAGAGGGTTCTTGGCCTGCAGCAGGAACCAGGAAAGAGAGCGAGGGCATTTTGTAAGCGGAGCCCTTGGCCAGCAGGGAAACCTGATGCGGTTTTTAAAAGACCCATTAGATAGGATCAATAGGAGGAGATGGGCAGGCGCCAAGGCAAGAATTCACCCAACAATCTGAAAAACAACATGAAAACACCAGAACCCAATGATCTTACAACAGAAGTATTTGAACAACCTAACACAGAAGAAGTGGAAAAAATCGACTTTATGAAGGCAATAGAGTCCCTTAAACAACATGTAAAAAATGCCCTTATAGAAATGGATGAGAAGTATAACAAAAAGTTTGAAGAAATGAGTAAATACGTACATGATACCCTGGGAAACCAAGAAAAAACAATCAAACAGGTAATGGAAACAGTTCAAGAACTGAAAACTGAAATGAAGGCAAGGAAGAAAATACAAACTGAGGACCAGCTGGATATGGAAAATCTAGGCCAACGAGCAGAGTCTACAAAAACAAGCACAATCAATAGAATACAAGAGCTAGAAGAAAGAATCTCAGATGCTGAGGACACCATAGAGAAAATAAACGAACAGATCAAAGAAAACAGCAAAGCCAACAAATTCTCAACACAAAACATTCAGGAACTATGGGACACAATAAAAAAACCAAACCTAAGAATAATAGGAATAGAAGAAGGAGAAGAGTCACAGCTCAAAGGCCCAGAAAATATTTTCAACAAAATTATGGAAGAAAACTTTCCCAACTTAAAGAAAGATATTCATACAAATATTCAAGAAGCATACAGAACACCAAACAGACTGGATCAAAGAAAAACATCTCCTCGCCATATAATAATCAAAACACAAAATATACAGGTTAAAGAAAGAATATTAAGAGCTGCAAAGGAAAAAGGGCAAGTAACTTATAACAGTAAACCGATCAGACTTACACCTGACTTCTCTATGGAAACTATGAAAGCCAGAAGGTCCTGGATAGAGGTTCTGCAGAAGCTAAGAGACCATGGATGCAAACCCAAACTACTATACCCAGCCAAGCTATCGTTCATTATCAATGGAGAAAACAAGACATTCCAGGATAAGAACAAATTTAAACAATACGTAGCCACAAATCCAGCCCTACAGAAAGTAGTAGAAGGAAAATCGCAACCCAAGGAATCCAACACTGCCAACAGTGCCTAAATAACCCAGGCATCTAATGACCCTTCACCAGCACATCTCAAAGAAGGGAGACACACAATCTCTACTACCAAAAGCAATAAGAATAACCGGAGTAAACAACCACTGGTCATTAATATCACTTAATATTAATGGGCTCAATTCACCTATAAAAAGGCACAGGCTAAAAGACTGGATACGAAAACAGGATCCAACATTCTGCTGTTTGCAAGAAACACATCTCAACCACAAAGACAGGCACCTACTGAGAGTAAAGGGTTGGGAAAAGGTGTTTCAAGCAAATGGTCCTAAGAAAAAAGCAGGTGTGGCCATACTAATTTCTAACAAAACTGACTTCAAACTAAAATCAATCAGAAGAGACCGAGATGGTCACTTTATACTCATAACAGGAACAATTCATCAGGATGACGTCTCAATCCTGAATATCTACGCCCCCAATATAAAAGCACCTACTTATGTAAAAGAAATATTACTAGAACTCAAGGCAGACATCAAACCACACACACTAGTAGTAGGAGACTTCAACACTCCTCTCTCACCAATGGACAGGTCAATCAGGCAGAAACCTAATAGAGAATTAAGAGAATTATTGGAGGTAATGAAGCAAATGGACTTAACAGACATCTGTAGAACATTCCACCCAAATAGGAAAGAGTATACCTTCTTCTCTGCAGCTCATGGAACCTTCTCAAAAATTGACCACATATTCAGAAACAAAGGAAACCTCCACAGATACAAAAAAATATCAGTGTCCACCTGTGTCTTATCAGATCATCACGGATTAAAGTTAGAAGGCAACAACCACGCTGCCCTCAAAAAACCGACAAACTCATGGAAACTGAACAGTCAACTACTGAACCACACCTGGGTCAAGGAAGAAATCAAGAAAGAAATTAAAGTCTTCCTTGAATTTAATGAAAATAAAGGGACAACATACTCAAACCTATGGGACACAATGAAAGCAGTGCTAAGAGGAAAGTTCATCGCACTAAGTGCCCACTTAAAGAAAACGGAGAATGCATACATTGGGGACTTAACAACACACCTGAAAGCTCTAGAAAAAAAGAAGCAGATGCGCCCAGGAGAAGTAGAAGACTGGAAATAATAAAACTGAGGGCTGAAATCAACAAAATAGAAACACAGAAAACAGTCCAAAGAATCAATGAAACAAAAAGCTAACATTAAATTAAACGGAGAAAAAGTCAAAGCCATCCCACTAAAATCAGGAACACGACAAGGATGTCCACTCTCTCCATACCTCTTCAACATAGTGCTTGAAGTTCTAGCAATAACAATAAGACAACATAAGGAGATCAAGGGGATTCGTATTGGAAAGGAAGAAGTTAAGCTTTCGTTATTTGCAGATGATATGATAGTGTACATAAGCGACCCCAAAAATTCTACCAAAGAACTCCTACAGCTGATAAACACCTTTAGTAATGTGGCAGGATACAAGATCAACTCCAAAAAATCAGTTGCCTTCCTATACACTAAGGATAAGGAAGCAGAGAGGGAAATCAGAGAAGCATCACCTTTCACAATAGCCACAAATAGCATAAAATATCTTGGGGTAACTCTGACCAAGGAAGTGAAAGATCTATTTGACAAGAACTATAAGTCTTTGAAGAAAGAAATTGAAGAGGACACCAGAAAATGGAAAGACCTCCCTAGCTCTTGGATTGGGAGGATCAACATAGTAAAAATGGCAATTCTACCAAAAGCAATCTATAGATTCAATGCAATCCCCATCAAAATCCCATCAAAATTCTTCACAGATCTGGAGAAGACAATAATCATCTTTATATGGAAAAAAAACCCAGGATAGCCAAAACAATCTTATACAATAAAGGATTGTCTGGAGGCATTACCATCCCTGACTTCAAACTCTATTACAGAGCTACAGTGTTGAAAACAGCTTGGTATTGGCATAAAAACAGAGAAGTCGACCAATGGAATCGAATAGAAGACCCTGACATTAACCCACAAACCTATGAACACCTGATTTTCGATAAAGGAGCTAAAAGTATACAATGGAAAAAAGAGAGCTTCTTCAACAAATTGTGCTGGCAAAACTGGATGTCAATCTGTAGAAGAATGAAAATAGATCCATATCTATCACCATGCATAAAACTCAAGTCCAAATGGATTAAAGACCTCAATATCAGTCCGAACACACTGAACCTGATAGAAGAGAAAGTGGGAAGTACTCTACAGCACATGGGCACAGGAGACCACTTCTTACGTCTAACCCCAGCAGCACAGAAACTAAGGGCATCATTGAATAAATGGGACCTCCTGAGGCTGAGAAGCTTCTGTAAAGCAAAGGACACTGTCACTAAGACAAAAAGGCAACCCACTGACTGGGAGAAGATCTTCACCAACCCCGCAACTGACAAAGGTTTGATCTCCAAAATATATAAAGAACTCAAGAAACTAGACCGCAAAAAGGCTAATCAACCCAATTATAAAATGGGGCACTGAGCTGAACAGAGAATTCTCAACAGAAGAACTTCAAATGGCCAAAAGACACTTAAGGTCATGCTCAACTTCCCTAGCGATCAGGGAAATGCAAATCAAGACAACTTTAAGATACCACCTTACACCTGTCAGAATGGCTAAAATAAAAAACACCAATGATAGCCTTTGCTGGAGAGGTTGTGGAGAAAGGGGTACACTCACCCATTGCTGGTGGGAATGCAAACATGTGCAACCACTCTGGAAAGCAGAGTTTCGGTTTCTCAGGAAATTCGGGATCAACCTACCCCTGAACCCAGCAATACCACTCTTGGGAATATACCCAAGAGAGGCCCTATCATACAACAAAAGTATATGCTCAACTATGTTCATGGCAGCATTGTTTGTAATAGCCAGAACCTGGAAACAACCTAGATGCCCTTCAACGGAAGAATGGATGAAGAAAGTATGGAATATATACATATTAGAGTATTACTCAGCAGTAAAAAAACAAGGACTTCTTGAACTTTGCATACAAATGGATGGAAATAGAAAACACTATCCTGAGTGAGGTAAGCCAGACCCAAAAAGACGAACATGGGATGTACTCACTCATATTTGGTTTCTAGCCATAAATAAAGTACATTGAGCTTATAATTCATGTTCCTAGAGAAGCTAAATAAGAAGGTGAATCCAAAGACAAACACATAGGCATCCTCATGAATATTAACCTTCATCAGGCGATGAAAGGAGACAGAGACCCACATGGGAGCACCGGACAGAAATCTCAAGGTCCAAATCAGGAGCAGAAGGAGACGGAGCACGAGCAAGGAACTCAGGACTATGAGGGGTGCACCCACACACTAAGACAATGGGGATGTTCTATCGGGAACTCACCAAGGCCAGCTGGCCTAGGTCTGAAAAAGCATGGGATAAATCCGGACTAGCTGAACATAGCGGACAATGAGGAATACTGAGAATTCAAGAACAATTGCAGTGAGTTTTTGATCCTACTGCACGAACTGGCTTTGTGGGAGCCTAGGCAGTTTGGATGCTCACCTTACGAGACCTGGATAGAGGTGGGCAGTCCTTGGGCTTCCCACAGGTCAGGGAACCCTGATTGCTCTTCAAGCAGATGAGGGAGGGGGACTTGATCGGAGGAGGGGGAGGGAAATGGGAAGGGCTTGCGGGGACGAGGCAGAAATCCTTAATAAATAAATTAATTAAAAAAAATAAAAAATAGGCCGGGCGGTGGTGGCGCACGCCTTTAATCCCAGCACTCGGGAGGCCAGGGGCAGGCAGATCTCTGGGAGTTCGAGGCCAGCCTGGTCTACAAGAGCTAGTTCCAGGGCAGGCTCCAAAGCTACAGAGAAACCCTGTCTCGAAAAACAAAACAAAACAAAACAAACAAAAAAAAAAACCAATAAATAATTAATAAATTAAAAAATAAAAAAAACAAAAAAATAAAATTGATATTCAGTGAGCTCTACATTTTTCAATGCTCTCCTCCCTGCCTCTCCCCTCCCCCTTCAATCCTCCCCCAAGGTCCCCATGCTCCCAAATTACACAGGAGATCTTGTCTTTTTCTACTTTCTACTTCCCATATAGTAAGTCTATGTAAATCTCTCTTAGAGTCCTCATTGTTGTCTAAGGTCTCTGGGATTGTGGTTTTTAGGCTAGCTTTCTTTGCTTTACATTTAAAAACCACATATGAATGAATACATGTGATAATCGTCTTTCTGTGTCTGGGTTACCTCATTCTAAATAAAGATTTTAGCTCCATCCATTTTCCTCAAAATTCAAGCTGTCGGGTTTTTTTTTTTTTCTCTTTCTGCTGTGTAGTACTCCATTGTGTAAATGTACCACATTTTCCTTACCCATTTTTTGGTCGAGGGGCATTTAGGTTATCTCCAGGTTCTGGCTATGACAAACAAAGCTGCTATGAACATGGTTTAGCACATGGCCTTCTGGAACAATTGAGCATGCTTTGGACAAATACACAAAAGTGGTATTACTGGGTCTTGAGGAAGGTTGTTTCCTAATTTTCTGAGAAATCGCCACACTGACATCCAAAGGTGTTGTACCAGCTTGCATTCCCACCAACAATGAAGAAGTGTTTTCTTTTCCCCACAACCTCTCCAGCATAAGTTGTCGTCAGTGTTTTTGATCTTAGCCATTCTTTCAGGTGTAAGATGTAAATTCAGAGTTGTTTTGATTTGCATTTCTCTGCTGACTAAGGATGTTGAGCATTTCCTGAAGTGTCTTTCAGCCATTTTAGATTCCTCTGTTAGAGTTCTCTGTTTATGTCTTTACTCCATTTTTTTATTGGATTATGTGTTGTTTTGGTGTCCAATTTCTTGAGTCCTTTGTATATTTTGGAGGTCAGACCTCTGTCTGATGTGGGGTTAGTGAAGATCTTTTCCCATTCTGTAGGTGGTCATTTTGTTCTGTTGACCGTGTCCTTTCTTTACAGAAGGTTTTCAGTTTCAGGAGGACTCATTTGTTAATTGTTTCTTTCAGTGTCTATGCTGCTGGGCTTCTATTTAGGAAGTGGTTCCCCATGCCAATGCGTTCAAGAGTACTTCTCATTTTCTCTTTTATAAATTTGAGTGTATCCGGCTTTATGTTGAGGTCTTTGATCCATTTGGACTTGAGTTTTGTGCATGGTGATAGATAGCGGTCTATCTTCATTTTTGTACATGTTGATATCCAGTTATGCCAGCACCATTTGTTAAATATGCTTTCTTTTTCCATTTGATACATTTTGCTTGCTTGTCAAAAGATGATGGGTCTTTAGTCGAACATGTAGGGTATTGTCTTGATTCACAAGTGGTGTGGGAGGGCACATGAAGGGAAGGAGGTGGGTGGTTGTCTCGCACCGGATAAGAGAGCCAGTAAGCAGCCCTCATGCTAGTCCTCTGCTCCAATTCCTGCCTCTAGGTCTCTCAGCCCACCTGCTTATAAGCCCCAAACCCCAAACCTTAAAACCTTGTTCCCTAACGCCCATGAACTCCAGCCCCACCTTCCCCACCCATCTCCACTTCCATAATTGTGGCATTAAGGACTCCTAGGAAGAAATAAAACCATCTCACCTCAAGGTTTCTCTAAGTCACACATTTGATCAGAATATGACGTGATCCTGGTCCTTACTCAGAAATAAATGTGCAGGAAACACAGCAGATGGTCGCAGGACCTGTTGGCAGAGATCAGGCTGTCTCTGCTCCTATCCATTTCCAACGTCCCCTCAACACAAAGACCCCATACCTCAACACCACCAGGACCACCACCACCACCACCACCAGCAGCAGCAGCAGAAGCAGCAGCAACACCCAGGTTAAAAACCCCATCTCCAAGCCACCACATAGTGTCTCTCTTGGTCTTACTCGGCTACCTTGTTTGAGCTGTGACGGCCAACAAGAGTCAACTGAATAACCCCCCTTAGTTCTGTTCCTGGGTTCTCTTTAGAAAAAAGAAAAAAGCTGCCGTGTTCACGACCACTCCCACTCGCCTTTGTTCAGGCTGGTCAAGGACTGACAGGTGGCAGAGGGCAGTCCGTCTCCTGTGGTGAGACAGGCCCTTTCTCTGCCGGTGGGCGGTGGTTGGGTCTGGTGACAGGTGAGTGAACGTTTTCCTTTGTGGTACCCTCCGCAGTCGAGCACAAAGAGGATTAGGACTGCAGGAAGGGACACCCGGTCCAAGGCTTGGGAGGCCGGAGAAGGTGAGCAACACTGAGTCTGTGGACACCCTGAGCTCGCTGGAGCAGGCTTTGAGCCTTGTCGGTCAATTGGGCCCAGATAGGGAAGCTCCCTGGCCAGACGACTTGCCAATGAGCAGCCTGAACGAGCCTAGGTCTCAGAATGCCAGGGGTCAGTGCGGGACCTGCGAGGAAGAGCCATCTTGGCACAGGGGGACCTTCGATGGAGTTGCGCATGATTGTGCCTCTCTGGCCTGCGCGGAGTCGACTTCCCTGAGTTTCTGTCTAGTGTGCGTGTGTGTTTCTGGTGGGTGTGGTTGTTTTTGTGTGGGTGTGAGAGATAGAGAGAGAGAAAGACAGAGAGAGAGAGAGAGAGAGAGAGAGAGAGAGAGAGAGAGAGAGAGAGAATGAGAGAGATAGAGAGAGAAAAAGAGAGAGAGAAAGAGAGAAAGAGAGAGATAGGTAGAAAGAGAAAGAGAGACAGATAGAGAGAAAGATATATATATGTATGTATGTATGTATGTATATACAGAGAGAGAGAGACAGAGAGCGAGATAGACAAAGAGACAGAGAGAGAGAAAGAGAGAGAGAGAGAGAGAGAGAGAGAGAGACCTCCTGCCTGCTGCTGTCGCCCGGGAGCTCTGAAGCTCTCTGGGCTCTCCAAGAGTTGCTGTTGGCTAAGAAAT
This sequence comes from Microtus oregoni, assembly GCF_018167655.1. Taxonomy (NCBI): domain Eukaryota; kingdom Metazoa; phylum Chordata; class Mammalia; order Rodentia; family Cricetidae; genus Microtus; species Microtus oregoni. Next base: position 401,065 of record NW_024543072.1, on the reverse strand, counting down.
AGGGGAGAGAAGGCACGTGGTCCCCTGCGGGGCTGTTTATGGGCAAAGGAGGCAGAACAGGGTCTGGGGCTAGGGAGGTTTTTGAGGTCCCGGCCAAGAGAGGTTCACCAAGTAAGTGTCGATTGTGGGAGAGCCAGGCTGTGCGTGGACGGCACTGTGGAGTGGGAGGCTGGAGGTTTGGGGTGTGAGTGCCGCGGGGTGGAGTTACAAGAAAGGTGGAGGCGCTGGAAGAAGTGGAGTGGTAAGGTAGCTGTAGCAGAGCGATGGTTAGGGCGGGTGATGGCGTCTGAGTTGAGGAGAGAGGACTAGGCTTAGGATGCTGGGCAGGCTGTGGGTGACTGGGTTAGTGGTAGTCCGCTGTGGCTGTGCACCCTGGGCATTGGGGACTGGGGCAGTGCGTGCATGAGGACCAAAAGGGACTGGACTCTGCATGGGCCGGGAATCGAACCCGGGCCTCCCGCGTGGCAGGCGAGAATTCTACCACTGAACCACCCATGCCATGGCCTAGGCTGTCACCTGACTGCTGTCACAGCCTGTGCTCCCGGACCAGCTAGCTCCTTCCCCCCCCCCCCCCCCCCCCCCCCACTCCCGGACAGGTAGATGCCGGGCCTTGGCCTCATGGACCAATCAGGAGAGCGCCTGCACCAGCCTAGATCCCAGAGGGCCAGGAAGAGCCATCTTGGCACAGGAGGACCTTCGATGGAGTTGCGCTTGTTTGTGCTTCTCTGGCCTGCGTGGCGGCTTACCTGTGTTTATTTTTGTTTGTGTGTGTGTTTCTGGTGTATGTGGTTGTTTGTGGGAGAGAGAGAGAGTGAGGGAGTAAGAGAGACCTCTTGTCGGCCGCTGTCGCCCGGGAGCTCTGAAGCTCTCTGGGCACTCCAAGAGTTGGCGAAGAAGGGGAGACCTGGTCCCCTGCGGGACTGTCCCTTGGCAAAGGAGGCAGAACAGGGTCTGGGGCTAGGAAGGTGTTTGAGGTCTCGGCCAAAAGAGTTTCACCAAGTAAGTGTTGATTGTGGACGGCACTGTGTAGTTGGAGGCTGGATGACGCTGGGTGGAGTTATTGCAACTGTGTGCGTACAAAAGAGACCGCTCTCTGCATGGGCCGGGAATCGAACCCGGGCCTCCCGCGTGGCAGGCGAGAATTCTACCACTGAACCACCCATGCAACTGCCCACAGTAAGTCTACAGCCTGCTACTGCTTCCGACAAGACCCCAGCAAACCCAGAGACGCTCAGGAATGTAAGCAGCGTTTTTTGAAGCCATTGGCCCATCCAGAGGACCAGGGACGTGGTGGTCTCAAAGAGCTACAGGTTCGGGTCTTGGTAGGTGTAGCCTCGTGAGCCTTTTAGGCTGGTTGAATCGGAGGGAGGCTTTTTTCACCACCTGGGTGAAAACTTTTCTGTCCATGGACAGTCATTGATCTTGCTCAAAGGGTGTTGTGATGCCGGTGGTGATTATGAAGAAAGCAGCATTATAATTCTCGATTTGTTATTTATCCATTTTTTGGAGATTTTAATTAAATAATAGGAAGTAAATATTTTTTACCTACTATTTCTCAGCCATTTACTATAGCCTCTATTTCTTGCATGTTTTTTAATTTTTTATTTGTTCTTAGGGTTTTTCTTGTTGTTGTTGTTGTTGTTGTTTTGTTTCTTTTTTCTTTTCTCTTTTTTTCTTTTACCCGAGACCAGCTCCACCTTTCGGGGCATCAGGACTGAGGTGTAAATTTGGAGAAAATGGAGAGTCTTATCACTGGTTGTTTCAAACACATTACCCCGAATAGCTCGAGCTTTATTTAATATACTGCATTTACTAATGTTTATGTATAATGCATTCAAACATGGGCAGTTTCAATTTATTTCCCTTTAATCATTTTCCAGGACATGAACATTTACCCATTTTAGTTTCTCTTCTTTTCCCCCACTTTTTGTCGTCATTAATTGACATTTTCCCTATATAAGCATGAATTTTATATTGCTCACCAAGTGATTATGTTTAGCTGGGCACTTCCTATTTGTACTCTGCCCAGGCTGCTTCCAAACATGTGGCTACAAAATAAAATACATTCAAACTCTATGTTTAGTCCTTAACATTATGATGCTTTTATATTTTTGTAGATAGCAGGGAATATGATCTCATACCTACAGCAATATTTTTCAGCTGTAAGTCAGTTTCTTACTGCCTGCACATCACTTTTATGTGAGAAGCACTTGTAATCCTGTACTTTTATACATTCTCGGAATTGTAATGATTAAATTCCTCATTAATTTTAACTGTTCAGACCAAGTTTCTATTCTGCCTGGCAGTTTCTCCTTGTACTTTTACTTCCAAGGGGACTGGGAGATTTAGATTCCTTTGCTGATATTTGAGCACTGGAAAAATGTCTGACCTGTCTTTCGTACCATGGCACCAGAGTGATCTCTGGCCTTTCAATACCCTTTATCTTTTCCTTATTTTTTCTATAAATTCTTAATGCCATCTTTTAAGAAACCATCTCCTAAGTTCTGGGGATGTAGCCTCCCCCCTCCCCCCCATCCATTTACCTGTCTCTTTAAGGACACTCAAGTAAGCAAGAGTCATTCATTACCCATAGAGAGTTCTCCCTGCTTACTCAAGATGGCTGCAAAGGCTGCCAGGGGCAACCTTTGATTAACTAATTTCTGCGATAGACAGCAAAGATGTTTAACTTCCTTGTAGAAACTTTAGAAAAATTGTCAGCTTTAGTTCCCTGTAAACTCAGCCACAATCAGAAGTGACAAAGGAAAACCATAATGACCATAAGAACAGGCATTACGAAAGTTAGACAGGCCTGAAGCTCGTGAGTTCCGTGGAATCAGCACAGAGGTCTGCAGCATCACCTGCACCGGTCCTTGCGGGTGGGCAGGATCCCCAAAGAGCCATAAGGGACTCCATTCACAGAACATCGGGGGGCCACTCCAGGAGATTACAGCATGGCTTCCGCCAGTTTTTTGCCACTATATTTTTCAGTATCATAAAAATACCTCTTTTGGATAAAAACAAAACAAACAACAAACAAACAACTAGGTTGGTTTCACATGAGTCAGAAACGCGTCTAATTTCAAGAAAACAATGACACTCAATTTGAAAAAGAAAAATCTGTCTCAAGGACAATCATACTCTTTGGTGCATTCCCAAATCGTCTGACTGCTTGTGAAGTACTTCCAGCAATGAAAGGAGATTTTATATTCCGTTGTCATGGTGTTTTGCCTCTGTTGTTGATTTTGTTCACATTATGTTGTTTCAACACTTAAACTCTTGTAGGTTGCAAACATCATGTCAAATTAGTAGCTATGTATAATATTTACTTATTTTATTTACTTAATGTAAACAAAAATTTTATATTTACTTACGTAAACAAAATTTACATAGAAATTTACATAAAATATTACTTAGATAAATAAAAACATTTACTTATGTAAGGAGTACTTAAATACAAAAATAGTAAGTACATATATAGAGAAGAACGTTTTACAAAACTTTGTGCATGCCTGGTGTGGTGGCACCTCCCTGCAGTCCCAGTTCATGGGAAGTAAATGCAGGAGGAGAGTCATCTGTAGCTACTGAAGTGAGCTTGTACTGTATAAGACAGTCTAAAATTAATTAATTGCTGGATTGATTAATGTCTTCCATAGGCTGGAGAGATGACTCGGTTGAGAGCATTAGCTCCTTTTCATATGAACCCTGGTTCAATTCCTGGGAGCTCACAATCCATTGTAACTCAACTTCTTAGGGATTTGATGCTCTCTCTGGACTCCATTTGATGCACATATATGGGAAAAAAGCAACCAGATATGTAAAAATAAACAATAAAGTATCTTTTAAAGTTTTTTTAGACAGTGTTGAGAGGTGTATATTATTATCTATTTTTATTTCTTTTTTGGTGCTAAGTCTGGCGTCCAGGGACAGTCACTGACTCATAACAACAAACATAAACCTTTAAATAAGATGACATGGAACACTTGAGCAGATATTTAAACACATTTAAGGAAAGACACCTAAGTACCTAAACTTCCACATTCACTCAGGTGGACCCAGGGGTGGAATTCCCATATCAGGAAGAGGAGCAGAGTAAAAGTCTTAAGCAAGTTGTCAGGATGGCCGAGCGGTCTAAGGCGCTGCGTTAAGGTCGCAGTCTCCCCTGGAGGCGTGGGTTCGAATCCCACTTCTGACAAGCTTTTTTTTTTTTTTTATTATAACACGCACACCTGAGATACAACATTTCACACTTCCTTCCAAAACCACTTTAGTGTCTCCAATCCCCTCATCCACACAACTTACCTTATTAGACAGTGCTTGGAGAAAAACCATCTTGTAAACACACGCAAAATTCTGGTAAAGGCGTTGTTTCCTGTTTGTGAGAGGCCTGTGTGAAAATAGAGTAACAGTGCCGGTCCTGAGCATTGGAGCCACAGGGGCAGCCAGGCCGTTGCCTGTGCCTTCTGGAAGCAGAGGACTTTGTACACAAAACGTTGAACACCAGCAGATGGCCAACCTGTTAGTGAGGTTAGTGTGGTGTCGGTAGAGTAACCCTTAGGCCAGTTCCATTTCCTCCAACCCCGGCAGGAAACACCCACCGCGCCCATCTTGCTGGGCCGTGGTCTTCGAGGTATCTTCTCTGCTGGTGGCCTTTCCCTATGCACGCCTGCTTGATTCCTAGTCAACACACAGCCCCAGCCCCTTATGCCAACCTCCCACCACCACCCCGCACTCCTTCCCTGCCAGCAGGAGGAGCCCATTCTGTGTTACCCTCTCAGTTCGCGGGCCACTGTACCCTACGCGACCCTGGCAAGGGCCTGGAGATTGAAAGAACACACAAGAGACCGGGGTCATTCGAAAGCAGATCAGCCGAATGTCGTTGATTCAACTTTGGGGAAATCCTTAAATACCTAGCTGCTGCTCAAGGAATTCCCCCCTCCCCCCCCCCCCCCCCCCCCCGCAGGCGGGAAATTACCATACCAACGATGGAGTAAACAAGGCCCTACAGCTAATCACCAGGTGGGGCGGAGGGAGCACACAAACAAACAGAATGTTTTAGCTGGCTGACCAGAAACTCCTCAAGTAACCCCAGGAGCAGGGGTAGACCAGTACTCTACAGGGGCACAGTCTGTATGCAGTCTGAGATAAAATCCACTGCCCACAATCCCTGGCCTACTCAAGGGCCTGGTGCCTGCCCTTAAACAGACTCTTCCCCTGCCCACCCCCCTCCACATACTTTAGCAAAGGAGCAGCTAACTGTGGAAAGCAGAGGCTATAGGACAGTGGCAATCTGTCGGGCAGGGGACCAGCAGGACAAGGTGAGGGTTGATGTGGGGAATTCTACAAGGAGAGAGAAGGGGCTCACTCACAGAGACTCAGTCTGAACCTGTGACTAATCCTCTTGGTCCATTCATGTTCCCCTGCCTGGCCCATTCACCCCAGGCCCAATATCTATCAAGGACATGCAAAAGGATTTAGTGTCTTCCTCCTGTCAGGGTCTACTAAAATTTTGACATTTTCCAGTGACTTTGCAACCTTTCTCCAGCTACGCCTTCCTCCCTCTCTTTCTTTCTTTTACACACACGCACACACATACACACACACAACACAGAAGAAAGCTGAACTCATCTTCAATAATCACAAATAATTCCTCATGCATATTTAAGCAGGAAAACAGATTCTTCATTCAAAAACGGAATGGATCCCACAGAGTGATGGAGGAAGGTCATTGGTTAAAAAAATAAAGAAACTGCTTGGCTGGCCCTCATAGGTTAGAACACAGGTGGGTGGAGAAAACAGAACAGAATGCTGGGAGGAAGAGGAAGTGAGCTCAGACTCGACCGCTCTCCTCTCGGGAGCAGACGACTCAGAAGAGACGCCATGCCCCGCTCCCGGGCAGACACAAGCGATGAAGCTCCGACCCAGGATAGACGTAGGCTAGAATCTTCCCAGTAAGACCAGTGCTCACAGATTATTAGAGATGGGTTGATCCGGATATCAGAATTAGCCAGTAAGGGCTAGAGCTAAAGGGCCAAGCAGTGTTTAAATGAATACAGTTTGTGTGTTGTTATTTCGGGCCTAAGCTAGCAGGCAGCTGGGGTGTTGGGGACGCAGCCCCGCCGCTCCTATTACTACAACAGAGTCTTTCAGGGACTTCCCGGCTGCCTCAAACACCTCCATACCCAGGACCCTGTTTTGCCTCCTTTGCCAAGGGACAGTCCTGCAGGGGACCAGGTGCCTTCTTTCCCCTAACCCTTCGCCAACAGCAACTCTTAGAGAGCCCTGAGAGCTTCCTAGTGCCTGACTAGCTGGCAGGGTGTATTCCATGAGGTGAAGGTGGGTACCCTGTCTCAGCTTGTTGCTCAGAGTCCACCCACGCATTTGGCCATCCACAGTGACTTTGGCAATTCAAACCACTTCTCTCTCTCTCTCTCTCTCTCTCTCTGTCTCTCTCTCTCTGTTTCTCTCTCTCCTCTCCCTCTCTCTGTCTCTCCCCTCCTCCTTTGCCTCTATCCTCTAAACCATCCTCTGACTTTCTAATTCTCCCTCTGTCTCTCACTCTCTTTATCTCTCTAGCTTTATCTCACACCTACATAAAAATACCCAGAAGCTATGGGCTTCTGTCACTGCGGTCAAAGTCGATATTTCAAAAGAATGGTTTTTTGTTTGTTTTTTCTTTTTGCTTGTTTGTTTACAAGTTAAGCACTCTTTTGTATGGGCACAATCACAATCAGAGGAAAACAAAACCAGATCCAACACTGTCAGAAGGCCAGTGCTTGACAGCTACCGTCCACCTTGTGGGTTACAGACGGTGTGAACAGTCACCCTCCTCCGGCTCTGCCATTCACAACACGAGGCAGTTTGTCTCCCACTCTGAGGCTGCTGCTCCCCTTGGTAGTTGTCCCACAGTACCGGACTGACATCTCCAAGACACTCACGCAACATTTGCCATTGACTGCCTAGATGTTCAGGGACTCTGAGCCTACCCCTACCCTGTGGAAGTGACAAGCCTCCGTAGCTCCATCAAGACCCACACCTTCCAGTTGCAGTGCAGCTCATGGCACTGCACACGGTGCTGTGCCTTCACTCCTGTCTCCACTCAGGCTCTCAGGGACTCCACCCACCACGCACCTCCAAGCTTCCCATGCTCTCTAAGATTCAACCTCCAACACCCTCAAAGATATCACTAGAGCTGACTCCTCCTACACGGTTTCAAAACGGCTAGCTGCCGTAAGGTTCAGGGTCAGCACCCCTAAAACACGGCCTCTGCATGCTGACCTTCTGGGCGCACCTCCAGGACACTTCGCTTCTGTTATGGTTTTGGTCCCTTGAAGAGACAAGCCACACCCATTCCCCTCCCCATCCGCTGAGGCAGGCTGATTTTCAGCTTCTGGCCTGAGCTCGTTCTCTTTTCCATCTTCCTCTCGGAGAGGCAGCTTTGCTTCTGCCTCTCTCCCCACTTCTCTCTTCCCCCCTTCTCTGTCTCTTCCTCCTCTTCTCTCTCTCTCTCTCTCTCTCTCTCTCTCTCTCTCTCTCTCTCCCTCTCTCTCTCTCTCTCTCTCCCCCTCTCTCTCTGTCCCCCCCTTCACCCTTCCTCCTCCATAACCCCCTCCTCTATCCAAAATGGCCCCAACTACCTTAAAAAAATAGTGATGCTGCTGTCTTCTTCATCACCGGCTTCTCAGCTCCAGCTAAGCACTATCAATGATTGTCCCTGCACAGCCAAGGTTTCACCTCGCTGGGTCCAGCCCCTTGTTCATTAATCACAAGTGACTCCTCAGCCCCAGCTGAAGAAACAGCAGAACCACAGATTCTTGATTCAAACTACAAATGGCCACAATGGAGTCTTTTAGTAACATACACCCTCCCCTCTGAAACGTCCTGAGCCAGACATTTATCTTGTGTCTGCATTGCAAATCTCAACATTCTCTCCCAAGGTACCCCAGAGAAACACAGGAAGCTTGGAGTCTTCAGCTGCTTAGCAGGCCCACAATTAAAAGGAATTCGGCAAACCTCCTGAAGGAAAAAAAAATCTGCTCTGTCAAAACAATACCCCACTCCTGCGAGGAAAAGCCATCTTGGCACAGGGGGACCTTCGATGGAGTTGCACATGATTGTGCCTCTCTGGCCTGCGCGGAGTCGAATTCCCTGAGTTTATGTCTAGTGTGTGTGTGTGTGTGTTTTTCTGGTGGGTGTGGTCGTTTGTGGGTGGGTGTGAGAGATAGTGAAAGACCCCCACAGTATAGACAAACAGCTAAGCAGCAGCAATGCCAGGCTTAAACTTTGGAGCAACGCAAGTAACATTAGAGCAGGGAAGTTCGACTTGAGAACAAGGGCGGAGAAGCCAGGCAAGATATCTGCGGTCAGCCGGTCAGCCATCTGGCCCCAAGCGATAAGGAACCCGCAGCTGGCCTGCTCTAATGAGAACCTCCCGTTTGCTTAAGGAAACAGGATGCCTATAGTCAGCACATGTGCCCAACTTAGAATATCAGTAATTCACAGAAGAGACAACTCCCCCTATGAAAGATCCCAGCTTGGCTGCTGTAACGTCATTTCACAAAGCTTTTGATGAACGACTGTGAGTGCAGAGTAAGGTCAGGGTCCCTGGCTGCAAAACAGGATATTTATATCCATAGATTCGGGCAGGACATCAATTAACAGGATATCTGTTCCCATACATCTGTGCTGGGAGAGGAAAAACCACCTGTGCCCCTTGCCCCATTCCAACTGACCACTAACGATGCATTTGCTTCTGTAATCTGCTTGTGCTGCCCTCTTTCCTATAAAAAGAACTTCCCCCAGTCTGCAGGCGTGCTTTGTCTTTCGAGAGACTAAGTCGCCCCAGGTACCTGTGTACTGAATAAAGCCTCTTGCTGTTTGCATCCGAAGAGTGATCTCGCTGTTCCTTGGGAGGGTCTCCTTAGCCTGAAAGACTGCCCACCACTGGGGTCTTTCAATAGAAAGAGAGAAAGACAGACATACAGAGAGAGAGAGAGAGAGAGAGAGAGAGAGAGAGAGAGACAGAGAGAGACAGAGAGAGAGAGAGATAGGTAGAGAGAGAGAGAAAGATAGAGAGAAAGACATATATATATGTATGTATATACAGAGAGAGAGACGGAGAGAGCGAGATAGACAAAGAGACAGAGAGAGAGAGAAAGAGAGAAAGAGAGAGAGAGAGAGAGAGAGAGAGAGAGAGAGAAAGAGAGAGGCCTCCTGCCTGCTGCTGTCGCCCGGGAGCTCTGAAGCTCTCTGGGCTCTCCAAGAGTTGCTGTTGGCTAAGAAATAGGGGAGAGAAGGCACGTGGTCCCCTGCGGGGCTGTCTCTTGGCAAAGGAGGCAGAACAGGGTCTGGGGCTAGGGAGGTTTTTGAGGTCCCGGCCAAGAGAGGTTCACCAAGTAAGTGTCGATTGTAGGAGAGTCAGAGCCAGGCTGTGCGTGGACGGCACTGTGGAGTGGGAGGCTGGAGGTGTGGGGTGTGAGTGCCGCGGGGTGGAGTTATAAGAAAGGTGGAGGCGCTGTATGGCGGCTGCGACTGTGTGGACGTGGGCGGGGGAGTATGTCAGGAGCTTTGAAGAAGTGGAGGGGTAAGGTAGCTGTAGCAGAGCGATGGTTAGGGCGGGTGATGGCGTCTGAGTTGAGGAGAGAGGACTAGGCTTAGGATGCTGGGCAGGCTGTGGGTGACTGGGTTAGTGGTAGTCCGCTGTGGCTGTGCACCCTGGGCATTGGGGACTGGGGCAGTGCGTGCATGAGGACCAAAAGGGACTGGACTCTGCATGGGCCGGGAATCGAACCCGGGCCTCCCGCGTGGCAGGCGAGAATTCTACCACTGAACCACCCATGCCATGGCCTAGGCTGTCACCTGACTGCTGTCACAGACTGTGCTCCCGGACCAGCTAGCTCTTCTTTTTCCCCCTGACACCTAGATGCCGGGCCTTGGCCCCATGGACCAAGCAGGCGAGCTCGAGGGCCACATGGACAGGAGAGTCCCGGGACCAGAGTGAGGCTCCGCGGCTGAGCCGTGCCTCTCCGCTCTCCGGGACGCCTAGGAGGTCCCACGTCAACCCTGCCTCCCCGTGCTGCCAGCCGAGGAGCTGGCGAGCCAGCGAGATGCGTGCCGGCGGTGCGCGCAGCACGGGTCGGCAGGTGTGCGCTGGCGACGGCCACCTGCGCACAGAAGAAGCCTGGACGAGCAGAGCCCGAGAGGATGGGCGCGGTGGGCTTCTCCCGCAGGGGCTGGAGGAGCAGGAACGAGCGGGAAAGGGGTGGTGAGCGCGAGGGCCGGGCCAAGAAGTGCGGGTGTCGGGTAGGGATGGATGAGGTCCTCTGTTGGCACCTGGACGGCCGGCTGGGCTGGCAGGGTGCTCAGGACCGGCGCCCTCACGGACTCGAGCCTCTCCCCCGCACCTAATGGAGGTGGCAAATTTAGCAAGGCGTCCAGCACGCGCCGCTGCCGCTGCCCTCCCAGTAAGTGTCGGGTGTTGAGAGCAGGGCGCTCCTCCAGGCCCAGGCGTGTGAGAGAAGGTTGCGGGCGTGAGAGGAGTTTGGGCGGCGCCGGAGAGGCGGTGGTAGGAGGCACTCACGGGTCTGGGGGAGTAGAAACGGCGGGGAGGGGGGGGGGGGGGACACAAAAAGGCGAGGTTGTCAGGAGTGGGATTCGAACCCACGCCTCCAGGGGAGACTGCGACCTGAACGCAGCGCCTTAGACCGCTCGGCCATCCTGACGACGGGTGTGGGCGCGCGGCGGACCTGTCGCGTCCGGGCGCCCGGGCTGGTGCGGGTCTGGGTGCTCAAGCTGCGGGCGAGGAGCGGCGTCCACCGGGTCCACGTCGAGATGCTGCTAGGCGCCAAGTCGCTCCCTGTCCCTGTCCCGGTCCCGGTCCCGGTCCCGTTTCCGGTTTGGCTCCCCACACCACCCCAGCCCCGGCGGGATCACCCAGGAACCGGACCAGCGTCTCCCGCGGGCATGGGCGGGACCAGGGGGCTGGGAGGCGATGGTCGGACGTGGCTGCGGGTCCGCGTCCTGGTGGGAGGGGCGTTTGGCTGCGCCGGGGAGACTTTGGGGATGGGTGCGGAGGTCGGCGGTGCTTCGGAGGTGGGGAGGGTGGCGGGCCTTGGAAGCGCGTCGGAGATGGCCGGCCGACTCGGTGGCAGGGCCGTCGTCGTCGTCCTCGTCCTCGTTAGTATAGTGGTGAGTATCCCCGCCTGTCACGCGGGAGACCGGGGTTCGATTCCCCGACGGGGAGACATACCATTCTTTTTAGCCAGACGGGCGGCCCTTGGTCCGTTGGCCATCCTTGCTTGCTTGGCCCCACGCCCCAATGCCAGGACAGTGGTCCTCTGGCCCAAGAGCCGGGCTCGGGACGCTCACTGCCAGGCGGGCCCACATGCCTCCCGGCCGTCGGGTCCCTAGCCTGGCGCCTGGCCAAGGGCTCTACACACACACACACACACACACACACACACACACACACACACACAGACACCGACGAGGCGGCCGGCCGTGTGTCAGAGCCTGCGGCGTGCGACCCTCGGTGCCTGAGCCACCGCTGTGCCAGGCGGCTCTGGGTGGTGACGTGCCCGCTCGGTGCTGTCCCGGCTGCTCCCTGGCTCCTGTGGCCCTCGTTGCGTGAGCTGCCCTGGCCCGGTTGCTGCAGTCAGGAGACGAGAGCGCCGCGCAGCACAGGCGTGTGCGTGCGGGAAGCGCGGGTGGCATGGGACGGTGAGGAACAACGCGTGCTCGGCGGCGGAGGCCCGGTTAGGGTTGGCGTGGGTATCGGTGTCGGTGTCGGTGTCTTCCTTGGTGTCGTCTTCGGCTTTGACTTTGAGGTTGGGGCAGGATGGGAAGACCAGGTAGGCGACCGCGACGTCGTCTCTGTCCGCTGGCTGGTGGCAGTCCCCGGCGTCGTGTGTGTGTGCGGCGTCGTGTCGGTGTGGCGTTGGTGGTATAGTGGTGAGCATAGCTGCCTTCCAAGCAGTTGACCCGGGTTCGATTCCCGGCCAACGCACAGGACCCGCCTTTTGCCAAGGTTCAGGGCGGACAGTGGCCCTGTCCTCCAGCGCCTCTCCGCCTGTCCCGAGACTGCACTGCGCCGAGGCCACACAATGGAAGGAGGTTCTAGACCTTTTGAGAGGGTGGCGAGCCGGAGGAGAAGGGCCAGGGCGAGGCGTCTTACCGGGAAGTGGCGACCGGCTTGCCGGAGAAGCGACAGAGGGCAGCGGGCAGCGGGCAGGGCAGGGAGGGCACGGGCAGGGCTAGGGGTGGGCACGGGCAGGGGCCGATCGATCGCATGGGCGCCCAATGCCAGCCGCGTATTGCCGGGCGGGCGGGCGGGCGGGCGACTGGGCGGCTGGGGCGAGCGGCTGGCTGTCAGATTGGCAGACTGGCTGAGAGTCTGGCTGCCCGCGAGAGGCGCGCACCGTCGGAGTCTGGCCGTCGCTCCCTGGTGGTCTAGTGGTTAGGATTCGGCGCTCTCACCGCCGCGGCCCGGGTTCGATTCCCGGTCAGGGAAGCTTCTCTTCTTCCTCTCTGCAACTCGCCCACTTCTTGACACCTGTCTGGCCCTCCCCTGCAATGGGGGCCCCACTTTCACCTTTCTTGCATTTTGGCCAAAGGCGTCGCCGCGACAACCTGCTGGCATCTTTGCCTCCGGACACCTTGCCACCTCACCCCCATCTTGACACCTGTTCTGCCCTGCCCTGCACTCGGTGGGGGCCACTACCTCCACATCACCTCTCTTACCTTTTGCCCAACAGCGTTGCCGCCAGACCCTGCTGCTCCGCTCCACTAGTACGTACCTACACCCTCACTCGAAAACCAACAGCCTGCAGCCTCACCGGCGCTCCCTACCCGCACACTCACCACCCTTTTCCTTGATTCCCACTCACGCCCACCATCTTTTCCTGCACACACCAAATCCTCAGGGCCTGTCCAGCGAAGCCCCGTTGCGGCCCGACACACCCTGCCTACACACCGCCACTATCACACCGACGACACACAAACACCGGACACGCAGCGCTCCCTCGCAAGCTTCCGACCCACTCATGGAGCCCACTGAGTCTCCACCTCACTCTATCGCCTGCTCTTAGGTCTCCAAGAAACAGTCTTGCTTGCCCTACCTGCCACACCTGCATGCATCACACGCTCCCTGGAACCTTTCCTCTGCTCTTCACAACTGAGCGCCGACTTCAAGCAAATGCAGTGATTCGTTCCAGTCTACAGTGTGTGTGTGTGTGTTTGTGCAAATATGTCTGTCTCTCTGTTTTTCTGTCTATTTCTGTCCTTCTCTGTGTGTATGTGTGTGAGCCTAGGCATGTATATACGTATGTATGTATGTATGTATGTATGTATGCATGCGTATCTTGCAAAACTCCAGGGTCTCTAAGTGATCGTTTATGGTGGCAGTGTTGGTATGGGATCGGGAGGAGAGCGCGTGTCCGTCCGTGGGTGGGGGTGCTCTGTGGGGTGGTGTTGATTCCGTGCTGATAGCAGGCAGGGTGAATGCGGAAAGCACCTGGTGTGGTTCCTAAGCTTCCGCAACGCCGCAGGGCAGACAGTGCTCGACCCAAGGCGCGATTTCCTCGAAAGCCCCCAGAGCGGCTTGGGGGAGCTGAGGCCAAGCCTGGCTGTTTTAAGGCCGCTGTTTCTGCAGCTCCTTGTGTGCGCGGGCAAGCGGTGCAGGTGCCTGTGTGAGTCGGCAAATTGGAGCGGAACCTCTTCCCACCTAGGTTTTGGGTCCGTTGCCGGGTGGGTCCCCTCGGTCGTGACCCTGTCAACAGGTCCGGGGCACGAAGACAGATGGTGGTGTGCTTACCGCTGGGTTCAGCTCCACCTCGATGCGAGGCATAGTCTGTGCCCACCCGTGTGTGTGTGGGGGGGGGGGGGGGGGAGGAGCAGACACGCCATTTTCCCACCCGACCTCAACCCAGTCCGGCCCGGAAACCTTCCCAATAGAGGACACGGAGAGACACCCGTGTCGAGCTGGATCTGGGAAGGGTCTGTCCAGCAAGCTGCCGGGCCAGTTGTGTGGCTCCCATGAGACGGTCATGGGAAAAAAGACAACGGAGAAGCCTACGCTGGCAGGTGTCCGAATGGGGCCGTCGCATGCCAAAGGCAAGGATCCACGCTTGCCTCTGTGCTCCCTGGTTTCTCCTGAGCTCGGCCCTTCTGGCTGGAAAGAGGGACTCTGCTTGGAGAAAAGGTCTCTCTAGCACGTGCTTGCGATGAACGATCGAATGATTGCTGCGGAACAGACAGCAGACAGGCGGTAGGGATGGTGGTTGGGGTGCGGGGGCAGAGCCGGGTGGTTGTGGCCAGGGGCGTGCCATCCTTGGGCACGTGGTCCTGAGGTGTAGGGCAGCAGGCTGAGCACCTCCCCCACGGACAGCTACCTACCGCATCAGGTCCTGCCTCTGCTTTCCTACATACCGGGGCTGCCCTCTGTGAGGGACTTAGGAGCCCAAGAAACCAACACTTCTCCGCCCAAGCTGCTTTTGGTCATGGTGTTTGATGGCAACAATCCCAAGCCTGACTCAGACTGAAATCGGTACCAGGAGTGGGGTATTGCTGGGACAGAGCCGATCCCGTGCTTTCGGGGATTAAAAGGAGCTCTTGGGGATGAACAAGAAAGGAATGGTTATGGTTCCAAAAACGCCGGCTTCTGTGCCGCGTTGGAGCAGGGTCAACCGTGCTGCTTGTTTCTGGAGAACTTGACAAAACCCTGCACTCATCTGGGAAGAGAGACTCTCAGTTGAGCAGATGCCTCCATGAGATGATGAGTGGTCTTTTTTTTCTTTTTTAAAATTGATATTCAGTGAGCTCTACATTTTTCTCTGCTCTCCTCCCTGCCTCTCCCTTCCCCCCTCCAACCTTCCCCCAAGTTCCCCAGGGTCCCAATTTACCCAGGAGATCTTGTCTTTTTTTACTTCCTACTTCCCATATAGATTAGATCTGTGTTAGTCTCTCTTAGTGTCCTCATTGTTGTCTAAGGTCTCTGGGATTGTGGTTTGTAGGCTGGCTTTCTTGGGTTTATGTTTAAAAACCACCTATGAGTGAATACATGTGATAATCGTCTTTCTGTGTCTGGGTTACCTCACTCTAAATAACGTTTTCTAGCTCCATCCATTTTCCTGCAAAATTCAAGCTGTCGGGTTTTTTTTCCCCCTTTCTGCTGTGTAGTACTCCATTGTGTAAATGTACCACATTTTCCTTACCCATTTTTTGGCCGAGGGGCATTTAGGTTGTGTCCAGGTTCTGGCTATGACAAACAAAGCTGCTATGAACATAGTTGAGCACATGTCCTTGTGGCACGATTGAGCATCTTCTGGACATATACCCCAAAGTGGTATTGCTGGGTCTTGTGGAAGGTTGTTTCCTAATTTTCTAGGAAATCGCCACAGTGACATCCAAAGTGTTGTAGCCACCAGCTTTCATTCCCACCAGCAATGCACAAGTGTTCTCTTTTCCCCACAACCTCTCCAGCATAAGTTGTCATCAGTGTTTTTGATCTTAGCCATTCTTTCAGTGTAAGATGGAAACTCAGAGTTGTTTTGATTTGCGTTTGTCTGCTGACTAAGGATGTGGAGCATTTCCTTAAGTGTCTTTCAGCCATTTTAGATTCCTCTGTTGAGAGTTCTCTGTTTATGTCTTTACGCCATATTTTTTATTGGATTATGTGTTGTTTTGGTGTCCAATTTCTTGAGTCCTTTGTATATTTTGGAGGTCAGACCTCTGTCTGATGTGGGGTTAGTGAAGATCTTTTCCCATTCTGTAGGCTGTCATTTTGTCTTGTTGATCGCGTCCCTTGCTTTACAGAAGGTTTTCAGTTTCAGGAGGTCCCATTTATTAATTGTTTCTCTCAGGGTCTGTGCGGCTGGGCTTCTATTTAGGAAGTGGTTCCCTGTGTTAGGTTTCTCTAAGTCACACATTTGATCAGAATATCACGTGATCCTGGTCCTTACTCAGAAATAAATGTGCAGGAAACACAGCAGATGGTCGAAGGACCTGTTGGCAGAGATCAAGCTGTCTCTGCTCCTATTTATTTCCAACGTCCCCTCAACACAAAGACCCCATACCTCAACACCACCAGGACCACCACCACCACCAGCAGCAGCAGCAACACCCAGGTTAAAAACCCCATCTCCAAGCCACCACATAGTGTCTCTCTTGGTCTTACTCGGCTACCTTGTTTGAGCTGTGACGGCCAACAAGAGTCAACTGAATAACCCCACTTAGTTCTGTTCCTGGGTTCTCTTTTGAAAAAAGAAAAAAGCTGCCGTGTTCACGACCACTCCCACTCGCCTTTGTTCAGGCTGGTCAAGGACTGACAGGTGGCAGAGGGCAGTCCGTCTCCTGTGGTGAGACAGGCCCTTTCTCTGCCGGTGGGCGGTGGTTGGGTCTGGTGACAGGTGAGTGAACGTTTTCCTTTGTGGTACCCTCCGCAGTCGAGCACAAAGAGGATTAGGACCGCAGGAAGGGACACCCGGTCCAAGGCTTGGGAGGCCGGAGAAGGTGAGCAACACTGAGTCTGTGGACACCCTGAGCTCGCTGGAGCAGGCTTTGAGCCTTGTCGGTCAATTGGGCCCGGATAGGGAAGCTCCCTGGCCAGACGACTTGCCAATGAGCAGCCTGCACGAGCCTAGGTCTCAGAATGCCAGGGGTCAGTGCGGGACCTGCGAGGAAGAGCCATCTTGGCACAGGGGGACCTTCGATGGAGTTGCGCATGATTGTGCCTCTCTGGCCTGCGCGGAGTCGACTTCCCTGAGTTTCTGTCTAGTGTGCGTGTGTGTTTCTGGTGGGTGTGGTTGTTTTTGTGTGGGTGTGAGAGATAGAGAGAGAGAAAGACAAACAAACAGAGAGAGACAGAGGGAGAGAGAGAGAGAGAGATAGGTAGAGAGAGAAAGATATATCTATATATACATGTATATACAGGGAGAGAGAGACAGAGAGAGAGAGAAAGAGAGAGAGAGAAAACGAGAGAGAGATAGAGAGAAAGAGAGAGATAGGTAGAGAGAGAAAGAGAGACAGATAGAGAGAAATATATATATGTATATACAGAGAGAGAGAGACAGAGAGAGAGACAGAGAGAGCGAGATAGACAAAGAGACAGAGAGAAAGAGAGGGAGAGGGAGAGAGGGAGAGAGAGAGAGAAAGAGAGAGATAGGTAGAGAGAAAGAGAGACAGATAGAGAGAAATATATATGTATATACAGAGAGTGAGACAGAGAGAGACAGAGGGAGCGAGATAGACAAAGAGACAGAGAGAAAGAGAGGGAGAGAGAGAGAAAGAGAGAGAGAGAGAGGCCTCCTGCCTGCTGCTGTCGCCCGGGAGCTCTGAAGCTCTCTGGGCTCTCCAAGAGTTGCTGTTGGCTAAGAAATAGGGGAGAGAAGGCACGTGGTCCCCTGCGGGGCTGTTTCTTGGCAAAGGAGAAAGAACAGGGTCTGGGGCTAGGGAGGTTTTTGAGGTCCCGGCCAAGAGAGGTTCACCAAGTAAGTGTCGATTGTGGGAGAGCCAGGCTGTGCGTGGACGGCACTGTGGAGTGGGAGGCTGGAGGTGTGGGGTGTGAGTGCCGCGGGGTGGAGTTATAAGAAAGGTGGAGGCGCTGTATGGCGGCTGCGACTGTGTGGACGTGGGCGGGGGAGTATGTCAGGAGCTTTGAAGAAGTGGAGTGGTAAGGTAGCTGTAGCAGAGCGATGGTTAGGGCGGGTGATGGCGTCTGAGTTGAGGAGAGAGGACTAGGCTTAGGATGCTGGGCAGGCTGTGGGTGACTGGGTTAGTGGTAGTCCGCTGTGGCTGTGCACCCTGGGCATTGGGGACTGGGGCAGTGCGTGCATGAGGACCAAAAGGGACTGGACTCTGCATGGGCCGGGAATCGAACCCGGGCCTCCCGCGTGGCAGGCGAGAATTCTACCACTGAACCACCCATGCCATGGCCTAGGCTGTCACCTGACTGCTGTCACAGACTGTGCTCCCGGACCAGCTAGCTCTTCTTTTTCCCCCTGACACCTAGATGCCGGGCCTTGGCCCCATGGACCAAGCAGGCGAGCTCGAGGGCCACATGGACAGGAGAGTCCCGGGACCAGAGTGAGGCTCCGCGGCTGAGCCGTGCCTCTCCGCTCTCCGGGACGCCTAGGAGGTCCCACGTCAACCCTGCCTCCCCGTGCTGCCAGCCGAGGAGCTGGCGAGCCAGCGAGATGCGTGCCGGCGGTGCGCGCAGCACGGGTCGGCAGGTGTGCGCTGGCGACGGCCACCTGCGCACAGAAGAAGCCTGGACGAGCAGAGCCCGAGAGGATGGGCGCGGTGGGCTTCTCCCGCAGGGGCTGGAGGAGCAGGAACGAGCGGGAAAGGGGTGGTGAGCGCGAGGGCCGGGCCAAGAAGTGCGGGTGTCGGGTAGGGATGGATGAGGTCCTCTGTTGGCACCTGGACGGCCGGCTGGGCTGGCAGGGTGCTCAGGACCGGCGCCCTCACGGACTCGAGCCTCTCCCCCGCACCTAATGGAGGTGGCAAATTTAGCAAGGCGTCCAGCACGCGCCGCTGCCGCTGCCCTCCCAGTAAGTGTCGGGTGTTGAGAGCAGGGCGCTCCTCCAGGCCCAGGCGTGTGAGAGAAGGTTGCGGGCGTGAGAGGAGTTTGGGCGGCGCCGGAGAGGCGGTGGTAGGAGGCACTCACGGGTCTGGGGGAGTAGAAACGGCGGGGAGGGGGGGGGGGGGGAGACACAAAAAGGCGAGGTTGTCAGGAGTGGGATTCGAACCCACGCCTCCAGGGGAGACTGCGACCTGAACGCAGCGCCTTAGACCGCTCGGCCATCCTGACGACGGGTGTGGGCGCGCGGCGGACCTGTCGCGTCCGGGCGCCCGGGCTGGTGCGGGTCTGGGTGCTCAAGCTGCGGGCGAGGAGCGGCGTCCACCGGATCCACGTCGAGATGCTGCTAGGCGCCAAGTCGCTCCCTGTCCCTGTCCCGGTCCCGGTCCCGGTCCCGTTTCCGGTTTGGCTCCCCACACCACCCCAGCCCCGGCGGGATCACCCAGGAACCGGACCAGCGTCTCCCGCGGGCATGGGCGGGACCAGGGGGCTGGGAGGCGATGGTCGGACGTGGCTGCGGGTCCGCGTCCTGGTGGGAGGGGCGTTTGGCTGCGCCGGGGAGACTTTGGGGATGGGTGCGGAGGTCGGCGGTGCTTCGGAGGTGGGGAGGGTGGCGGGCCTTGGAAGCGCGTCGGAGATGGCCGGCCGACTCGGTGGCAGGGCCGTCGTCGTCGTCCTCGTTAGTATAGTGGTGAGTATCCCCGCCTGTCACGCGGGAGACCGGGGTTCGATTCCCCGACGGGGAGACATACCATTCTTTTTAGCCAGACGGGCGGCCCTTGGTCCATTGGCCATCCTTGCTTGCTTGGCCCCACGCCCCAATGCCAGGACAGTGGTCCTCTGGCCCAAGAGCCGGGCTCGGGACGCTCACTGCCAGGCGGGCCCACATGCCTCCCGGCCGTCGGGTCCCTAGCCTGGCGCCTGGCCAAGGGCTCTACACACACACACACACACACACACACACACACACACACACAGACACCGACGAGGCGGCCGGCCGTGTGTCAGAGCCTGCGGCGTGCGACCCTCGGTGCCTGAGCCACCGCTGTGCCAGGCGGCTCTGGGTGGTGACGTGCCCGCTCGGTGCTGTCCCGGCTGCTCCCTGGCTCCTGTGGCCCTCGTTGCGTGAGCTGCCCTGGCCCGGTTGCTGCAGTCAGGAGACGAGAGCGCCGCGCAGCACAGGCGTGTGCGTGCGGGAAGCGCGGGTGGCATGGGACGGTGAGGAACAACGCGTGCTCGGCGGCGGAGGCCCGGTTAGGGTTGGCGTGGGTATCGGTGTCGGTGTCGGTGTCTTCGTTGGTGTCGTCTTCGGCTTTGACTTTGAGGTTGGGGCAGGATGGGAAGACCAGGTAGGCGACCGCGACGTCGTCTCTGTCCGCTGGCTGGTGGCAGTCCCCGGCGTCGTGTGTGTGTGCGGCGTCTTGTCGGTGTGGCGTTGGTGGTATAGTGGTGAGCATAGCTGCCTTCCAAGCAGTTGACCCGGGTTCGATTCCCGGCCAACGCACAGGACCCGCCTTTTGCCAAGGTTCAGGGCGGACAGTGGCCCTGTCCTCCAGCGCCTCTCCGCCTGTCCCGAGACTGCACTGCGCCGAGGCCACACAATGGAAGGAGGTTCTAGACCTTTTGAGAGGGTGGCGAGCCGGAGGAGAAGGGCCAGGGCGAGGCGTCTTACCGGGAAGTGGCGACCGGCTTGCCGGAGAAGCGACAGAGGGCAGCGGGCAGCGGGCAGGGCAGGGAGGGCACGGGCAGGGCTAGGGGTGGGCACGGGCAGGGGCCGATCGATCGCATGGGCGCCCAATGCCAGCCGCGTATTGCCGGGCGGGCGGGCGGGCGGGCGACTGGGCGGCTGGGGCGAGCGGCTGGCTGTCAGATTGGCAGACTGGCTGAGAGTCTGGCTGCCCGCGAGAGGCGCGCACCGTCGGAGTCTGGCCGTCGCTCCCTGGTGGTCTAGTGGTTAGGATTCGGCGCTCTCACCGCCGCGGCCCGGGTTCGATTCCCGGTCAGGGAAGCTTCTCTTCTTCCTCTCTGCAACTCGCCCACTTCTTGACACCTGTCTGGCCCTCCCCTGCAATGGGGGCCCCACTTTCACCTTTCTTGCATTTTGGCCAAAGGCGTCGCCGCGACAACCTGCTGGCATCTTTGCCTCCGGACACCTTGCCACCTCACCCCCATCTTGACACCTGTTCTGCCCTGCCCTGCACTCGGTGGGGGCCACTACCTCCACATCACCTCTCTTACCTTTTGCCCAACAGCGTTGCCGCCAGACCCTGCTGCTCCGCTCCACTAGTACGTACCTACACCCTCACTCGAAAACCAACAGCCTGCAGCCTCACCGGCGCTCCCTACCCGCACACTCACCACCCTTTTCCTTGATTCCCACTCACGCCCACCATCTTTTCCTGCACACACCAAATCCTCAGGGCCTGTCCAGCGAAGCCCCGTTGCGGCCCGACACACCCTGCCTACACACCGCCACTATCACACCGACGACACACAAACACCGGACACGCAGCGCTCCCTCGCAAGCTTCCGACCCACTCATGGAGCCCACTGAGTCTCCACCTCACTCTATCGCCTGCTCTTAGGTCTCCAAGAAACAGTCTTGCTTGCCCTACCTGCCACACCTGCATGCATCACACGCTCCCTGGAACCTTTCCTCTGCTCTTCACAACTGAGCGCCGACTTCAAGCAAATGCAGTGATTCGTTCCAGTCTACAGTGTGTGTGTGTGTGTGTTTGTGCAAATATGTCTGTCTCTCTGTTTTTCTGTCTATTTCTGTCCTTCTCTGTGTGTATGTGTGTGAGCCTAGGCATGTATATACGTATGTATGTATGCATGTATGTATTTATGTATGCATGCATGCGTATCTTGCAAAACTCCAGGGTCTCTAAGTGATCGTTTATGGTGGCAGTGTTGGTATGGGATCGGGAGGAGAGCGCGTGTCCGTCCGTGGGTGGGGGTGCTCTGTGGGGTGGTGTTGATTCCGTGCTGATAGCAGGCAGGGTGAATGCGGAAAGCACCTGGTGTGGTTCCTAAGCTTCCGCAACGCCGCAGGGCAGACAGTGCTCGACCCAAGGCGCGATTTCCTCGAAAGCCCCCAGAGCGGCTTGGGGGAGCTGAGGCCAAGCCTGGCTGTTTTAAGGCCGCTGTTTCTGCAGCTCCTTGTGTGCGCGGGCAAGCGGTGCAGGTGCCTGTGTGAGTCGGCAAATTGGAGCGGAACCTCTTCCCACCTAGGTTTTGGGTCCGCTGCCGGGTGGGTCCCCTCGGTCGTGACCCTGTCAACAGGTCCGGGGCACGAAGACAGATGGTGGTGTGCTTACCGCTGGGTTCAGCTCCACCTCGATGCGAGGCATAGTCTGTGCCCACCCGTGTGTGTGTGGGGGGGGGGGAGGAGCAGACACGCCATTTTCCCACCCGACCTCAACCCAGTCCGGCCCGGAAACCTTCCCAATAGAGGACACGGAGAGACACCCGTGTCGAGCTGGATCTGGGAAGGGTCTGTCCAGCAAGCTGCCGGGCCAGTTGTGTGGCTCCCATGAGACGGTCATGGGAAAAAAGACAACGGAGAAGCCTACGCTGGCAGGTGTCCGAATGGGGCCGTCGCATGCCAAAGGCAAGGATCCACGCTTGCCTCTGTGCTCCCTGGTTTCTCCTGAGCTCGGCCCTTCTGGCTGGAAAGAGGGACTCTGCTTGGAGAAAAGGTCTCTCTAGCACGTGCTTGCGATGAACGATCGAATGATTGCTGCGGGACAGACAGCAGACAGGCGGTAGGGATGGTGGTTGGGGTGCGGGGGCAGAGCCGGGTGGTTGTGGCCAGGGGCGTGCCATCCTTGGGCACGTGGTCCTGAGGTGTAGGGCAGCAGGCTGAGCACCTCCCCCACGGACAGCTACCTACCGCATCAGGTCCTGCCTCTGCTTTCCTACATACCGGGGCTGCCCTCTGTGAGGGACTTAGGAGCCCAAGAAACCAACACTTCTCCGCCCAAGCTGCTTTTGGTCATGGTGTTTGATGGCAACAATCCCAAGCCTGACTCAGACTGAAATCGGTACCAGGAGTGGGGTATTGCTGGGACAGAGCCGATCCCGTGCTTTCGGGGATTAAAAGGAGCTCTTGGGGATGAACAAGAAAGGAATGGTTATGGTTCCAAAAACGCCGGCTTCTGTGCCGCGTTGGAGCAGGGTCAACCGTGCTGCTTGTTTCTGGAGAACTTGACAAAACCCTGCACTCATCTGGGAAGAGAGACTCTCAGTTGAGCAGATGCCTCCATGAGATGATGAGTGGTCTTTTTTTTCTTTTTTAAAATTGATATTCAGTGAGCTCTACATTTTTCTCTGCTCTCCTCCCTGCCTCTCCCTTCCCCCCTCCAACCTTCCCCCAAGTTCCCCAGGGTCCCAATTTACCCAGGAGATCTTGTCTTTTTTTACTTCCTACTTCCCATATAGATTAGATCTGTGTTAGTCTCTCTTAGTGTCCTCATTGTTGTCTAAGGTCTCTGGGATTGTGGTTTGTAGGCTGGCTTTCTTGGGTTTATGTTTAAAAACCACCTATGAGTGAATACATGTGATAATCGTCTTTCTGTGTCTGGGTTACCTCACTCTAAATAACGTTTTCTAGCTCCATCCATTTTCCTGCAAAATTCAAGCTGTCGGGTTTTTTTTTTCCCTTTCTGCTGTGTAGTACTCCATTGTGTAAATGTACCACATTTTCCTTACCCATTTTTTGGTCGAGGGGCATTTAGGTTGTGTCCAGGTTCTGGCTGTGACAAACAAAGCTGCTATGAACATAGTTGAGCACATGACCTCGTGGCACGATTGAGCATCTTCTGGACATATACCCCAAAGTGGTATTACTGGGTCTTGTGGAAGGTTGTTTCCTAATTTTCTAGGAAATCGCCACAGTGACATCCAAAGTGTTGTAGCCACCAGCTTTCATTCCCACCAGCAATGCACAAGTGTTCTCTTTTCCCCACAACCTCTCCAGCATAAGTTGTCATCAGTGTTTTTGATCTTAGCCATTCTTTCAGTGTAAGATGGAAACTCAGAGTTGTTTTGATTTGCGTTTGTCTGCTGACTAAGGATGTGGAGCATTTCCTTAAGTGTCTTTCAGCCATTTTAGATTCCTCTGTTGAGAGTTCTCTGTTTATGTCTTTACGCCATATTTTTTATTGGATTATGTGTTGTTTTGGTGTCCAATTTCTTGAGTCCTTTGTATATTTTGGAGGTCAGACCTCTGTCTGATGTGGGGTTAGTGAAGATCTTTTCCCATTCTGTAGGCTGTCATTTTGTCTTGTTGATCGCGTCCCTTGCTTTACAGAAGGTTTTCAGTTTCAGGAGGTCCCATTTATTAATTGTTTCTCTCAGGGTCTGTGCGGCTGGGCTTCTATTTAGGAAGTGGTTCCCTGTGCCAATGCGTTCAAGTGTACTTCCCACTTTCTCTTCTATAAGGTTCAGTGTGGCCGGCTTCATGTTGAGGTCTTTGATCGATTTGGACTTGAGTTTTGTGCATGGTGATAGATAGCGGTCTATCTTCATTTTTGTACATGTTGATATCCAGTTATGCCAGCACCATTTGTTAAATATGCTTTCTTTTTCCATTTGATATATTTTGCTTGCTTGTCAAAAGATGATGGGTCTTTAGTCGAACATGTAGGGTATTGTCTTGATGCACAAGTGGTGTGGGAGGGCACACGAAGGGAAGGAGGTGGGTGGTTGTCTCGCGCCGGATAAGAGAGCCAGTAAGCAGCCCTCATGCTAGTCCTCTGCTCCAATTCCTGCCTCTAGGTCTCTCAGCCCACCCTGCTTATAAGCCCCAAACCCCAAACCTCAAACCCTTGTCCCCTAACGCCCATGAACCCAGCCCCACCTTCCCCACCCATCCCCACTTCCGTAAGTGTGGCATTAAGGACCCCTAGGAAGAAATAAAACCGTCTCACCTCAAGGTTTCTCTAAGTCACACATTTGATCAGAATATGACGTGATCCTGGTCCTTACTCAGAAATAAATGTGCAGGAAACCCAGCAGATGGTCCTAGGACCTGCTAACGGAGATCAGGCTGTCTCTGCTCCTATCCATTTCCAACGCCCCCTTAACCCAACGCCTCCATACCTCAAAACCACAAGCACCAGCAGCAGCAGCAGCAGCCAGGGTAAAAACCCCATCTCCAAGCCACCACGTTGGGTCTCTCTTGCTCTTGTTCGGCTACCTTGTTTGAGCTGTGACTGCCAACAAGAGTAAACTGAAGAGCCCCACTTGGTTCTGTTCCTGGGTTCTCTTTAGACAAAAACAAAAACAAAAAATCCCACAAACACACACACACAAAACCAACCTGCTTTGTTCACGACCACTCCCACTAGCCTTTGTTCAGGCTGGTCAAGGACTGACAGGTGGCAGAGGGCAGTCCGTCTCCTGTGGTGAGACAGGCCCTTTCTCTGCAGGTGGGCGGTGGTTGGGTCTGGTGACAGGTGAGTGAACGTTTTCCTTTGTGGTACCCACCGCAGTCGAGCACAAAGAGGATTAGGACTGCAGGAAGGGACACCCGGTCCAAGGCTTGGGAGGCCGGAGAAGGTGAGCAACACTGAGTCTGTGGACACCCTGAGCTCGCTGGAGCAGGCTTTGAGCCTTGTCGGTCAATTGGGCCCGGATAGGGAAGCTCCCTGGCCAGACAACTTGCCAATGAGCAGCCTGCACGAGCCTAGGTCTCAGAATGCCAGGGGTCAGTGCGGAACCTGCGAGGAAGAGCCATCTTGGCACAGGGGGACCTTCGATGGAGTTGCGCATGATTGTGCCTCTCTGGCCTGCGCGGAGTCGACTTCCCTGAGTTTCTGTCTAGTGTGCGTGTGTGTTTCTGGTGGGTGTGGGTGTTTTTGTGTGGGTGTGAGAGATAGAGAGAGAGAAAGAGAGAGAGAGAGAGAAAGTTAGAAAGATAGGTAGAGAGAGAGAGATTGGTAGAGAGAGAAAGAGAGACAGATAGAGAGAAATATATATGTATATACAGAGAGTGAGACAGAGAGAGACAGAGGGAGCGAGATAGACAAAGAGACAGAGAGAAAGAGAGGGAGAGAGAGAGAGAGAGAGAGAGAGAGAGAGAGAGAGAGGCCTCCTGCCTGCTGCTGTCGCCCGGGAGCTCTGAAGCTCTCTGGGCTCTCCAAGAGTTGCTGTTGGCTAAGAAATAGGGGAGAGAAGGCACGTGGTCCCCTGCGGGGCTGTTTCTTGGCAAAGGAGAAAGAACAGGGTCTGGGGCTAGGGAGGTTTTTGAGGTCCCGGCCAAGAGAGGTTCACCAAGTAAGTGTCGATTGTGGGAGAGCCAGGCTGTGCGTGGACGGCACTGTGGAGTGGGAGGCTGGAGGTGTGGGGTGTGAGTGCCGCGGGGTGGAGTTATAAGAAAGGTGGAGGCGCTGTATGGCGGCTGCGACTGTGTGGACGTGGGCGGGGGAGTATGTCAGGAGCTTTGAAGAAGTGGAGTGGTAAGGTAGCTGTAGCAGAGCGATGGTTAGGGCGGGTGATGGCGTCTGAGTTGAGGAGAGAGGACTAGGCTTAGGATGCTGGGCAGGCTGTGGGTGACTGGGTTAGTGGTAGTCCGCTGTGGCTGTGCACCCTGGGCATTGGGGACTGGGGCAGTGCGTGCATGAGGACCAAAAGGGACTGGACTCTGCATGGGCCGGGAATCGAACCCGGGCCTCCCGCGTGGCAGGCGAGAATTCTACCACTGAACCACCCATGCCATGGCCTAGGCTGTCACCTGACTGCTGTCACAGACTGTGCTCCCGGACCAGCTAGCTCTTCTTTTTCCCCCTGACACCTAGATGCCGGGCCTTGGCCCCATGGACCAAGCAGGCGAGCTCGAGGGCCAGCACATGGACAGGAGAGTCCCGGGACCAGAGTGAGGCTCCGCGGCTGAGCCGTGCCTCTCCGCTCTCCGGGACGCCTAGGAGGTCCCACGTCAACCCTGCCTCCCCGTGCTGCCAGCCGAGGAGCTGGCGAGCCAGCGAGATGCGTGCCGGCGGTGCGCGCAGCACGGGTCGGCAGGTGTGCGCTGGCGACGGCCACCTGCGCACAGAAGAAGCCTGGACGAGCAGAGCCCGAGAGGATGGGCGCGGTGGGCTTCTCCCGCAGGGGCTGGAGGAGCAGGAACGAGCGGGAAAGGGGTGGTGAGCGCGAGGGCCGGGCCAAGAAGTGCGGGTGTCGGGTAGGGATGGATGAGGTCCTCTGTTGGCACCTGGCCGGCCGGCTGGGCTGGCAGGGTGCTCAGGACCGGCGCCCTCACGGACTCGAGCCTCTCCCCCGCACCTAATGGAGGTGGCAAATTTAGCAAGGCGTCCAGCACGCGCCGCTGCCGCTGCCCTCCAGTAAGTGTCGGGTGTTGAGAGCAGGGCGCTCCTCCAGGCCCAGGCGTGTGAGAGAAGGTTGCGGGCGTGAGAGGAGTTTGGGCGGCGCCGGAGAGGCGGTGGTAGGAGGCACTCACGGGTCTGGGGGAGTAGAAACGGCGGGGACGGGGGGGGGGGGGGGAGACACAAAAAGGCGAGGTTGTCAGGAGTGGGATTCGAACCCACGCCTCCAGGGGAGACTGCGACCTGAACGCAGCGCCTTAGACCGCTCGGCCATCCTGACGACGGGTGTGGGCGCGCGGCGGACCTGTCGCGTCCGGGCGCCCGGGCTGGTGCGGGTCTGGGTGCTCAAGCTGCGGGCGAGGAGCGGCGTCCACCGGGTCCACGTCGAGATGCTGCTAGGCGCCAAGTCGCTCCCTGTCCCTGTCCCGGTCCCGGTCCCGGTCCCGGTCCCGTTTCCGGTTTGGCTCCCCACACCACCCCAGCCCTGGCGGGATCACCCAGGAACCGGACCAGCGTCTCCCGCGGGCATGGGCGGGACCAGGGGGCTGGGAGGCGATGGTCGGACGTGGCTGCGGGTCCGCGTCCTGGTGGGAGGGGCGTTTGGCTGCGCCGGGGAGACTTTGGGGATGGGTGCGGAGGTCGGCGGTGCTTCGGAGGTGGGGAGGGTGGCGGGCCTTGGAAGCGCGTCGGAGATGGCCGGCCGACTCGGTGGCAGCGCCGTCGTCGTCGTCCTCGTTAGTATAGTGGTGAGTATCCCCGCCTGTCACGCGGGAGACCGGGGTTCGATTCCCCGACGGGGAGACATGCCAATCTTTTTAGCCAGACGGGCGGCCCTTGGTCCGTTGGCCATCCTTGCTTGCTTGGCCCCACGCACCAATGCCAGGACAGTGGTCCTCTGGCCCAAGAGCCGGGCTCGGGACGCTCACTGCCAGGCGGGCCCACATGCCTCCCGGCCGTCGGGTCCCTAGCCTGGCGCCTGGCCAAGGGCTCTACACACACACACACACACACACACACACACACACACACAGACACCGACGAGGCGGCCGGCCGTGTGTCAGAGCCTGCGGCGTGCGACCCTCGGTGCCTGAGCCACCGCTGTGCCAGGCGGCTCTGGGTGGTGACGTGCCCGCTCGGTGCTGTCCCGGCTGCTCCCTGGCTCCTGTGGCCCTCGTTGCGTGAGCTGCCCTGGCCCGGTTGCTGCAGTCAGGAGACGAGAGCGCCGCGCAGCACAGGCGTGTGCGTGCGGGAAGCGCGGGTGGCATGGGACGGTGAGGAACAACGCGTGCTCGGCGGCGGAGGCCCGGTTAGGGTTGGCGTGGGTATCGGTGTCGGTGTCGGTGTCTTCCTTGGTGTCGTCTTCGGCTTTGACTTTGAGGTTGGGGCAGGATGGGAAGACCAGGTAGGCGACCGCGACGTCGTCTCTGTCCGCTGGCTGGTGGCAGTCCCCGGCGTCGTGTGTGTGTGCGGCGTCGTGTCGGTGTGGCGTTGGTGGTATAGTGGTGAGCATAGCTGCCTTCCAAGCAGTTGACCCGGGTTCGATTCCCGGCCAACGCACAGGACCCGCCTTTTGCCAAGGTTCAGGGCGGACAGTGGCCCTGTCCTCCGGCGCCTCTCCGCCTGTCCCGAGACTGCACTGCGCCGAGGCCACACAATGGAAGGAGGTTCTAGACCTTTTGAGAGGGTGGCGAGCCGGAGGAGAAGGGCCAGGGCGAGGCGTCTTACCGGGAAGTGGCGACCGGCTTGCCGGAGAAGCGACAGAGGGCAGCGGGCAGCGGGCAGGGCAGGGAGGGCACGGGCAGGGCTAGGGGTGGGCACGGGCAGGGGCCGATCGATCGCATGGGCGCCCAATGCCAGCCGCGTATTGCCGGGCGGGCGGGCGGGCGGGCGACTGGGCGGCTGGGGCGAGCGGCTGGCTGTCAGATTGGCAGACTGGCTGAGAGTCTGGCTGCCCGCGAGAGGCGCGCACCGTCGGAGTCTGGCCGTCGCTCCCTGGTGGTCTAGTGGTTAGGATTCGGCGCTCTCACCGCCGCGGCCCGGGTTCGATTCCCGGTCAGGGAAGCTTCTCTTCTTCCTCTCTGCAACTCGCCCACTTCTTGACACCTGTCTGGCCCTCCCCTGCAATGGGGGCCCCACTTTCACCTTTCTTGCATTTTGCCCAACAGCGTTGCCGCCAGACCCTGCTGCTCCGCTCCACTAGTACGTACCTACACCCTCACTCGAAAACCAACAGCCTGCAGCCTCACCGGCGCTCCCTACCCGCACACTCACCACCCTTTTCCTTGATTCCCACTCACGCCCACCATCTTTTCCTGCACACACCAAATCCTCAGGGCCTGTCCAGCGAAGCCCCGTTGCGGCCCGACACACCCTGCCTACACACCGCCACTATCACACCGACGACACACAAACACCGGACACGCAGCGCTCCCTCGCAAGCTTCCGACCCACTCATGGAGCCCACTGAGTCTCCACCTCACTCTATCGCCTGCTCTTAGGTCTCCAAGAAACAGTCTTGCTTGCCCTACCTGCCACACCTGCATGCATCACACGCTCCCTGGAACCTTTCCTCTGCTCTTCACAACTGAGCGCCGACTTCAAGCAAATGCAGTGATTCGTTCCAGTCTACAGTGTGTGTGTGTGTGTGTTTGTGCAAATATGTCTGTCTCTCTGTTTTTCTGTCTATTTCTGTCCTTCTCTGTGTGTATGTGTGTGAGCCTAGGCATGTATATACGTATGTATGTATGCATGTATGTATGTATGTATTTATGTATGCATGCATGCGTATCTTGCAAAACTCCAGGGTCTCTAAGTGATCGTTTATGGTGGCAGTGTTGGTATGGGATCGGGAGGAGAGCGCGTGTCCGTCCGTGGGTGGGGGTGCTCTGTGGGGTGGTGTTGATTCCGTGCTGATAGCAGGCAGGGTGAATGCGGAAAGCACCTGGTGTGGTTCCTAAGCTTCCGCAACGCCGCAGGGCAGACAGTGCTCGACCCAAGGCGCGATTTCCTCGAAAGCCCCCAGAGCGGCTTGGGGGAGCTGAGGCCAAGCCTGGCTGTTTTAAGGCCGCTGTTTCTGCAGCTCCTTGTGTGCGCGGGCAAGCGGTGCAGGTGCCTGTGTGAGTCGGCAAATTGGAGCGGAACCTCTTCCCACCTAGGTTTTGGGTCCGTTGCCGGGTGGGTCCCCTCGGTCGTGACCCTGTCAACAGGTCCGGGGCACGAAGACAGATGGTGGTGTGCTTACCGCTGGGTTCAGCTCCACCTCGATGCGAGGCATAGTCTGTGCCCACCCGTGTGTGTGGGGGGGGGGGGGGGGCAGACACGCCATTTTCCCACCCGACCTCAACCCAGTCCGGCCCGGAAACCTTCCCAATAGAGGACACGGAGAGACACCCGTGTCGAGCTGGATCTGGGAAGGGTCTGTCCAAGAAGCTGCTGGGCCACTTGTATGGCTCCCATGAGACGGTCATGGGAAAAAAGACAACGGAGAATCCTACGCTGGCAGGTGTCCGAATGGGGCCGTCGCATGCCAAAGGCAAGGATCCACGCTTGCCTCTGTGCTCCCTGGTTTCTCCTCAGCTCGGCCCTTCTGGCTGGAAAGAGGGACTCTGCTTGGAGAAAAGGTCTCTCTAGCACGTGCTTGCGATGAACGATCGAATGATTGCTGCGGGACAGACAGCAGACAGGCGGTAGGGATGGTGGTTGGGGTGCGGGGGCAGAGCCGGGGTGGTTGTGGCCAGGGGCGTGCCATCCTTGGGCACGTGGTCCTGAGGTGTAGGGCAGCAGGCTGAGCACCTCCCCCACGGACAGCTACCTACCGCATCAGGTCCTGCCTCTGCTTTCCTACATACCGGGGCTGCCCTCTGTGAGGGACTTAGGAGCCCAAGAAACCAACACTTCTCCGCCCAAGCTGCTTTTGGTCGTGGTGTTTGATGGCAACAATCCCAAGCCTGACTCAGACTGAAATCGGTACCAGGAGTGGGGTATTGCTGGGACAGAGCCGATCCCGTGCTTTCGGGGATTAAAAGGAGCTCTTGGGGATGAACAAGAAAGGAATGGTTATGGTTCCAAAAACGCCGGCTTCTGTGCCGCGTTGGAGCAGGGTCAACCGTGCTGCTTGTTTCTGGAGAACTTGACAAAACCCTGCACTCATCTGGGAAGAGAGACTCTCAGTTGAGCAGATGCCTCCATGAGATGATGAGTGGTCTTTTTTTTTCTTTTTTAAAATTGATATTCAGTGAGCTCTACATTTTTCTCTGCTCTCCTCCCTGCCTCTCCCTTCCCCCCTCCAACCTTCCCCCAAGTTCCCCAGGGTCCCAATTTACCCAGGAGATCTTGTCTTTTTTTACTTCCTACTTCCCATATAGATTAGATCTGTGTTAGTCTCTCTTAGTGTCCTCATTGTTGTCTAAGGTCTCTGGGATTGTGGTTTGTAGGCTGGCTTTCTTGGGTTTATGTTTAAAAACCACCTATGAGTGAATACATGTGATAATCGTCTTTCTGTGTCTGGGTTACCTCACTCTAAATAACGTTTTCTAGCTCCATCCATTTTCCTGCAAAATTCAAGCTGTCGGGTTTTTTTTTTTTTTTCCCTTTCTGCTGTGTAGTACTCCATTGTGTAAATGTACCACATTTTCCTTACCCATTTTTTGGTCGAGGGGCATTTAGGTTGTGTCCAGGTTCTGGCTGTGACAAACAAAGCTGCTATGAACATAGTTGAGCACATGACCTCGTGGCACGATTGAGCATCTTCTGGACATATACCCCAAAGTGGTATTACTGGGTCTTGTGGAAGGTTGTTTCCTAATTTTCTAGGAAATCGCCACAGTGACATCCAAAGTGTTGTAGCCACCAGCTTTCATTCCCACCAGCAATGCACAAGTGTTCTCTTTTCCCCACAACCTCTCCAGCATAAGTTGTCATCAGTGTTTTTGATCTTAGCCATTCTTTCAGTGTAAGATGGAAACTCAGAGTTGTTTTGATTTGCGTTTGTCTGCTGACTAAGGATGTGGAGCATTTCCTTAAGTGTCTTTCAGCCATTTTAGATTCCTCTGTTGAGAGTTCTCTGTTTATGTCTTTACGCCATATTTTTTATTGGATTATGTGTTGTTTTGGTGTCCAATTTCTTGAGTCCTTTGTATATTTTGGAGGTCAGACCTCTGTCTGATGTGGGGTTAGTGAAGATCTTTTCCCATTCTGTAGGCTGTCATTTTGTCTTGTTGATCGCGTCCCTTGCTTTACAGAAGGTTTTCAGTTTCAGGAGGTCCCATTTATTAATTGTTTCTCTCAGGGTCTGTGCGGCTGGGCTTCTATTTAGGAAGTGGTTCCCTGTGCCAATGCGTTCAAGTGTACTTCCCACTTTCTCTTCTATAAGGTTCAGTGTGGCCGGCTTCATGTTGAGGTCTTTGATCGATTTGGACTTGAGTTTTGTGCATGGTGATAGATAGCGGTCTATCTTCATTTTTGTACATGTTGATATCCAGTTATGCCAGCACCATTTGTTAAATATGCTTTCTTTTTCCATTTGATATATTTTGCTTGCTTGTCAAAAGATGATGGGTCTTTAGTCGAACATGTAGGGTATTGTCTTGATGCACAAGTGGTGTGGGAGGGCACACGAAGGGAAGGAGGTGGGTGGTTGTCTCGCGCCGGATAAGAGAGCCAGTAAGCAGCCCTCATGCTAGTCCTCTGCTCCAATTCCTGCCTCTAGGTCTCTCAGCCCACCCTGCTTATAAGCCCCAAACCCCAAACCTCAAACCCTTGTCCCCTAACGCCCATGAACCCAGCCCCACCTTCCCCACCCATCCCCACTTCCGTAAGTGTGGCATTAAGGACCCCTAGGAAGAAATAAAACCGTCTCACCTCAAGGTTTCTCTAAGTCACACATTTGATCAGAATATGACGTGATCCTGGTCCTTACTCAGAAATAAATGTGCAGGAAACACAGCAGATGGTCCTAGGACCTGCTAACGGAGATCAGGCTGTCTCTGCTCCTATCCATTTCCAACGCCCCCTTAACCCAACGCCTCCATACCTCAAAACCACAAGCACCAGCAGCAGCAGCAGCAGCCAGGGTAAAAACCCCATCTCCAAGCCACCACGTTGGGTCTCTCTTGCTCTTGTTCGGCTACCTTGTTTGAGCTGTGACTGCCAACAAGAGTAAACTGAAGAGCCCCACTTGGTTCTGTTCCTGGGTTCTCTTTAGACAAAAACAAAAACAAAAAATCCCACAAACACACACACACAAAACCAACCTGCTTTGTTCACGACCACTCCCACTAGCCTTTGTTCAGGCTGGTCAAGGACTGACAGGTGGCAGAGGGCAGTCCGTCTCCTGTGGTGAGACAGGCCCTTTCTCTGCAGGTGGGCGGTGGTTGGGTCTGGTGACAGGTGAGTGAACGTTTTCCTTTGTGGTACCCACCGCAGTCGAGCACAAAGAGGATTAGGACTGCAGGAAGGGACACCCGGTCCAAGGCTTGGGAGGCCGGAGAAGGTGAGCAACACTGAGTCTGTGGACACCCTGAGCTCGCTGGAGCAGGCTTTGAGCCTTGTCGGTCAATTGGGCCCGGATAGGGAAGCTCCCTGGCCAGACGACTTGCCAATGAGCAGCCTGCACGAGCCTAGGTCTCAGAATGCCAGGGGTCAGTGCGGGACCTGCGAGGAAGAGCCATCTTGGCACAGGGGGACCTTCGATGGAGTTGCGCATGATTGTGCCTCTCTGGCCTGCGCGGAGTCGACTTCCCTGAGTTTCTGTCTAGTGTGCGTGTGTGTTTCTGGTGGGTGTGGGTGTTTTTGTGTGGGTGTGAGAGATAGAGAGAGAGAAAGAGAGAGAGAGAGAGAAAGTTAGAAAGATAGGTAGAGAGAGAGAGATTGGTAGAGAGAGAAAGAGAGACAGATAGAGAGAAATATATATGTATATACAGAGAGTGAGACAGAGAGAGACAGAGGGAGCGAGATAGACAAAGAGACAGAGAGAAAGAGAGGGAGAGAGAGAGAGAGAGAGAGAGAGAGAGAGAGGCCTCCTGCCTGCTGCTGTCGCCCGGGAGCTCTGAAGCTCTCTGGGCTCTCCAAGAGTTGCTGTTGGCTAAGAAATAGGGGAGAGAAGGCACGTGGTCCCCTGCGGGGCTGTTTCTTGGCAAAGGAGAAAGAACAGGGTCTGGGGCTAGGGAGGTTTTTGAGGTCCCGGCCAAGAGAGGTTCACCAAGTAAGTGTCGATTGTGGGAGAGCCAGGCTGTGCGTGGACGGCACTGTGGAGTGGGAGGCTGGAGGTGTGGGGTGTGAGTGCCGCGGGGTGGAGTTATAAGAAAGGTGGAGGCGCTGTATGGCGGCTGCGACTGTGTGGACGTGGGCGGGGGAGTATGTCAGGAGCTTTGAAGAAGTGGAGTGGTAAGGTAGCTGTAGCAGAGCGATGGTTAGGGCGGGTGATGGCGTCTGAGTTGAGGAGAGAGGACTAGGCTTAGGATGCTGGGCAGGCTGTGGGTGACTGGGTTAGTGGTAGTCCGCTGTGGCTGTGCACCCTGGGCATTGGGGACTGGGGCAGTGCGTGCATGAGGACCAAAAGGGACTGGACTCTGCATGGGCCGGGAATCGAACCCGGGCCTCCCGCGTGGCAGGCGAGAATTCTACCACTGAACCACCCATGCCATGGCCTAGGCTGTCACCTGACTGCTGTCACAGACTGTGCTCCCGGACCAGCTAGCTCTTCTTTTTCCCCCTGACACCTAGATGCCGGGCCTTGGCCCCATGGACCAAGCAGGCGAGCTCGAGGGCCAGCACATGGACAGGAGAGTCCCGGGACCAGAGTGAGGCTCCGCGGCTGAGCCGTGCCTCTCCGCTCTCCGGGACGCCTAGGAGGTCCCACGTCAACCCTGCCTCCCCGTGCTGCCAGCCGAGGAGCTGGCGAGCCAGCGAGATGCGTGCCGGCGGTGCGCGCAGCACGGGTCGGCAGGTGTGCGCTGGCGACGGCCACCTGCGCACAGAAGAAGCCTGGACGAGCAGAGCCCGAGAGGATGGGCGCGGTGGGCTTCTCCCGCAGGGGCTGGAGGAGCAGGAACGAGCGGGAAAGGGGTGGTGAGCGCGAGGGCCGGGCCAAGAAGTGCGGGTGTCGGGTAGGGATGGATGAGGTCCTCTGTTGGCACCTGGACGGCCGGCTGGGCTGGCAGGGTGCTCAGGACCGGCGCCCTCACGGACTCGAGCCTCTCCCCCGCACCTAATGGAGGTGGCAAATTTAGCAAGGCGTCCAGCACGCGCCGCTGCCGCTGCCCTCCAGTAAGTGTCGGGTGTTGAGAGCAGGGCGCTCCTCCAGGCCCAGGCGTGTGAGAGAAGGTTGCGGGCGTGAGAGGAGTTTGGGCGGCGCCGGAGAGGCGGTGGTAGGAGGCACTCACGGGTCTGGGGGAGTAGAAACGGCGGGGACGGGGGGGGGGGAGACACAAAAAGGCGAGGTTGTCAGGAGTGGGATTCGAACCCACGCCTCCAGGGGAGACTGCGACCTGAACGCAGCGCCTTAGACCGCTCGGCCATCCTGACGACGGGTGTGGGCGCGCGGCGGACCTGTCGCGTCCGGGCGCCCGGGCTGGTGCGGGTCTGGGTGCTCAAGCTGCGGGCGAGGAGCGGCGTCCACCGGGTCCACGTCGAGATGCTGCTAGGCGCCAAGTCGCTCCCTGTCCCTGTCCCGGTCCCGGTCCCGGTCCCGGTCCCGGTCCCGGTCCCGTTTCCGGTTTGGCTCCCCACACCACCCCAGCCCTGGCGGGATCACCCAGGAACCGGACCAGCGTCTCCCGCGGGCATGGGCGGGACCAGGGGGCTGGGAGGCGATGGTCGGACGTGGCTGCGGGTCCGCGTCCTGGTGGGAGGGGCGTTTGGCTGCGCCGGGGAGACTTTGGGGATGGGTGCGGAGGTCGGCGGTGCTTCGGAGGTGGGGAGGGTGGCGGGCCTTGGAAGCGCGTCGGAGATGGCCGGCCGACTCGGTGGCAGGGCCGTCGTCGTCGTCCTCGTTAGTATAGTGGTGAGTATCCCCGCCTGTCACGCGGGAGACCGGGGTTCGATTCCCCGACGGGGAGACATGCCAATCTTTTTAGCCAGACGGGCGGCCCTTGGTCCGTTGGCCATCCTTGCTTGCTTGGCCCCACGCACCAATGCCAGGACAGTGGTCCTCTGGCCCAAGAGCCGGGCTCGGGACGCTCACTGCCAGGCGGGCCCACATGCCTCCCGGCCGTCGGGTCCCTAGCCTGGCGCCTGGCCAAGGGCTCTACACACACACACACACACACACACACACACACACACACAGACACCGACGAGGCGGCCGGCCGTGTGTCAGAGCCTGCGGCGTGCGACCCTCGGTGCCTGAGCCACCGCTGTGCCAGGCGGCTCTGGGTGGTGACGTGCCCGCTCGGTGCTGTCCCGGCTGCTCCCTGGCTCCTGTGGCCCTCGTTGCGTGAGCTGCCCTGGCCCGGTTGCTGCAGTCAGGAGACGAGAGCGCCGCGCAGCACAGGCGTGTGCGTGCGGGAAGCGCGGGTGGCATGGGACGGTGAGGAACAACGCGTGCTCGGCGGCGGAGGCCCGGTTAGGGTTGGCGTGGGTATCGGTGTCGGTGTCGGTGTCTTCCTTGGTGTCGTCTTCGGCTTTGACTTTGAGGTTGGGGCAGGATGGGAAGACCAGGTAGGCGACCGCGACGTCGTCTCTGTCCGCTGGCTGGTGGCAGTCCCCGGCGTCGTGTGTGTGTGCGGCGTCGTGTCGGTGTGGCGTTGGTGGTATAGTGGTGAGCATAGCTGCCTTCCAAGCAGTTGACCCGGGTTCGATTCCCGGCCAACGCACAGGACCCGCCTTTTGCCAAGGTTCAGGGCGGACAGTGGCCCTGTCCTCCGGCGCCTCTCCGCCTGTCCCGAGACTGCACTGCGCCGAGGCCACACAATGGAAGGAGGTTCTAGACCTTTTGAGAGGGTGGCGAGCCGGAGGAGAAGGGCCAGGGCGAGGCGTCTTACCGGGAAGTGGCGACCGGCTTGCCGGAGAAGCGACAGAGGGCAGCGGGCAGCGGGCAGGGCAGGGAGGGCACGGGCAGGGCTAGGGGTGGGCACGGGCAGGGGCCGATCGATCGCATGGGCGCCCAATGCCAGCCGCGTATTGCCGGGCGGGCGGGCGGGCGGGCGACTGGGCGGCTGGGGCGAGCGGCTGGCTGTCAGATTGGCAGACTGGCTGAGAGTCTGGCTGCCCGCGAGAGGCGCGCACCGTCGGAGTCTGGCCGTCGCTCCCTGGTGGTCTAGTGGTTAGGATTCGGCGCTCTCACCGCCGCGGCCCGGGTTCGATTCCCGGTCAGGGAAGCTTCTCTTCTTCCTCTCTGCAACTCGCCCACTTCTTGACACCTGTCTGGCCCTCCCCTGCAATGGGGGCCCCACTTTCACCTTTCTTGCATTTTGCCCAACAGCGTTGCCGCCAGACCCTGCTGCTCCGCTCCACTAGTACGTACCTACACCCTCACTCGAAAACCAACAGCCTGCAGCCTCACCGGCGCTCCCTACCCGCACACTCACCACCCTTTTCCTTGATTCCCACTCACGCCCACCATCTTTTCCTGCACACACCAAATCCTCAGGGCCTGTCCAGCGAAGCCCCGTTGCGGCCCGACACACCCTGCCTACACACCGCCACTATCACACCGACGACACACAAACACCGGACACGCAGCGCTCCCTCGCAAGCTTCCGACCCACTCATGGAGCCCACTGAGTCTCCACCTCACTCTATCGCCTGCTCTTAGGTCTCCAAGAAACAGTCTTGCTTGCCCTACCTGCCACACCTGCATGCATCACACGCTCCCTGGAACCTTTCCTCTGCTCTTCACAACTGAGCGCCGACTTCAAGCAAATGCAGTGATTCGTTCCAGTCTACAGTGTGTGTGTGTGTGTGTTTGTGCAAATATGTCTGTCTCTCTGTTTTTCTGTCTATTTCTGTCCTTCTCTGTGTGTATGTGTGTGAGCCTAGGCATGTATATACGTATGTATGTATGCATGTATGTATGTATGTATTTATGTATGCATGCATGCGTATCTTGCAAAACTCCAGGGTCTCTAAGTGATCGTTTATGGTGGCAGTGTTGGTATGGGATCGGGAGGAGAGCGCGTGTCCGTCCGTGGGTGGGGGTGCTCTGTGGGGTGGTGTTGATTCCGTGCTGATAGCAGGCAGGGTGAATGCGGAAAGCACCTGGTGTGGTTCCTAAGCTTCCGCAACGCCGCAGGGCAGACAGTGCTCGACCCAAGGCGCGATTTCCTCGAAAGCCCCCAGAGCGGCTTGGGGGAGCTGAGGCCAAGCCTGGCTGTTTTAAGGCCGCTGTTTCTGCAGCTCCTTGTGTGCGCGGGCAAGCGGTGCAGGTGCCTGTGTGAGTCGGCAAATTGGAGCGGAACCTCTTCCCACCTAGGTTTTGGGTCCGTTGCCGGGTGGGTCCCCTCGGTCGTGACCCTGTCAACAGGTCCGGGGCACGAAGACAGATGGTGGTGTGCTTACCGCTGGGTTCAGCTCCACCTCGATGCGAGGCATAGTCTGTGCCCACCCGTGTGTGGGGGGGGGGGGGGGGGGCAGACACGCCATTTTCCCACCCGACCTCAACCCAGTCCGGCCCGGAAACCTTCCCAATAGAGGACACGGAGAGACACCCGTGTCGAGCTGGATCTGGGAAGGGTCTGTCCAAGAAGCTGCTGGGCCACTTGTATGGCTCCCATGAGACGGTCATGGGAAAAAAGACAACGGAGAATCCTACGCTGGCAGGTGTCCGAATGGGGCCGTCGCATGCCAAAGGCAAGGATCCACGCTTGCCTCTGTGCTCCCTGGTTTCTCCTCAGCTCGGCCCTTCTGGCTGGAAAGAGGGACTCTGCTTGGAGAAAAGGTCTC
Organism: Microtus oregoni; assembly: GCF_018167655.1. Classification (NCBI taxonomy): domain Eukaryota; kingdom Metazoa; phylum Chordata; class Mammalia; order Rodentia; family Cricetidae; genus Microtus; species Microtus oregoni. The sequence goes on along the minus strand of NW_024543072.1, from coordinate 362,287 downwards.
TCTAGCACGTGCTTGCGATGAACGATCGAATGATTGCTGCGGGACAGACAGCAGACAGGCGGTAGGGATGGTGGTTGGGGTGCGGGGGCAGAGCCGGGGTGGTTGTGGCCAGGGGCGTGCCATCCTTGGGCACGTGGTCCTGAGGTGTAGGGCAGCAGGCTGAGCACCTCCCCCACGGACAGCTACCTACCGCATCAGGTCCTGCCTCTGCTTTCCTACATACCGGGGCTGCCCTCTGTGAGGGACTTAGGAGCCCAAGAAACCAACACTTCTCCGCCCAAGCTGCTTTTGGTCGTGGTGTTTGATGGCAACAATCCCAAGCCTGACTCAGACTGAAATCGGTACCAGGAGTGGGGTATTGCTGGGACAGAGCCGATCCCGTGCTTTCGGGGATTAAAAGGAGCTCTTGGGGATGAACAAGAAAGGAATGGTTATGGTTCCAAAAACGCCGGCTTCTGTGCCGCGTTGGAGCAGGGTCAACCGTGCTGCTTGTTTCTGGAGAACTTGACAAAACCCTGCACTCATCTGGGAAGAGAGACTCTCAGTTGAGCAGATGCCTCCATGAGATGATGAGTGGTCTTTTTTTTTCTTTTTTAAAATTGATATTCAGTGAGCTCTACATTTTTCTCTGCTCTCCTCCCTGCCTCTCCCTTCCCCCCTCCAACCTTCCCCCAAGTTCCCCAGGGTCCCAATTTACCCAGGAGATCTTGTCTTTTTTTACTTCCTACTTCCCATATAGATTAGATCTGTGTTAGTCTCTCTTAGTGTCCTCATTGTTGTCTAAGGTCTCTGGGATTGTGGTTTGTAGGCTGGCTTTCTTGGGTTTATGTTTAAAAACCACCTATGAGTGAATACATGTGATAATCGTCTTTCTGTGTCTGGGTTACCTCACTCTAAATAACGTTTTCTAGCTCCATCCATTTTCCTGCAAAATTCAAGCTGTCGGGTTTTTTTTTTTTTTTCCCTTTCTGCTGTGTAGTACTCCATTGTGTAAATGTACCACATTTTCCTTACCCATTTTTTGGTCGAGGGGCATTTAGGTTGTGTCCAGGTTCTGGCTGTGACAAACAAAGCTGCTATGAACATAGTTGAGCACATGACCTCGTGGCACGATTGAGCATCTTCTGGACATATACCCCAAAGTGGTATTACTGGGTCTTGTGGAAGGTTGTTTCCTAATTTTCTAGGAAATCGCCACAGTGACATCCAAAGTGTTGTAGCCACCAGCTTTCATTCCCACCAGCAATGCACAAGTGTTCTCTTTTCCCCACAACCTCTCCAGCATAAGTTGTCATCAGTGTTTTTGATCTTAGCCATTCTTTCAGTGTAAGATGGAAACTCAGAGTTGTTTTGATTTGCGTTTGTCTGCTGACTAAGGATGTGGAGCATTTCCTTAAGTGTCTTTCAGCCATTTTAGATTCCTCTGTTGAGAGTTCTCTGTTTATGTCTTTACGCCATATTTTTTATTGGATTATGTGTTGTTTTGGTGTCCAATTTCTTGAGTCCTTTGTATATTTTGGAGGTCAGACCTCTGTCTGATGTGGGGTTAGTGAAGATCTTTTCCCATTCTGTAGGCTGTCATTTTGTCTTGTTGATCGCGTCCCTTGCTTTACAGAAGGTTTTCAGTTTCAGGAGGTCCCATTTATTAATTGTTTCTCTCAGGGTCTGTGCGGCTGGGCTTCTATTTAGGAAGTGGTTCCCTGTGTTAGGTTTCTCTAAGTCACACATTTGATCAGAATATCACGTGATCCTGGTCCTTACTCAGAAATAAATGTGCAGGAAACACAGCAGATGGTCGAAGGACCTGTTGGCAGAGATCAAGCTGTCTCTGCTCCTATTTATTTCCAACGTCCCCTCAACACAAAGACCCCATACCTCAACACCACCAGGACCACCACCACCACCACCAGCAGCAGCAGCAGCAGCAGCAGCAGCAGCAGCAGCAGAAGCAGCAGCAGCAACACCCAGGTTAAAAACCCCATCTCCAAGCCACCACATAGTGTCTCTCTTGGTCTTGCTCGGCTACCTTGTTTGAGCTGTGACGGCCAACAAGAGTCAACTGAATAACCCCACTTAGTTCTGTTCCTGGGTTCTCTTTAGGAAAAAGAAAAAAGCTGCCGTGTTCACGACCACTCCCACTCGCCTTTGTTCAGGCTGGTCAAGGACTGACAGGTGGCAGAGGACAGTCCATCTCCTGTGGTGAGACAGGCCCTTTCTCTGCCGGTGGGCGGTGGTTGGGTCTGGTGACAGGTGAGTGAACGTTTTCCTTTGTGGTACCCTCCGCAGTCGAGCACAAAGAGGATTAGGACCGCAGGAAGGGACACCCGGTCCAAGGCTTGGGAGGCCGGAGAAGGTGAGCAACACTGAGTCTGTGGACACCCTGAGCTCGCTGGAGCAGGCTTTGAGCCTTGTCGGTCAATTGGGCCCAGATAGGGAAGCTCCCTGGCCAGACGACTTGCCAATGAGCAGCCTGCACGAGCCTAGGTCTCAGAATGCCAGGGGTCAGTGCGGGACCTGCGAGGAAGAGCCATCTTGGCACAGGGGGACCTTCGATGGAGTTGCGCATGATTGTGCCTCTCTGGCCTGCGCGGAGTCGACTTCCCTGAGTTTCTGTCTAGTGTGCGTGTGTGTTTCTGGTGGGTGTGGTTGTTTTTGTGTGGGTGTGAGAGATAGAGAGAGAGAAAGACAAACAAACAGAGAGAGACAGAGGGAGAGAGAGAGAGAGAGATAGGTAGAGAGAGAAAGATATATCTATATATACATGTATATACAGGGAGAGAGAGACAGAGAGAGAGAGAAAGAGAGAGAGAGAAAAAGAGAGAGATAGAGAGAAAGAGAGAGATAGGTAGAGAGAGAAAGAGAGACAGATAGAGAGAAATATATATATGTATATACAGAGAGAGAGAGACAGAGAGAGAGACAGAGAGAGCGAGATAGACAAAGAGACAGAGAGAAAGAGAGGGAGAGGGAGAGAGGGAGAGAGAGAGAGAAAGAGAGAGATAGGTAGAGAGAGAGACAGATAGAGAGAAATATATATGTATATACAGAGAGTGAGACAGAGAGAGACAGAGGGAGCGAGATAGACAAAGAGACAGAGAGAAAGAGAGGGAGAGAGAGAGAAAGAGAGAGAGAGAGAGGCCTCCTGCCTGCTGCTGTCGCCCGGGAGCTCTGAAGCTCTCTGGGCTCTCCAAGAGTTGCTGTTGGCTAAGAAATAGGGGAGAGAAGGCACGTGGTCCCCTGCGGGGCTGTTTCTTGGCAAAGGAGAAAGAACAGGGTCTGGGGCTAGGGAGGTTTTTGAGGTCCCGGCCAAGAGAGGTTCACCAAGTAAGTGTCGATTGTGGGAGAGTCAGAGCCAGGCTGTGCGTGGACGGCACTGTGGAGTGGGAGGCTGGAGGTGTGTGGTGTGAGTGCCGCGGGGTGGAGTTATAAGAAAGGTGGAGGCGCTGTATGGCGGCTGCGACTGTGTGGACGTGGGCGGGGGAGTATGTCAGGAGCTTTGAAGAAGTGGAGTGGTAAGGTAGCTGTAGCAGAGCGATGGTTAGGGCGGGTGATGGCGTCTGAGTTGAGGAGAGAGGACTAGGCTTAGGATGCTGGGCAGGCTGTGGGTGACTGGGTTAGTGGTAGTCCGCTGTGGCTGTGCACCCTGGGCATTGGGGACTGGGGCAGTGCGTGCATGAGGACCAAAAGGGACTGGACTCTGCATGGGCCGGGAATCGAACCCGGGCCTCCCGCGTGGCAGGCGAGAATTCTACCACTGAACCACCCATGCCATGGCCTAGGCTGTCACCTGACTGCTGTCACAGACTGTGCTCCCGGACCAGCTAGCTCTTCTTTTTCCCCCTGACACCTAGATGCCGGGCCTTGGCCCCATGGACCAAGCAGGCGAGCTCGAGGGCCACATGGACAGGAGAGTCCCGGGACCAGAGTGAGGCTCCGCGGCTGAGCCGTGCCTCTCCGCTCTCCGGGACGCCTAGGAGGTCCCACGTCAACCCTGCCTCCCCGTGCTGCCAGCCGAGGAGCTGGCGAGCCAGCGAGATGCGTGCCGGCGGTGCGCGCAGCACGGGTCGGCAGGTGTGCGCTGGCGACGGCCACCTGCGCACAGAAGAAGCCTGGACGAGCAGAGCCCGAGAGGATGGGCGCGGTGGGCTTCTCCCGCAGGGGCTGGAGGAGCAGGAACGAGCGGGAAAGGGGTGGTGAGCGCGAGGGCCGGGCCAAGAAGTGCGGGTGTCGGGTAGGGATGGATAGGTCCTCTGTTGGCACCTGGCCGGCCGGCTGGGCTGGCAGGGTGCTCAGGACCGGCGCCCTCACGGACTCGAGCCTCTCCCCCGCACCTAATGGAGGTGGCAAATTTAGCAAGGCGTCCAGCACGCGCCGCTGCCGCTGCCCTCCAGTAAGTGTCGGGTGTTGAGAGCAGGGCGCTCCTCCAGGCCCAGGCGTGTGAGAGAAGGTTGCGGGCGTGAGAGGAGTTTGGGCGGCGCCGGAGAGGCGGTGGTAGGAGGCACTCACGGGTCTGGGGGAGTAGAAACGGCGGGGAGGGGGGGGGGGGAGACACAAAAAGGCGAGGTTGTCAGGAGTGGGATTCGAACCCACGCCTCCAGGGGAGACTGCGACCTGAACGCAGCGCCTTAGACCGCTCGGCCATCCTGACGACGGGTGTGGGCGCGCGGCGGACCTGTCGCGTCCGGGCGCCCGGGCTGGTGCGGGTCTGGGTGCTCAAGCTGCGGGCGAGGAGCGGCGTCCACCGGGTCCACGTTGAGATGCTGCTAGGCGCCAAGTCGCTCCCTGTCCCTGTCCCTGTCCCGGTCCCGGTCCCGGTCCCGTTTCCGGTTTGGCTCCCCACACCACCCCAGCCCTGGCGGGATCACCCAGGAACCGGACCAGCGTCTCCCGCGGGCATGGGCGGGACCAGGGGGCTGGGAGGCGATGGTCGGACGTGGCTGCGGGTCCGCGTCCTGGTGGGAGGGGCGTTTGGCTGCGCCGGGGAGACTTTGGGGATGGGTGCGGAGGTCGGCGGTGCTTCGGAGGTGGGGAGGGTGGCGGGCCTTGGAAGCGCGTCGGAGATGGCCGGCCGACTCGGTGGCAGGGCCGTCGTCGTCGTCCTCGTTAGTATAGTGGTGAGTATCCCCGCCTGTCACGCGGGAGACCGGGGTTCGATTCCCCGACGGGGAGACATGCCAATCTTTTTAGCCAGACGGGCGGCCCTTGGTCCGTTGGCCATCCTTGCTTGCTTGGCCCCACGCACCAATGCCAGGACAGTGGTCCTCTGGCCCAAGAGCCGGGCTCGGGACGCTCACTGCCAGGCGGGCCCACATGCCTCCCGGCCGTCGGGTCCCTAGCCTGGCGCCTGGCCAAGGGCTCTACACACACACACACACACACACACACACACACACACACAGACACCGACGAGGCGGCCGGCCGTGTGTCAGAGCCTGCGGCGTGCGACCCTCGGTGCCTGAGCCACCGCTGTGCCAGGCGGCTCTGGGTGGTGACGTGCCCGCTCGGTGCTGTCCCGGCTGCTCCCTGGCTCCTGCTCAACTGAGAGTCTCTCTTCCCAGATGAGTGCAGGGTTTTGTCAAGTTCTCCAGAAACAAGCAGCACGGTTGACCCTGCTCCAACGCGGCACAGAAGCCGGCGTTTTTGGAACCACAACCATTCCTTTCTTGTTCATCCCCAAGAGCTCCTTTTAATCCCCGAAAGCACGGGATCGGCTCTGTCCCAGCAATACCCCACTCCTGGTACCGATTTCAGTCTGAGTCAGGCTTGGGATTGTTGCCATCAAACACCATGACCAAAAGCAGCTTGGGCGGAGAAGTGTTGGTTTCTTGGGCTCCTAAGTCCCTCACAGAGGGCAGCCCCGGTATGTAGGAAAGCAGAGGCAGGACCTGATGCGGTAGGTAGCTGTCCGTGGGGGAGGTGCTCAGCCTGCTGCCCTACACCTCAGGACCACGTGCCCAAGGATGGCACGCCCCTGGCCACAACCACCCGGCTCTGCCCCCGCACCCCAACCACCATCCCTACCGCCTGTCTGCTGTCTGTCCCGCAGCAATCATTCGATCGTTCATCGCAAGCACGTGCTAGAGAGACCTTTTCTCCAAGCAGAGTCCCTCTTTCCAGCCAGAAGGGCCGAGCTGAGGAGAAACCAGGGAGCACAGAGGCAAGCGTGGATCCTTGCCTTTGGCATGCGACGGCCCCATTCGGACACCTGCCAGCGTAGGCTTCTCCGTTGTCTTTTTTCCCATGACCGTCTCATGGGAGCCACACAACTGGCCCGGCAGCTTGCTGGACAGACCCTTCCCAGATCCAGCTCGACACGGGTGTCTCTCCGTGTCCTCTATTGGGAAGGTTTCCGGGCCGGACTGGGTTGAGGTCGGGTGGGAAAATGGCGTGTCTGCCCCCCCACACACACACACGGGTGGGCACAGACTATGCCTCGCATCGAGGTGGAGCTGAACCCAGCGGTAAGCACACCACCATCTGTCTTCGTGCCCCGGACCTGTTGACAGGGTCACGACCGAGGGGACCCACCCGGCAACGGACCCAAAACCTAGGTGGGAAGAGGTTCCGCTCCAATTTGCCGACTCACACAGGCACCTGCACCGCTTGCCCGCGCACACAAGGAGCTGCAGAAACAGCGGCCTTAAAACAGCCAGGCTTGGCCTCAGCTCCCCCAAGCCGCTCTGGGGGCTTTCGAGGAAATCGCGCCTTGGGTCGAGCACTGCCTGCCCTGCGGCGTTGCGGAAGCTTAGGAACCACACCAGGTGCTTTCCGCATTCACCCTGCCTGCTATCAGCACGGAATCAACACCACCCCACAGAGCACCCCCACCCACGGACGGACACGCGCTCTCCTCCCGATCCCATACCAACACTGCCACCATAAACGATCACTTAGAGACCCTGGAGTTTTGCAAGATACGCATGCATGCATACATAAATACATACATACATACGTATATACATGCCTAGGCTCACACACATACACACAGAGAAGGACAGAAATAGACAGAAAAACAGAGAGACAGACATATTTGCACAAACACACACACACACACACACTGTAGACTGGAACGAATCACTGCATTTGCTTGAAGTCGGCGCTCAGTTGTGAAGAGCAGAGGAAAGGTTCCAGGGAGCGTGTGATGCATGCAGGTGTGGCAGGTAGGGCAAGCAAGACTGTTTCTTGGAGACCTAAGAGCAGGCGATAGAGTGAGGTGGAGACTCAGTGGGCTCCATGAGTGGGTCGGAAGCTTGCGAGGGAGCGCTGCGTGTCCGGTGTTTGTGTGTCGTCGGTGTGATAGTGGCGGTGTGTAGGCCGCAACGGGGCTTCGCTGGACAGGCCCTGAGGATTTGGTGTGTGCAGGAAAAGATGGTGGGCGTGAGTGGGAATCAAGGAAAAGGGTGGTGAGTGTGCGGGTAGGGAGCGCCGGTGAGGCTGCAGGCTGTTGGTTTTCGAGTGAGGGTGTAGGTACGTACTAGTGGAGCGGAGCAGCAGGGTCTGGCGGCAACGCTGTTGGGCAAAAGGTAAGAGAGGTGATGTGGAGGTAGTGGCCCCCACCGAGTGCAGGGCAGGGCAGAACAGGTGTCAAGATGGGGGTGAGGTGGCAAGGTGTCCGGAGGCAAAGATGCCAGCAGGTTGTCGCGGAGACGCCTTTGGCCAAAATGCAAGAAAGGTGAAAGTGGGGCCCCCATTGCAGGGGAGGGCCAGACAGGTGTCAAGAAGTGGGCGAGTTGCAGAGAGGAAGAAGAGAAGCTTCCCTGACCGGGAATCGAACCCGGGCCGCGGCGGTGAGAGCGCCGAATCCTAACCACTAGACCACCAGGGAGCGACGGCCAGACTCCGACGGTGCGCGCCTCTCGCGGGCAGCCAGACTCTCAGCCAGTCTGCCAATCTGACAGCCAGCCGCTCGCCCCAGCCGCCCAGTCGCCCGCCCGCCCGCCCGGCAATACGCGGCTGGCATTGGGCGCCCATGCGATCGATCGGCCCCTGCCCGTGCCCACCCCTAGCCCTGCCCGTGCCCTCCCTGCCCTGCCCGCTGCCCGCTGCCCGCTGCCCTCTGTCGCTTCTCCGGCAAGCCGGTCGCCACTTCCCGGTAAGACGCCTCGCCCTGGCCCTTCTCCTCCGGCTCGCCACCCTCTCAAAAGGTCTAGAACCTCCTTCCATTGTGTGGCCTCGGCGCAGTGCAGTCTCGGGACAGGCGGAGAGGCGCCGGAGGACAGGGCCACTGTCCGCCCTGAACCTTGGCAAAAGGCGGGTCCTGTGCGTTGGCCGGGAATCGAACCCGGGTCAACTGCTTGGAAGGCAGCTATGCTCACCACTATACCACCAACGCCACACCGACACGACGCCGCACACACACACGACGCCGGGGACTGCCACCAGCCAGCGGACAGAGACGACGTCGCGGTCGCCTACCTGGTCTTCCCATCCTGCCCCAACCTCAAAGTCAAAGCCGAAGACGACACCAAGGAAGACACCGACACCGACACCGATACCCACGCCAACCCTAACCGGGCCTCCGCCGCCGAGCACGCGTTGTTCCTCACCGTCCCATGCCACCCGCGCTTCCCGCACGCACACGCCTGTGCTGCGCGGCGCTCTCGTCTCCTGACTGCAGCAACCGGGCCAGGGCAGCTCACGCAACGAGGGCCACAGGAGCCAGGGAGCAGCCGGGACAGCACCGAGCGGGCACGTCACCACCCAGAGCCGCCTGGCACAGCGGTGGCTCAGGCACCGAGGGTCGCACGCCGCAGGCTCTGACACACGGCCGGCCGCCTCGTCGGTGTCTGTGTGTGTGTGTGTGTGTGTGTGTGTGTGTGTGTGTGTGTGTGTGTAGAGCCCTTGGCCAGGCGCCAGGCTAGGGACCCGACGGCCGGGAGGCATGTGGGCCCGCCTGGCAGTGAGCGTCCCGAGCCCGGCTCTTGGGCCAGAGGACCACTGTCCTGGCATTGGTGCGTGGGGCCAAGCAAGCAAGGATGGCCAACGGACCAAGGGCCGCCCGTCTGGCTAAAAAGATTGGCATGTCTCCCCGTCGGGGAATCGAACCCCGGTCTCCCGCGTGACAGGCGGGGATACTCACCACTATACTAACGAGGACGACGACGACGGCGCTGCCACCGAGTCGGCCGGCCATCTCCGACGCGCTTCCAAGGCCCGCCACCCTCCCCACCTCCGAAGCACCGCCGACCTCCGCACCCATCCCCAAAGTCTCCCCGGCGCAGCCAAACGCCCCTCCCACCAGGACGCGGACCCGCAGCCACGTCCGACCATCGCCTCCCAGCCCCCTGGTCCCGCCCATGCCCGCGGGAGACGCTGGTCCGGTTCCTGGGTGATCCCGCCAGGGCTGGGGTGGTGTGGGGAGCCAAACCGGAAACGGGACCGGGACCGGGACCGGGACAGGGACAGGGACAGGGAGCGACTTGCCGCCTAGCAGCATCTCGACGTGGACCCGGTGGACGCCGCTCCTCGCCCGCAGCTTGAGCACCCAGACCCGCACCAGCCCGGGCGCCCGGACGCGACAGGTCCGCCGCGCGCCCACACCCGTCGTCAGGATGGCCGAGCGGTCTAAGGCGCTGCGTTCAGGTCGCAGTCTCCCCTGGAGGCGTGGGTTCGAATCCCACTCCTGACAACCTCGCCTTTTTGTGTCTCCCCCCCCCCCTCCCCGCCGTTTCTACTCCCCCAGACCCGTGAGTGCCTCCTACCACCGCCTCTCCGGCGCCGCCCAAACTCCTCTCACGCCCGCAACCTTCTCTCACACGCCTGGGCCTGGAGGAGCGCCCTGCTCTCAACACCCGACACTTACTGGAGGGCAGCGGCAGCGGCGCGTGCTGGACGCCTTGCTAAATTTGCCACCTCCATTAGGTGCGGGGGAGAGGCTCGAGTCCGTGAGGGCGCCGGTCCTGAGCACCCTGCCAGCCCAGCCGGCCGGCCAGGTGCCAACAGAGGACCTCATCCATCCCTACCCGACACCCGCACTTCTTGGCCCGGCCCTCGCGCTCACCACCCCTTTCCCGCTCGTTCCTGCTCCTCCAGCCCCTGCGGGAGAAGCCCACCGCGCCCATCCTCTCGGGCTCTGCTCGTCCAGGCTTCTTCTGTGCGCAGGTGGCCGTCGCCAGCGCACACCTGCCGACCCGTGCTGCGCGCACCGCCGGCACGCATCTCGCTGGCTCGCCAGCTCCTCGGCTGGCAGCACGGGGAGGCAGGGTTGACGTGGGACCTCCTAGGCGTCCCGGAGAGCGGAGAGGCACGGCTCAGCCGCGGAGCCTCACTCTGGTCCCGGGACTCTCCTGTCCATGTGGCCCTCGAGCTCGCCTGCTTGGTCCATGGGGCCAAGGCCCGGCATCTAGGTGTCAGGGGGAAAAAGAAGAGCTAGCTGGTCCGGGAGCACAGTCTGTGACAGCAGTCAGGTGACAGCCTAGGCCATGGCATGGGTGGTTCAGTGGTAGAATTCTCGCCTGCCACGCGGGAGGCCCGGGTTCGATTCCCGGCCCATGCAGAGTCCAGTCCCTTTTGGTCCTCATGCACGCACTGCCCCAGTCCCCAATGCCCAGGGTGCACAGCCACAGCGGACTACCACTAACCCAGTCACCCACAGCCTGCCCAGCATCCTAAGCCTAGTCCTCTCTCCTCAACTCAGACGCCATCACCCGCCCTAACCATCGCTCTGCTACAGCTACCTTACCACTCCACTTCTTCAAAGCTCCTGACATACTCCCCCGCCCACGTCCACACAGTCGCAGCCGCCATACAGCGCCTCCACCTTTCTTATAACTCCACCCCGCGGCACTCACACCACACACCTCCAGCCTCCCACTCCACAGTGCCGTCCACGCACAGCCTGGCTCTGACTCTCCCACAATCGACACTTACTTGGTGAACCTCTCTTGGCCGGGACCTCAAAAACCTCCCTAGCCCCAGACCCTGTTCTTTCTCCTTTGCCAAGAAACAGCCCCGCAGGGGACCACGTGCCTTCTCTCCCCTATTTCTTAGCCAACAGCAACTCTTGGAGAGCCCAGAGAGCTTCAGAGCTCCCGGGCGACAGCAGCAGGCAGGAGGCCTCTCTCTCTCTCTCTTTCTCTCTCTCTCCCTCTCTTTCTCTCTGTCTCTTTGTCTATCTCGCTCCCTCTGTCTCTCTCTGTCTCACTCTCTGTATATACATATATATTTCTCTCTATCTGTCTCTCTCTCTACCTATCTCTCTCTTTCTCTCTCTCTCTCCCTCTCTCCCTCTCCCTCTCTTTCTCTCTGTCTCTTTGTCTATCTCGCTCTCTCTGTCTCTCTCTCTGTCTCTCTCTCTCTGTATATACATATATATATTTCTCTCTATCTGTCTCTCTTTCTCTCTCTACCTATCTCTCTCTTTCTCTCTATCTCTCTCTTTTTCTCTCTCTCTCTTTCTCTCTCTCTCTGTCTCTCTCTCCCTGTATATACATGTATATATAGATATATCTTTCTCTCTCTACCTATCTCTCTCTCTCTCTCTCCCTCTGTCTCTCTCTGTTTGTTTGTCTTTCTCTCTCTCTATCTCTCACACCCACACAAAAACAACCACACCCACCAGAAACACACACGCACACTAGACAGAAACTCAGGGAAGTCGACTCCGCGCAGGCCAGAGAGGCACAATCATGCGCAACTCCATCGAAGGTCCCCCTGTGCCAAGATGGCTCTTCCTCGCAGGTCCCGCACTGACCCCTGGCATTCTGAGACCTAGGCTCGTGCAGGCTGCTCATTGGCAAGTCGTCTGGCCAGGGAGCTTCCCTATCTGGGCCCAATTGACCGACAAGGCTCAAAGCCTGCTCCAGCGAGCTCAGGGTGTCCACAGACTCAGTGTTGCTCACCTTCTCCGGCCTCCCAAGCCTTGGACCGGGTGTCCCTTCCTGCGGTCCTAATCCTCTTTGTGCTCGACTGCGGAGGGTACCACAAAGGAAAACGTTCACTCACCTGTCACCAGACCCAACCACCGCCCACCGGCAGAGAAAGGGCCTGTCTCACCACAGGAGATGGACTGTCCTCTGCCACCTGTCAGTCCTTGACCAGCCTGAACAAAGGCGAGTGGGAGTGGTCGTGAACACGGCAGCTTTTTTCTTTTTCCTAAAGAGAACCCAGGAACAGAACTAAGTGGGGTTATTCAGTTGACTCTTGTTGGCCGTCACAGCTCAAACAAGGTAGCCGAGCAAGACCAAGAGAGACACTATGTGGTGGCTTGGAGATGGGGTTTTTAACCTGGGTGTTGCTGCTGCTGCTTCTGCTGCTGCTGCTGCTGCTGCTGCTGCTGCTGCTGGTGGTGGTGGTGGTGGTCCTGGTGGTGTTGAGGTATGGGGTCTTTGTGTTGAGGGGACGTTGGAAATAAATAGGAGCAGAGACAGCTTGATCTCTGCCAACAGGTCCTTCGACCATCTGCTGTGTTTCCTGCACATTTATTTCTGAGTAAGGACCAGGATCACGTGATATTCTGATCAAATGTGTGACTTAGAGAAACCTAACACAGGGAACCACTTCCTAAATAGAAGCCCAGCCGCACAGACCCTGAGAGAAACAATTAATAAATGGGACCTCCTGAAACTGAAAACCTTCTGTAAAGCAAGGGACGCGATCAACAAGACAAAATGACAGCCTACAGAATGGGAAAAGATCTTCACTAACCCCACATCAGACAGAGGTCTGACCTCCAAAATATACAAAGGACTCAAGAAATTGGACACCAAAACAACACATAATCCAATAAAAAATATGGCGTAAAGACATAAACAGAGAACTCTCAACAGAGGAATCTAAAATGGCTGAAAGACACTTAAGGAAATGCTCCACATCCTTAGTCAGCAGACAAACGCAAATCAAAACAACTCTGAGTTTCCATCTTACACTGAAAGAATGGCTAAGATCAAAAACACTGATGACAACTTATGCTGGAGAGGTTGTGGGGAAAAGAGAACACTTGTGCATTGCTGGTGGGAATGAAAGCTGGTGGCTACAACACTTTGGATGTCACTGTGGCGATTTCCTAGAAAATTAGGAAACAACCTTCCACAAGACCCAGTAATACCACTTTGGGGTATATGTCCAGAAGATGCTCAATCGTGCCACGAGGTCATGTGCTCAACTATGTTCATAGCAGCTTTGTTTGTCACAGCCAGAACCTGGACACAACCTAAATGCCCCTCGACCAAAAAATGGGTAAGGAAAATGTGGTACATTTACACAATGGAGTACTACACAGCAGAAAGGGAAAAAAAAAAAAAACCCGACAGCTTGAATTTTGCAGGAAAATGGATGGAGCTAGAAAACGTTATTTAGAGTGAGGTAACCCAGACACAGAAAGACGATTATCACATGTATTCACTCATAGGTGGTTTTTAAACATAAACCCAAGAAAGCCAGCCTACAAACCACAATCCCAGAGACCTTAGACAACAATGAGGACACTAAGAGAGACTAACACAGATCTAATCTATATGGGAAGTAGGAAGTAAAAAAAGACAAGATCTCCTGGGTAAATTGGGACCCTGGGGAACTTGGGGGAAGGTTGGAGGGGGGAAGGGAGAGGCAGGGAGGAGAGCAGAGAAAAATGTAGAGCTCACTGAATATCAATTTTAAAAAAGAAAAAAAAAGACCACTCATCATCTCATGGAGGCATCTGCTCAACTGAGAGTCTCTCTTCCCAGATGAGTGCAGGGTTTTGTCAAGTTCTCCAGAAACAAGCAGCACGGTTGACCCTGCTCCAACGCGGCACAGAAGCCGGCGTTTTTGGAACCATCACCATTCCTTTCTTGTTCATCCCCAAGAGCTCCTTTTAATCCCCGAAAGCACGGGATCGGCTCTGTCCCAGCAATACCCCACTCCTGGTACCGATTTCAGTCTGAGTCAGGCTTGGGATTGTTGCCATCAAACACCACGACCAAAAGCAGCTTGGGCGGAGAAGTGTTGGTTTCTTGGGCTCCTAAGTCCCTCACAGAGTGCAGCCACGGTAGGAAAGCAGAGGCAGGACCTGATGCGGTAGGTAGCTGTCCGTGGGGGAGGCGCTCAGCCTGCTGCCCTACACCTCAGGACCACGTGCCCAAGGATGGCACGCCCCTGGCCACAACCACCCCGGCTCTGCCCCCGCACCCCAACCACCATCCCTACCGCCTGTCTGCTGTCTGTCCCGCAGCAATCATTCGATCGTTCATCGCAAGCACGTGCTAGAGAGACCTTTTCTCCAAGCAGAGTCCCTCTTTCCAGCCAGAAGGGCCGAGCTGAGGAGAAACCAGGGAGCACAGAGGCAAGCGTGGATCCTTGCCTTTGGCTTGCGACGGCCCCATTCGGACACCTGCCAGCGTAGGCTTCTCCGTTGTCTTTTTTCCCATGACCGTCTCATGGGAGCCATACAACTGGCCCAGCAGCTTCTTGGACAGACCCTTCCCAGATCCAGCTCGACACGGGTGTCTCTCCGTGTCCTCTATTGGGAAGGTTTCCGGGCCGGACTGGGTTGAGGTCGGGTGGGAAAATGGCGTGTCTGCCCCTCCCCCCCCCCACACACACACGGGTGGGCACAGACTATGCCTCGCATCGAGGTGGAGCTGAACCCAGCGGTAAGCACACCACCATCTGTCTTCGTGCCCCGGACCTGTTGACAGGGTCACGACCGAGGGGACCCACCCGGCAACGGACCCAAAACCTAGGTGGGAAGAGGTTCCGCTCCAATTTGCCGACTCACACAGGCACCTGCACCGCTTGCCCGCGCACACAAGGAGCTGCAGAAACAGCGGCCTTAAAACAGCCAGGCTTGGCCTCAGCTCCCCCAAGCCGCTCTGGGGGCTTTCGAGGAAATCGCGCCTTGGGTCGAGCACTGCCTGCCCTGCGGCGTTGCGGAAGCTTAGGAACCACACCAGGTGCTTTCCGCATTCACCCTGCCTGCTATCAGCACGGAATCAACACCACCCCACAGAGCACCCCCACCCACGGACGGACACGCGCTCTCCTCCCGATCCCATACCAACACTGCCACCATAAACGATCACTTAGAGACCCTGGAGTTTTGCAAGATACGCATGCATGCATACATAAATACATACATACATACATACGTATATACATGCCTAGGCTCACACACATACACACAGAGAAGGACAGAAATAGACAGAAAAACAGAGAGACAGACATATTTGCACAAACACACACACACACACACTGTAGACTGGAACGAATCACTGCATTTGCTTGAAGTCGGCGCTCAGTTGTGAAGAGCAGAGGAAAGGTTCCAGGGAGCGTGTGATGCATGCAGGTGTGGCAGGTAGGGCAAGCAAGACTGTTTCTTGGAGACCTAAGAGCAGGCGATAGAGTGAGGTGGAGACTCAGTGGGCTCCATGAGTGGGTCGGAAGCTTGCGAGGGAGCGCTGCGTGTCCGGTGTTTGTGTGTCGTCGGTGTGATAGTGGCGGTGTGTAGGCAGGGTGTGTCGGGCCGCAACGGGGCTTCGCTGGACAGGCCCTGAGGATTTGGTGTGTGCAGGAAAAGATGGTGGGCGTGAGTGGGAATCAAGGAAAAGGGTGGTGAGTGTGCGGGTAGGGAGCGCCGGTGAGGCTGCAGGCTGTTGGTTTTCGAGTGAGGGTGTAGGTACGTACTAGTGGAGCGGAGCAGCAGGGTCTGGCGGCAACGCTGTTGGGCAAAAGGTAAGAGAGGTGATGTGGAGGTAGTGGCCCCCACCGAGTGCAGGGCAGGGCAGAACAGGTGTCAAGATGGGGGTGAGGTGGCAAGGTGCCAGCAGGTTGTCGCGGCGACGCCTTTGGCCAAAATGCAAGAAAGGTGAAAGTGGGGCCCCCATTGCAGGGGAGGGCCAGACAGGTGTCAAGAAGTGGGCGAGTTGCAGAGAGGAAGAAGAGAAGCTTCCCTGACCGGGAATCGAACCCGGGCCGCGGCGGTGAGAGCGCCGAATCCTAACCACTAGACCACCAGGGAGCGACGGCCAGACTCCGACGGTGCGCGCCTCTCGCGGGCAGCCAGACTCTCAGCCAGTCTGCCAATCTGACAGCCAGCCGCTCGCCCCAGCCGTCCAGTCGCCCGCCCGGCCGGCAATACGCGGCTGGCATTGGGCGCCCATGCGATCGATCGGCCCCTGCCCGTGCCCACCCCTAGCCCTGCCCGTGCCCTCCCTGCCCTGCCCGCTGCCCGCTGCCCTCTGTCGCTTCTCCGGCAAGCCGGTCGCCACTTCCCGGTAAGACGCCTCGCCCTGGCCCTTCTCCTCCGGCTCGCCACCCTCTCAAAAGGTCTAGAACCTCCTTCCATTGTGTGGCCTCGGCGCAGTGCAGTCTCGGGACAGGCGGAGAGGCGCCGGAGGACAGGGCCACTGTCCGCCCTGAACCTTGGCAAAAGGCGGGTCCTGTGCGTTGGCCGGGAATCGAACCCGGGTCAACTGCTTGGAAGGCAGCTATGCTCACCACTATACCACCAACGCCACACCGACACGACGCCGCACACACACACGACGCCGGGGACTGCCACCAGCCAGCGGACAGAGACGACGTCGCGGTCGCCTACCTGGTCTTCCCATCCTGCCCCAACCTCAAAGTCAAAGCCGAAGACGACACCAAGGAAGACACCGACACCGACACCGATACCCACGCCAACCCTAACCGGGCCTCCGCCGCCGAGCACGCGTTGTTCCTCACCGTCCCATGCCACCCGCGCTTCCCGCACGCACACGCCTGTGCTGCGCGGCGCTCTCGTCTCCTGACTGCAGCAACCGGGCCAGGGCAGCTCACGCAACGAGGGCCACAGGAGCCAGGGAGCAGCCGGGACAGCACCGAGCGGGCACGTCACCACCCAGAGCCGCCTGGCACAGCGGTGGCTCAGGCACCGAGGGTCGCACGCCGCAGGCTCTGACACACGGCCGGCCGCCTCGTCGGTGTCTGTGTGTGTGTGTGTGTGTGTGTGTGTGTGTGTGTGTGTGTAGAGCCCTTGGCCAGGCGCCAGGCTAGGGACCCGACGGCCGGGAGGCATGTGGGCCCGCCTGGCAGTGAGCGTCCCGAGCCCGGCTCTTGGGCCAGAGGACCACTGTCCTGGCATTGGTGCGTGGGGCCAAGCAAGCAAGGATGGCCAACGGACCAAGGGCCGCCCGTCTGGCTAAAAAGATTGGCATGTCTCCCCGTCGGGGAATCGAACCCCGGTCTCCCGCGTGACAGGCGGGGATACTCACCACTATACTAACGAGGACGACGACGACGGCGCTGCCACCGAGTCGGCCGGCCATCTCCGACGCGCTTCCAAGGCCCGCCACCCTCCCCACCTCCGAAGCACCGCCGACCTCCGCACCCATCCCCAAAGTCTCCCCGGCGCAGCCAAACGCCCCTCCCACCAGGACGCGGACCCGCAGCCACGTCCGACCATCGCCTCCCAGCCCCCTGGTCCCGCCCATGCCCGCGGGAGACGCTGGTCCGGTTCCTGGGTGATCCCGCCAGGGCTGGGGTGGTGTGGGGAGCCAAACCGGAAACGGGACCGGGACCGGGACCGGGACAGGGACAGGGACAGGGAGCGACTTGCCGCCTAGCAGCATCTCGACGTGGACCCGGTGGACGCCGCTCCTCGCCCGCAGCTTGAGCACCCAGACCCGCACCAGCCCGGGCGCCCGGACGCGACAGGTCCGCCGCGCGCCCACACCCGTCGTCAGGATGGCCGAGCGGTCTAAGGCGCTGCGTTCAGGTCGCAGTCTCCCCTGGAGGCGTGGGTTCGAATCCCACTCCTGACAACCTCGCCTTTTTGTGTCTCCCCCCCCCCCCCTCCCCGCCGTTTCTACTCCCCCAGACCCGTGAGTGCCTCCTACCACCGCCTCTCCGGCGCCGCCCAAACTCCTCTCACGCCCGCAACCTTCTCTCACACGCCTGGGCCTGGAGGAGCGCCCTGCTCTCAACACCCGACACTTACTGGAGGGCAGCGGCAGCGGCGCGTGCTGGACGCCTTGCTAAATTTGCCACCTCCATTAGGTGCGGGGGAGAGGCTCGAGTCCGTGAGGGCGCCGGTCCTGAGCACCCTGCCAGCCCAGCCGGCCGGCCAGGTGCCAACAGAGGACCTCATCCATCCCTACCCGACACCCGCACTTCTTGGCCCGGCCCTCGCGCTCACCACCCCTTTCCCGCTCGTTCCTGCTCCTCCAGCCCCTGCGGGAGAAGCCCACCGCGCCCATCCTCTCGGGCTCTGCTCGTCCAGGCTTCTTCTGTGCGCAGGTGGCCGTCGCCAGCGCACACCTGCCGACCCGTGCTGCGCGCACCGCCGGCACGCATCTCGCTGGCTCGCCAGCTCCTCGGCTGGCAGCACGGGGAGGCAGGGTTGACGTGGGACCTCCTAGGCGTCCCGGAGAGCGGAGAGGCACGGCTCAGCCGCGGAGCCTCACTCTGGTCCCGGGACTCTCCTGTCCATGTGGCCCTCGAGCTCGCCTGCTTGGTCCATGGGGCCAAGGCCCGGCATCTAGGTGTCAGGGGGAAAAAGAAGAGCTAGCTGGTCCGGGAGCACAGTCTGTGACAGCAGTCAGGTGACAGCCTAGGCCATGGCATGGGTGGTTCAGTGGTAGAATTCTCGCCTGCCACGCGGGAGGCCCGGGTTCGATTCCCGGCCCATGCAGAGTCCAGTCCCTTTTGGTCCTCATGCACGCACTGCCCCAGTCCCCAATGCCCAGGGTGCACAGCCACAGCGGACTACCACTAACCCAGTCACCCACAGCCTGCCCAGCATCCTAAGCCTAGTCCTCTCTCCTCAACTCAGACGCCATCACCCGCCCTAACCATCGCTCTGCTACAGCTACCTTACCACTCCACTTCTTCAAAGCTCCTGACATACTCCCCCGCCCACGTCCACACAGTCGCAGCCGCCATACAGCGCCTCCACCTTTCTTATAACTCCACCCCGCGGCACTCACACCACACACCTCCAGCCTCCCACTCCACAGTGCCGTCCACGCACAGCCTGGCTCTGACTCTCCCACAATCGACACTTACTTGGTGAACCTCTCTTGGCCGGGACCTCAAAAACCTCCCTAGCCCCAGACCCTGTTCTTTCTCCTTTGCCAAGAAACAGCCCCGCAGGGGACCACGTGCCTTCTCTCCCCTATTTCTTAGCCAACAGCAACTCTTGGAGAGCCCAGAGAGCTTCAGAGCTCCCGGGCGACAGCAGCAGGCAGGAGGCCTCTCTCTCTCTCTCTTTCTCTCTCTCTCCCTCTCTTTCTCTCTGTCTCTTTGTCTATCTCGCTCCCTCTGTCTCTCTCTGTCTCACTCTCTGTATATACATATATATTTCTCTCTATCTGTCTCTCTCTCTACCTATCTCTCTCTTTCTCTCTCTCTCTCCCTCTCTCCCTCTCCCTCTCTTTCTCTCTGTCTCTTTGTCTATCTCGCTCTCTCTGTCTCTCTCTCTGTCTCTCTCTCTCTGTATATACATATATATATTTCTCTCTATCTGTCTCTCTTTCTCTCTCTACCTATCTCTCTCTTTCTCTCTATCTCTCTCTTTTTCTCTCTCTCTCTTTCTCTCTCTCTCTGTCTCTCTCTCCCTGTATATACATGTATATATAGATATATCTTTCTCTCTCTACCTATCTCTCTCTCTCTCTCTCCCTCTGTCTCTCTCTGTTTGTTTGTCTTTCTCTCTCTCTATCTCTCACACCCACACAAAAACAACCACACCCACCAGAAACACACACGCACACTAGACAGAAACTCAGGGAAGTCGACTCCGCGCAGGCCAGAGAGGCACAATCATGCGCAACTCCATCGAAGGTCCCCCTGTGCCAAGATGGCTCTTCCTCGCAGGTCCCGCACTGACCCCTGGCATTCTGAGACCTAGGCTCGTGCAGGCTGCTCATTGGCAAGTCGTCTGGCCAGGGAGCTTCCCTATCTGGGCCCAATTGACCGACAAGGCTCAAAGCCTGCTCCAGCGAGCTCAGGGTGTCCACAGACTCAGTGTTGCTCACCTTCTCCGGCCTCCCAAGCCTTGGACCGGGTGTCCCTTCCTGCGGTCCTAATCCTCTTTGTGCTCGACTGCGGAGGGTACCACAAAGGAAAACGTTCACTCACCTGTCACCAGACCCAACCACCGCCCACCGGCAGAGAAAGGGCCTGTCTCACCACAGGAGATGGACTGTCCTCTGCCACCTGTCAGTCCTTGACCAGCCTGAACAAAGGCGAGTGGGAGTGGTCGTGAACACGGCAGCTTTTTTCTTTTTCCTAAAGAGAACCCAGGAACAGAACTAAGTGGGGTTATTCAGTTGACTCTTGTTGGCCGTCACAGCTCAAACAAGGTAGCCGAGCAAGACCAAGAGAGACACTATGTGGTGGCTTGGAGATGGGGTTTTTAACCTGGGTGTTGCTGCTGCTGCTTCTGCTGCTGCTGCTGCTGCTGCTGCTGCTGCTGCTGCTGCTGGTGGTGGTGGTGGTGGTCCTGGTGGTGTTGAGGTATGGGGTCTTTGTGTTGAGGGGACGTTGGAAATAAATAGGAGCAGAGACAGCTTGATCTCTGCCAACAGGTCCTTCGACCATCTGCTGTGTTTCCTGCACATTTATTTCTGAGTAAGGACCAGGATCACGTGATATTCTGATCAAATGTGTGACTTAGAGAAACCTAACACAGGGAACCACTTCCTAAATAGAAGCCCAGCCGCACAGACCCTGAGAGAAACAATTAATAAATGGGACCTCCTGAAACTGAAAACCTTCTGTAAAGCAAGGGACGCGATCAACAAGACAAAATGACAGCCTACAGAATGGGAAAAGATCTTCACTAACCCCACATCAGACAGAGGTCTGACCTCCAAAATATACAAAGGACTCAAGAAATTGGACACCAAAACAACACATAATCCAATAAAAAAATATGGCGTAAAGACATAAACAGAGAACTCTCAACAGAGGAATCTAAAATGGCTGAAAGACACTTAAGGAAATGCTCCACATCCTTAGTCAGCAGACAAACGCAAATCAAAACAACTCTGAGTTTCCATCTTACACTGAAAGAATGGCTAAGATCAAAAACACTGATGACAACTTATGCTGGAGAGGTTGTGGGGAAAAGAGAACACTTGTGCATTGCTGGTGGGAATGAAAGCTGGTGGCTACAACACTTTGGATGTCACTGTGGCGATTTCCTAGAAAATTAGGAAACAACCTTCCACAAGACCCAGTAATACCACTTTGGGGTATATGTCCAGAAGATGCTCAATCGTGCCACAAGGACATGTGCTCAGCTATGTTCATAGCAGCTTTGTTTGTCATAGCCAGAACCTGGACACAACCTAGATGCCCCTCGACCAAAAAATGGGTAAGGAAAATGTGGTACATTTACACAATGGAGTACTACACAGCAGAAAGGGAAAAAAAAAAAAACCCGACAGCTTGAATTTTGCAGGAAAATGGATGGAGCTAGAAAACGTTATTTAGAGTGAGGTAACCCAGACACAGAAAGACGATTATCACATGTATTCACTCATAGGTGGTTTTTAAACATAAACCCAAGAAAGCCAGCCTACAAACCACAATCCCAGAGACCTTAGACAACAATGAGGACACTAAGAGAGACTAACACAGATCTAATCTATATGGGAAGTAGGAAGTAAAAAAAGACAAGATCTCCTGGGTAAATTGGGACCCTGGGGAACTTGGGGGAAGGTTGGAGGGGGGAAGGGAGAGGCAGGGAGGAGAGCAGAGAAAAATGTAGAGCTCACTGAATATCAATTTTAAAAAAGAAAAAAAAAGACCACTCATCATCTCATGGAGGCATCTGCTCAACTGAGAGTCTCTCTTCCCAGATGAGTGCAGGGTTTTGTCAAGTTCTCCAGAAACAAGCAGCACGGTTGACCCTGCTCCAACGCGGCACAGAAGCCGGCGTTTTTGGAACCATCACCATTCCTTTCTTGTTCATCCCCAAGAGCTCCTTTTAATCCCCGAAAGCACGGGATCGGCTCTGTCCCAGCAATACCCCACTCCTGGTACCGATTTCAGTCTGAGTCAGGCTTGGGATTGTTGCCATCAAACACCACGACCAAAAGCAGCTTGGGCGGAGAAGTGTTGGTTTCTTGGGCTCCTAAGTCCCTCACAGAGTGCAGCCACGGTAGGAAAGCAGAGGCAGGACCTGATGCGGTAGGTAGCTGTCCGTGGGGGAGGCGCTCAGCCTGCTGCCCTACACCTCAGGACCACGTGCCCAAGGATGGCACGCCCCTGGCCACAACCACCCCGGCTCTGCCCCCGCACCCCAACCACCATCCCTACCGCCTGTCTGCTGTCTGTCCCGCAGCAATCATTCGATCGTTCATCGCAAGCACGTGCTAGAGAGACCTTTTCTCCAAGCAGAGTCCCTCTTTCCAGCCAGAAGGGCCGAGCTGAGGAGAAACCAGGGAGCACAGAGGCAAGCGTGGATCCTTGCCTTTGGCTTGCGACGGCCCCATTCGGACACCTGCCAGCGTAGGCTTCTCCGTTGTCTTTTTTCCCATGACCGTCTCATGGGAGCCATACAACTGGCCCAGCAGCTTCTTGGACAGACCCTTCCCAGATCCAGCTCGACACGGGTGTCTCTCCGTGTCCTCTATTGGGAAGGTTTCCGGGCCGGACTGGGTTGAGGTCGGGTGGGAAAATGGCGTGTCTGCCCCTCCCCCCCCCACACACACACGGGTGGGCACAGACTATGCCTCGCATCGAGGTGGAGCTGAACCCAGCGGTAAGCACACCACCATCTGTCTTCGTGCCCCGGACCTGTTGACAGGGTCACGACCGAGGGGACCCACCCGGCAACGGACCCAAAACCTAGGTGGGAAGAGGTTCCGCTCCAATTTGCCGACTCACACAGGCACCTGCACCGCTTGCCCGCGCACACAAGGAGCTGCAGAAACAGCGGCCTTAAAACAGCCAGGCTTGGCCTCAGCTCCCCCAAGCCGCTCTGGGGGCTTTCGAGGAAATCGCGCCTTGGGTCGAGCACTGTCTGCCCTGCGGCGATGCGGAAGCTTAGGAACCACACCAGGTGCTTTCCGCATTCACCCTGCCTGCTATCAGCACGGAATCAACACCACCCCACAGAGCACCCCCACCCACGGACGGACACGCGCTCTCCTCCCGATCCCATACCAACACTGCCACCATAAACGATCACTTAGAGACCCTGGAGTTTTGCAAGATACGCATGCATGCATACATAAATACATACATACATACGTATATACATGCCTAGGCTCACACACATACACACAGAGAAGGACAGAAATAGACAGAAAAACAGAGAGACAGACATATTTGCACAAACACACACACACACACACTGTAGACTGGAACGAATCACTGCATTTGCTTGAAGTCGGCGCTCAGTTGTGAAGAGCAGAGGAAAGGTTCCAGGGAGCGTGTGATGCATGCAGGTGTGGCAGGTAGGGCAAGCAAGACTGTTTCTTGGAGACCTAAGAGCAGGCGATAGAGTGAGGTGGAGACTCAGTGGGCTCCATGAGTGGGTCGGAAGCTTGCGAGGGAGCGCTGCGTGTCCGGTGTTTGTGTGTCGTCGGTGTGATAGTGGCGGTGTGTAGGCAGGGTGTGTCGGGCCGCAACGGGGCTTCGCTGGACAGGCCCTGAGGATTTGGTGTGTGCAGGAAAAGATGGTGGGCGTGAGTGGGAATCAAGGAAAAGGGTGGTGAGTGTGCGGGTAGGGAGCGCCGGTGAGGCTGCAGGCTGTTGGTTTTCGAGTGAGGGTGTAGGTACGTACTAGTGGAGCGGAGCAGCAGGGTCTGGCGGCAACGCTGTTGGGCAAAAGGTAAGAGAGGTGATGTGGAGGTAGTGGCCCCCACCGAGTGCAGGGCAGGGCAGAACAGGTGTCAAGATGGGGGTGAGGTGGCAAGGTGCCAGCAGGTTGTCGCGGCGACGCCTTTGGCCAAAATGCAAGAAAGGTGAAAGTGGGGCCCCCATTGCAGGGGAGGGCCAGACAGGTGTCAAGAAGTGGGCGAGTTGCAGAGAGGAAGAAGAGAAGCTTCCCTGACCGGGAATCGAACCCGGGCCGCGGCGGTGAGAGCGCCGAATCCTAACCACTAGACCACCAGGGAGCGACGGCCAGACTCCGACGGTGCGCGCCTCTCGCGGGCAGCCAGACTCTCAGCCAGTCTGCCAATCTGACAGCCAGCCGCTCGCCCCAGCCGCCCAGTCGCCCGCCCGGCCGGCAATACGCGGCTGGCATTGGGCGCCCATGCGATCGATCGGCCCCTGCCCGTGCCCACCCCTAGCCCTGCCCGTGCCCTCCCTGCCCTGCCCGCTGCCCGCTGCCCTCTGTCGCTTCTCCGGCAAGCCGGTCGCCACTTCCCGGTAAGACGCCTCGCCCTGGCCCTTCTCCTCCGGCTCGCCACCCTCTCAAAAGGTCTAGAACCTCCTTCCATTGTGTGGCCTCGGCGCAGTGCAGTCTCGGGACAGGCGGAGAGGCGCCGGAGGACAGGGCCACTGTCCGCCCTGAACCTTGGCAAAAGGCGGGTCCTGTGCGTTGGCCGGGAATCGAACCCGGGTCAACTGCTTGGAAGGCAGCTATGCTCACCACTATACCACCAACGCCACACCGACACGACGCCGCACACACACACGACGCCGGGGACTGCCACCAGCCAGCGGACAGAGACGACGTCGCGGTCGCCTACCTGGTCTTCCCATCCTGCCCCAACCTCAAAGTCAAAGCCGAAGACGACACCAAGGAAGACACCGACACCGACACCGATACCCACGCCAACCCTAACCGGGCCTCCGCCGCCGAGCACGCGTTGTTCCTCACCGTCCCATGCCACCCGCGCTTCCCGCACGCACACGCCTGTGCTGCGCGGCGCTCTCGTCTCCTGACTGCAGCAACCGGGCCAGGGCAGCTCACGCAACGAGGGCCACAGGAGCCAGGGAGCAGCCGGGACAGCACCGAGCGGGCACGTCACCACCCAGAGCCGCCTGGCACAGCGGTGGCTCAGGCACCGAGGGTCGCACGCCGCAGGCTCTGACACACGGCCGGCCGCCTCGTCGGTGTCTGTGTGTGTGTGTGTGTGTGTGTGTGTGTGTGTGTGTGTAGAGCCCTTGGCCAGGCGCCAGGCTAGGGACCCGACGGCCGGGAGGCATGTGGGCCCGCCTGGCAGTGAGCGTCCCGAGCCCGGCTCTTGGGCCAGAGGACCACTGTCCTGGCATTGGTGCGTGGGGCCAAGCAAGCAAGGATGGCCAACGGACCAAGGGCCGCTCGTCTGGCTAAAAAGATTGGCATGTCTCCCCGTCGGGGAATCGAACCCCGGTCTCCCGCGTGACAGGCGGGGATACTCACCACTATACTAACGAGGACGACGACGACGGCGCTGCCACCGAGTCGGCCGGCCATCTCCGACGCGCTTCCAAGGCCCGCCACCCTCCCCACCTCCGAAGCACCGCCGACCTCCGCACCCATCCCCAAAGTCTCCCCGGCGCAGCCAAACGCCCCTCCCACCAGGACGCGGACCCGCAGCCACGTCCGACCATCGCCTCCCAGCCCCCTGGTCCCGCCCATGCCCGCGGGAGACGCTGGTCCGGTTCCTGGGTGATCCCGCCAGGGCTGGGGTGGTGTGGGGAGCCAAACCGGAAACGGGACCGGGACCGGGACCGGGACAGGGACAGGGAGCGACTTGGCGCCTAGCAGCATCTCGACGTGGACCCGGTGGACGCCGCTCCTCGCCCGCAGCTTGAGCACCCAGACCCGCACCAGCCCGGGCGCCCGGACGCGACAGGTCCGCCGCGCGCCCACACCCGTCGTCAGGATGGCCGAGCGGTCTAAGGCGCTGCGTTCAGGTCGCAGTCTCCCCTGGAGGCGTGGGTTCGAATCCCACTCCTGACAACCTCGCCTTTTTGTGTCTCCCCCCCCCCTCCCCGCCGTTTCTACTCCCCCAGACCCGTGAGTGCCTCCTACCACCGCCTCTCCGGCGCCGCCCAAACTCCTCTCACGCCCGCAACCTTCTCTCACACGCCTGGGCCTGGAGGAGCGCCCTGCTCTCAACACCCGACACTTACTGGAGGGCAGCGGCAGCGGCGCGTGCTGGACGCCTTGCTAAATTTGCCACCTCCATTAGGTGCGGGGGAGAGGCTCGAGTCCGTGAGGGCGCCGGTCCTGAGCACCCTGCCAGCCCAGCCGGCCGGCCAGGTGCCAACAGAGGACCTCATCCATCCCTACCCGACACCCGCACTTCTTGGCCCGGCCCTCGCGCTCACCACCCCTTTCCCGCTCGTTCCTGCTCCTCCAGCCCCTGCGGGAGAAGCCCACCGCGCCCATCCTCTCGGGCTCTGCTCGTCCAGGCTTCTTCTGTGCGCAGGTGGCCGTCGCCAGCGCACACCTGCCGACCCGTGCTGCGCGCACCGCCGGCACGCATCTCGCTGGCTCGCCAGCTCCTCGGCTGGCAGCACGGGGAGGCAGGGTTGACGTGGGACCTCCTAGGCGTCCCGGAGAGCGGAGAGGCACGGCTCAGGCGCGGAGCCTCACTCTGGTCCCGGGACTCTCCTGTCCATGTGGCCCTCGAGCTCGCCTGCTTGGTCCATGGGGCCAAGGCCCGGCATCTAGGTGTCAGGGGGAAAAAGAAGAGCTAGCTGGTCCGGGAGCACAGTCTGTGACAGAAGTCAGGTGACAGCCTAGGCCATGGCATGGGTGGTTCAGTGGTAGAATTCTCGCCTGCCACGCGGGAGGCCCGGGTTCGATTCCCGGCCCATGCAGAGTCCAGTCCCTTTTGGTCCTCATGCACGCACTGCCCCAGTCCCCAATGCCCAGGGTGCACAGCCACAGCGGACTACCACTAACCCAGTCACCCACAGCCTGCCCAGCATCCTAAGCCTAGTCCTCTCTCCTCAACTCAGACGCCATCACCCGCCCTAACCATCGCTCTGCTACAGCTACCTTACCACTCCACTTCTTCAAAGCTCCTGACATACTCCCCCGCCCACGTCCACACAGTCGCAGCCGCCATACAGCGCCTCCACCTTTCTTATAACTCCACCCCGCGGCACTCACACCCCACACCTCCAGCCTCCCACTCCACAGTGCCGTCCACGCACAGCCTGGCTCTCCCACAATCGACACTTACTTGGTGAACCTCTCTTGGCCGGGACCTCAAAAACCTCCCTAGCCCCAGACCCTGTTCTTTCTCCTTTGCCAAGAAACAGCCCCGCAGGGGACCACGTGCCTTCTCTCCCCTATTTCTTAGCCAACAGCAACTCTTGGAGAGCCCAGAGAGCTTCAGAGCTCCCGGGCGACAGCAGCAGGCAGGAGGCCTCTCTCTCTCTCTCTTTCTCTCTCTCTCCCTCTCTTTCTCTCTGTCTCTTTGTCTATCTCGCTCCCTCTGTCTCTCTCTGTCTCACTCTCTGTATATACATATATATTTCTGTCTATCTGTCTCTCTTTCTCTCTACCTATCTCTCTCTTTCTCTCTCTCTCTCCCTCTCTCCCTCTCCCTCTCTTTCTCTCTGTCTCTTTGTCTATCTCGCTCTCTCTGTCTCTCTCTCTGTCTCTCTCTCTGTATATACATATATATATTTCTCTCTATCTGTCTCTCTTTCTCTCTCTACCTATCTCTCTCTTTCTCTCTATTTCTCTCTCTTTTTCTCTCTCTCTCTTTCTCTCTCTCTCTGTCTCTCTCTCCCTGTATATACATGTATATATAGATATATCTTTCTCTCTCTACCTATCTCTCTCTCTCTCTCTCCCTCTGTCTCTCTCTGTTTGTTTGTCTTTCTCTCTCTCTATCTCTCACACCCACACAAAAACAACCACACCCACCAGAAACACACACGCACACTAGACAGAAACTCAGGGAAGTCGACTCCGCGCAGGCCAGAGAGGCACAATCATGCGCAACTCCATCGAAGGTCCCCCTGTGCCAAGATGGCTCTTCCTCGCAGGTCCCGCACTGACCCCTGGCATTCTGAGACCTAGGCTCGTTCAGGCTGCTCATTGGCAAGTCGTCTGGCCAGGGAGCTTCCCTATCCGGGCCCAATTGACCGACAAGGCTCAAAGCCTGCTCCAGCGAGCTCAGGGTGTCCACAGACTCAGTGTTGCTCACCTTCTCCGGCCTCCCAAGCCTTGGACCGGGTGTCCCTTCCTGCAGTCCTAATCCTCTTTGTGCTCGACTGCGGTGGGTACCACAAAGGAAAACGTTCACTCACCTGTCACCAGACCCAACCACCGCCCACCTGCAGAGAAAGGGCCTGTCTCACCACAGGAGACGGACTGCCCTCTGCCACCTGTCAGTCCTTGACCAGCCTGAACAAAGGCGAGTGGGAGTGGTCGTGAACAAAGCAGGTTGGTTTTGTGTGTTTGTGTTTGTGGGATTTTTTGTTTTTGTTTTTGTCTAAAGAGAACCCAGGAACAGAACCAAGTGGGGCTCTTCAGTTGACTCTTGTTGGCAGTCACAGCTCAAACAAGGTAGCCGAACAAGAGCAAGAGAGACCCAACGTGGTGGCTTGGAGATGGGGTTTTTACCCTGGCTGCTGCTGCTGCTGCTGGTGCTTGTGGTTTTGAGGTATGGAGGCGTTGGGTTAAGGGGGCGTTGGAAATGGATAGGAGCAGAGACAGCCTGATCTCCGTTAGCAGGTCCTAGGACCATCTGCTGTGTTTCCTGCACATTTATTTCTGAGTAAGGACCAGGATCACGTCATATTCTGATCAAATGTGTGACTTAGAGAAACCTTGAGGTGAGACGGTTTTATTTCTTCCTAGGGGTCCTTAATGCCACACTTACGGAAGTGGGGATGGGTGGGGAAGGTGGGGCTGGGTTCATGGGCGTTAGGGGACAAGGGTTTGAGGTTTGGGGTTTGGGGCTTATAAGCAGGGTGGGCTGAGAGACCTAGAGGCAGGAATTGGAGCATAGGACTAGCATGAGGGCTGCTTACTGGCTCTCTTATCCGGCGCGAGACAACCACCCACCTCCTTCCCTTCGTGTGCCCTCCCACACCACTTGTGCATCAAGACAATACCCTACATGTTCGACTAAAGACCCATCATCTTTTGACAAGCAAGCAAAATATATCAAATGGAAAAAGAAAGCATATTTAACAAATGGTGCTGGCATAACTGGATATCAACATGTACAAAAATGAAGATAGACCGCTATCTATCACCATGCACAAAACTCAAGTCCAAATCGATCAAAGACCTCAACATGAAGCCGGCCACACTGAACCTTATAGAAGAGAAAGTGGGAAGTACACTTGAACGCATTGGCACAGGGAACCACTTCCTAAATAGAAGCCCAGCCACACAGACCCTGAGAGAAACAATTAATAAATGGGGCCTCCTGAAACTGAAAACCTTCTGTAAAGCAAGGGACGCGATCAACAAGACAAAATGACAGCCTACAGAATGGGAAAAGATCTTCACTAACCCCACATCAGACAGAGGTCTGACCTCCAAAATATACAAAGGACTCAAGAAATTGGACACCAAAACAACACATAATCCAATAAAAAAATGGCGTAAAGACATAAACAGAGAACTCTCAACAGAGGAATCTAAAATGGCTGAAAGACACTTAAGGAAATGCTCCACATCCTTAGTCAGCAGACAAACGCAAATCAAAACAACTCTGAGTTTCCATCTTACACTGAAAGAATGGCTAAGATCAAAAACACTGATGACAACTTATGCTGGAGAGGTTGTGGGGAAAAGAGAACACTTGTGCATTGCTGGTGGGAATGAAAGCTGGTGGCTACAACACTTTGGATGTCACTGTGGCGATTTCCTAGAAAATTAGGAAACAACCTTCCACAAGACCCAGTAATACCACTTTGGGGTATATGTCCAGAAGATGCTCAATCGTGCCACGAGGTCATGTGCTCAACTATGTTCATAGCAGCTTTGTTTGTCATAGCCAGAACCTGGACACAACCTAGATGCCCCTCGACCAAAAAATGGGTAAGGAAAATGTGGTACATTTACACAATGGAGTACTACACAGCAGAAAGGGAAAAAAAAAAACCCGACAGCTTGAATTTTGCAGGAAAATGGATGGAGCTAGAAAACGTTATTTAGAGTGAGGTAACCCAGACACAGAAAGACGATTATCACATGTATTCACTCATAGGTGGTTTTTAAACATAAACCCAAGAAAGCCAGCCTACAAACCACAATCCCAGAGACCTTAGACAACAATGAGGACACTAAGAGAGACTAACACAGATCTAATCTATATGGGAAGTAGGAAGTAAAAAAAGACAAGATCTCCTGGGTAAATTGGGACCCTGGGGAACTTGGGGGAAGGTTGGAGGGGGGAAGGGAGAGGCAGGGAGGAGAGCAGAGAAAAATGTAGAGCTCACTGAATATCAATTTTAAAAAAGAAAAAAAAAGACCACTCATCATCTCATAGAGGCATCTGCTCAACTGAGAGTCTCTCTTCCCAGATGAGTGCAGGGTTTTGTCAAGTTCTCCAGAAACAAGCACCACGGTTGACCCTGCTCCAACGCGGCACAGAAGCCGGCGTTTTTGGAACCATAACCATTCCTTTCTTGTTCATCCCCAAGAGCTCCTTTTAATCCCCGAAAGCACGGGATCGGCTCTGTGCCAGCAATACCCCACTCCTGGTACCGATTTCAGTCTGAGTCAGGCTTGGGATTGTTGCCATCAAACACCATGACCAAAAGCAGCTTGGGCGGAGAAGTGTTGGTTTCTTGGGCTCCTAAGTCCCTCACAGAGGGCAGCCCCGGTATGTAGGAAAGCAGAGGCAGGACCTGATGCGGTAGGTAGCTGTCCGTGGGGGAGGTTCTCAGCCTGCTGCCCTACACCTCAGGACCACGTGCCCAAGGATGGCACGCCCCTGGCCACAACCACCCGGCTCTGCCCCCGCACCCCAACCACCATCCCTACCGCCTGTCTGCTGTCTGTCCCGCAGCAATCATTCGATCGTTCATCGCAAGCAAGTGCTAGAGAGACCTTTTCTCCAAGCAGAGTCCCTCTTTCCAGCCAGAAGGGCCGAGCTGAGGAGAAACCAGGGAGCACAGAGGCAAGCGTGGATCCTTGCCTTTGGCATGCGACGGCCCCATTCGGACACCTGCCAGCGTAGGCTTCTCCGTTGTCTTTTTTCCCATGACCGTCTCATGGGAGCCACACAACTGGCCCGGCAGCTTGCTGGACAGACCCTTCCCAGATCCAGCTCGACACGGGTGTCTCTCCGTGTCCTCTATTGGGAAGGTTTCCGGGCCGGACTGGGTTGAGGTCGGGTGGGAAAATGGCGTGTCTGCCCCTCCCCCCCCCCACACACACACGGGTGGGCACAGACTATGCCTCGCATCGAGGTGGAGCTGAACCCAGCGGTAAGCACACCACCATCTGTCTTCGTGCCCCGGACCTGTTGACAGGGTCACGACCGAGGGGACCCACCCGGCAACGGACCCAAAACCTAGGTGAGAAGAGGTTCCGCTCCAATTTGCCGACTCACACAGGCACCTGCACCGCTTGCCCGCGCACACAAGGAGCTGCAGAAACAGCGGCCTTAAAACAGCCAGGCTTGGCCTCAGCTCCCCCAAGCCGCTCTGGGGGCTTTCGAGGAAATCGCGCCTTGGGTCGAGCACTGTCTGCCCTGCGGCGTTGCGGAAGCTTAGGAACCACACCAGGTGCTTTCCGCATTCACCCTGCCTGCTATCAGCACGGAATCAACACCACCCCACAGAGCACCCCCACCCACGGACGGACACGCGCTCTCCTCCCGATCCCATACCAACACTGCCACCATAAACGATCACTTAGAGACCCTGGAGTTTTGCAAGATACGCATGCATGCATACATAAATACATACATATATACATACATACATACATACATACATACGTATATACATGCCTAGGCTCACACACATACACACAGAGAAGGACAGAAATAGACAGAAAAACAGAGAGACAGACATATTTGCACAAACACACACACACACTGTAGACTGGAACGAATCACTGCATTTGCTTGAAGTCGGCGCTCAGTTGTGAAGAGCAGAGGAAAGGTTCCAGGGAGCGTGTGATGCATGCAGGTGTGGCAGGTAGGGCAAGCAAGACTGTTTCTTGGAGACCTAAGAGCAGGCGATAGAGTGAGGTGGAGACTCAGTGGGCTCCATGAGTGGGTCGGAAGCTTGCGAGGGAGCGCTGCGTGTCAGGTGTTTGTGTGTCGTCGGTGTGATAGTGGCGGTGTGTAGGCTGGGTGTGTCGGGCCGCAACGGGGCTTCGCTGGACAGGCCCTGAGGATTTGGTGTGTGCAGGAAAAGATGGTGGGCGTGAGTGGGAATCAAGGAAAAGGGTGGTGAGTGTGCGGGTAGGGAGCGCCGGTGAGGCTGCAGGCTGTTGGTTTGCGAGTGAGGGTGTAGGTACATACTAGTGGAGCGGAGCAGCAGGGTCTGGCGGCAACGCTGTTGGGCAAAAGGTAAGAGAGGTGATGTGGAGGTAGTGGCCCCCACCGAGTGCAGGGCAGGGCAGAACAGGTGTCAAGATGGGGGTGAGGTGGCAAGGTGTCCGGAGGCAAAGATGCCAGCAGGTTGTCGCGGAGACGCCTTTGGACAAAATGCAAGAAAGGTGAAAGGTGATGTGGGGGTAGTGGGGCCCCATTGCAGGGGAGGCCCAGACAGGTGTCAAGAAGGGGGCGAGTTGCAGAGAGGAAGAAGAGAAGCTTCCCTGACCGGGAATCGAACCCGGGCCGCGGCGGTGAGAGCGCCGAATCCTAACCACTAGACCACCAGGGAGCGACGGCCAGACTCCGACGGTGCGCGCCTCTCGCGGGCAGCCAGACTCTCAGCCAGTCTGCCAATCTGACAGCCAGCCGCTCGCCCCAGCCGCCCACCCGCCCGCCGGCCCGCCCGGCAATACGCGGCTGGCATTGGGCGCCCATGCGATCGATCGGCCCCTGCCCGTGCCCACCGCTAGCCCTGCCCGTGCCCTCCCTGCCCTGCCCTGCCCGCTGCCCGCTGCCCTCTGTCGCTTCTCCGGCAAGCCGGTCGCCACTTCCCGGTAAGACGCCTCGCCCTGGCCCTTCTCCTCCGGCTCGCCACCCTCTCAAAAGGTCTAGAACCTCCTTCCATTGTGTGGTCGTTCGGCCCGCCTCGGCGCAGTGCAGTCTCGGGACAGGCGGAGAGGCGCCGGAGGACAGGGCCACTGTCCGCCCTGAACCTTGGCAAAAGGCGGGTCCTGTGCGTTGGCCGGGAATCGAACCCGGGTCAACTGCTTGGAAGGCAGCTATGCTCACCACTATACCACCAACG
The DNA here is from genome assembly GCF_018167655.1 of Microtus oregoni. Classification (NCBI taxonomy): domain Eukaryota; kingdom Metazoa; phylum Chordata; class Mammalia; order Rodentia; family Cricetidae; genus Microtus; species Microtus oregoni. Next base: position 329,101 of record NW_024543072.1, on the reverse strand, counting down.
CCACACCGACACGACGCCGCACACACACACGACGCCGGGGACTGCCACCAGCCAGCGGACAGAGACGACGTCGCGGTCGCCTACCTGGTCTTCCCAGCCTGCCTCAACCTCAAAGTCAAAGCCGAAGCCGACACCAACCAAGAAACCGACACCGACACCGATACCCACGCCAACCCTAACAGGGCCTCCGCCGCCGAGCACGCGTTGTTCCTCACCGTCCCATGCCACCCGCGCTTCCCGCACGTACACGCCTGTGCTGCGCGGCGCTCTCGTCTCCTGACTGCAGCAACCGGGCCAGGGCAGCTCACGCAACGAGGGCCACAGGAGCCAGGGAGCAGCCGGGACAGCACCGAGCGGGCACGTCACCACCCAGAGCCGCCTGGCACAGCGGTGGCTCAGGCACCGAGGGTCGCACGCCGCCGGCTCTGACACACGGCCGGCCGCCTCGTCGGTGTCTGTGTGTGTGTGTGTGTGTGTGTGTGTGTGTGTGTGTGTGTGTGTGTGTGTGTAGAGCCCTTGGCCAGGCGCCAGGCTAGGGACCCGACGGCCGGGAGGCATGTGGGCCCGCCTGGCAGTGAGCGTCCCGAGCCCGGCTCTTGGGCCAGAGGACCACTGTCCTGGCATTGGGGCGTGGGGCCAAGCAAGCAAGGATGGCCAACGGACCAAGGGCCGCCCGTCTGGCTAAAAAGAATGGTATGTCTCCCCGTCGGGGAATCGAACCCCGGTCTCCCGCGTGACAGGCGGGGATACTCACCACTATACTAACGAGGACGACGACGACGGCGCTGCCACCGAGTCGGCCGGCCATCTCCGACGCGCTTGCAAGGCCCGCCACCCTCCCCACCTCCGAAGCACCGCCGACCTCCGCACCCATCCCCAAAGTCTCCCCGGCGCAGCCAAACGCCCCTCCCACCAGGACGCGGACCCGCAGCCACGTCCGACCATCGCCTCCCAGCCCCCTGGTCCCGCCCATGCCCGCGGGAGACGCTGGTCCGGTTCCTGGGTGATCCCGCCAGGGCTGGGGTGGTGTGGGGAGCCAAACCGGAAACGGGACCGGGACCGGGACAGGGACAGGGAGCGACTTGGTGCCTAGCAGCATCTCGACGTGGACCCGGTGGACGCCGCTCCTCGCCCGCAGCTTGAGCACCCAGACGCGCACCAGCCCGGGCGCCCCGACGCGACAGGTCCGCCGCGCGCCCACACCCGTCGTCAGGATGGCCGAGCGGTCTAAGGCCCTGCGTTCAGGTCGCAGTCTCCCCTGGAGGCGTGGGTTCGAATCCCACTCCTGACAACCTCGCCTTTTTGTCCCCCCCCCCAACCCCCCCGCTGCTCCCACTCCACCAGACCCGTGAGTGCCTCCTACCACCGCCTCTCCGGCGCCGCCCAAACTCCTCTCACGCCCGCAACCTTCTCTCACACGCCTGGGCCTGGAGGAGCGCCCTGCTCTCAACACCCGACACTTACTGGAGGGCAGCGGCAGCGGCGCGTGCTGGACGCCTTGTTAAATTTGCCACCTCCATTAGGTGCGGGGGGAGAGGCTCGAGTCCGTGAGGGCGCCGGTCCTGAGCACCCCGCCAGCCCAGCCGGCCGGCCAGGTGCCAACGGAGGACCTCATCCATCCCTACCCGACACCCGCACTTCTTGGCCCGGCCCTCGCGCTCACCACCCCTTTCCCACTCGTTCCTGCTCCTCCAGCCCCTGCGGGAGAAGCCCACCGCGCCCATCCTCTCGGGCTCTGCTCGTCCAGGCTTCTTCTGTGCGCAGGTGGCCGTCGCCAGCGCACACCTGCCGACCCGTGCTGCGCGCACCGCCGGCCCGCATCTCGCTGGCTCGCTAGCTCCTGGGCTGGCAGCACGGGGAGGCAGGGTTGACGTGGGACCTCCTAGGCGTCCCGGAGAGGGGAGAGGCACGGCTCAGCCGCGGAGCCTCACTCTGGTCCCGGGACTCTCCTGTCCATGTGGCCCTCGAGCTCGCCTGCTTGGTCCATGGGGCCAAGGCCCGGCATCTAGGTGTCAGGGGGAAAAAGAAGAGCTAGCTGGTCCGGGAGCACAGGCTGTGACAGCAGTCAAGTGACAGCCTAGGCCATGGCATGGGTGGTTCAGTGGTAGAATTCTCGCCTGCCACGCGGGAGGCCCGGGTTCGATTCCCGGCCCATGCAGAGTCCAGTCCCTTTTGGTCCTCATGCACGCACTGCCCCAGTCCCCAATGCCCAGGGTGCACAGCCACAGCGGACTACCACTAACCCAGTCACCCACAGCCTGCCCAGCATCCTAAGCCTAGTCCTCTCTCCTCAACTCAGACGCCATCACCCGCCCTAACCATCGCTCTGCTACAGCTACCTTACCACTCCACTTCTTCAAAGCTCCTGACATACTCCCCCGCCCACGTCCACACAGTCGCAGCCGCCATACAGCGCCTCCACCTTTCTTATAACTCACACCCCACACCTCCAGCCTCCCACTCCACAGTGCCGTCCACGTACAGCCTGGCTCTGACTCTCCTACAATCTACCCTTACTTGGTGAACCTCTCTTGGCCGTGACCTCAAAAACCCTCCTAGACCCAGATCCTGTTCTGCCTCCTTTGCCAAGGGACGGTCTGGCAGGGGATCAGGTGCCATTGCTCCCCTGATACTTTGCCAACAGCAGCTCTTGGAGAGCCCAGAGAGCTTCAGAGCTCCTGGGGACCGCAGCCGGCATGAGGCCTTTTTATCTATCTATCTATCTATCTATCTATCTATCTATCTATCTTTCTCTCTCTATCTCTCACACCCACACACAAACAACCACACCCACCAGAAACACACACACACACTAGACACAAACTCAGGGAAGTCAACTCCGCGCAGGCCAGAGAGGCACAATCATGCGCAACTCCATCGAAGGTCCTCTTGTGCCAAGATGGCTCTTCCTCGCAGGTCCCGCACTGACTCCTGGCCTTCTGAGACCTAGGCTCGTTCAGGCTGCTCATTGGCAAGTCTTCTGGCCAGGGAGCTTTTCTTTCCGGGCCCAATTGACCGACAAGGCTCAAAGCCTGTTCCAGCGAGCTCAGGGTGTCCACAGACTCAGTGTTGCTCACCTTCTCCAGTTTCCCAAGCCTCGGACCCTGTGTCCCTTCCTGCGGTTCTAATCCTCTTTGTGCTCGACTGAGGTAAGTACCACAAAGGAAAACGTTCACTCACCTGTCACCAGACCCAACCACCGCCCACCGGCAGAGAAAGGGCCTGTCTCACCACAGGAGACGGACTGCCCTCTGCCACCTGTCAGTCCTTGACCAGCCTGAACAAAGGCGAGTGGGAGTGGTCGTGAACACGGCAGCTTTTTTCTTGTTTCTTAAGAGAACCCAGGGACAGATCCAAGTGGGGCTCTTCAGTTGACTCTTGTTGGCAGTCACAGCTCAAACAAGGTAGCCGACCAAGAGCAAAAGAGACCCTATTTTGGTTCTTGGAAATGGGGTTTTTACCCTGGCTGCTGCTGCTGCTCCTTCTGGTGGTGGTGGTGATGGTGGTGGTGGTGGTTGTGATGGTGGTGGTGGTGGTGATGGTGGTGGTGGTGATGGTGGTGGTGGTGGTGGTGATGGTGGTGGTGGTGGTGGTGATGGTGGTGGTGGTGATGGTGGTGGTGGTGATGGTGGTGGTGGTGTTGGTGGTGGTGATGGTGGTGGTGGTGATGGTGGTGGTGGTGATGGTGGTGGTGGTGATGGTGGTGGCGGTGATGGTGGTGGCGATGGTGGTGGTGGTGGTGGTGGTGGTGGTGGTGGTGGTGATGGTGGTGGTGGTGATGGTGGTGGTGGTGATGGTGTTGGTGGTGGTGGTGGTGGTGGTGGTGGTGATGGTGGTGGTGGTGATGGTGGTGGTGGTGGTGGTGGTGGTGGTGGTGATGGTGGTGATGTATGAATTTGTTGGGATGCGGGCATGGCATGTGTGGTTCAGTGGAAGAATTCTCGCCTGCCCATGGGGTAAGCCCGGTTTTGGGTTTTGGCCTATGCATAGTCCACTCTCTTTTGGTTCTTAGACACACTTTAGTCCAGTCCAAGGTGCACTGAGATCACAGCATTCCATATCTTCTAAGGCTCCCTCCACCCCACACCCAAGGTTCTTGGCCCCAAGGTCTTCCAACCTCTTACATCAGTACCTGACCCATCCCTCATGCCGCACCTCCAGCTCCTACTCCACAGTGTGGTCCACACACATCCTGCCTCTCTCACAAGGGAGACTTACTGGACCAATCTCTCCCGGGATCTCAAAGGGTTCCCTCAATTGGACCTTGTTCTACATCCTCTTGTAATGGACAGTCAGGGTTGAAAGTAGGGGCCTTCTTTCTCTTAGAGCTTCCCCCGCATCCCCTTTTTCTAGACCTCTGAGAGCTTTTCCCCCTTCTGAGCTTCACTCTTTCTGATGTGAGCCAGAGTGTGTGTGGCTGGCGAGGTCAACAGATAATATAGATAAAATGTGGTTTGGTGCCCTCTTCTGACCTGCAGGTATCCATGCAGACAGAGCACTGTATACATAATAAATAAATAAATCTTTAAAAAAAAAAAACTTGAGCTTTTCAAGGAAGGATAGATGGTTCAATATTGTCTCCATGTTTGCAAATACAAGTCGACTCTACATTATGAATTTAATTCTTACCTCGTATCTTTGTGTCCATTTTTATTCATCAAAACTCTGTGTAAGTTAACATTATTTATATCAGTTTGACAATACAGCTTAAGGAGGAGTCATCTTCTGGACAATCCACAGATAAAATGCCCAGTAGAACAGAATGTGTTCATGAGATAAACACACCGAGAGATAAACATACAGGGGAAATTTCAGAAGCACATGTGAAGTTACAGGCAGGAGTAAAAGATCTTCCGGAGTCTGTAGCCCCGTAGCCTTGCTTCGTGCGGTTTTCCCCATCAGACTGTCTCCTTTTCGTGGGCTGCTACCTTGAATATTAATCGCCCTCTGCTGTTCTCAGGACATGGCGTCTGACCTCACGGGAAAGCATGAGACTAAAGGACAAACAAGATGCGTTTATTTAACAGTGATCATTAACTTTTGAACACTTAAACAAGACTTTTAACTTAAGATTTAAGGTCTTGGGTGCTGGAGAGATGGCGCAGCAGTTAAGAGCACTGGCTGCTTTTCCAGAGGTCCTGAGGGCAATTCCCAGAACCCACATGGCAGCTCATAACTGTCGGTAACTTCAGTTCCAGGGAATCTGACACCCTCACGTGGACATACATATAGTCAAATCACCAATACATATAAAATAAGAATTAATACATATTTTTAAAAAGCTTTAGGATCTTTGATATTTAGGACAGTTTGAGCTATGAGCTTAAAAAGGTCTTCTTAAGCAATTTGATATACAGATGCATAAGCTTTACCAAAAATAACTTTAGCTGAAAATTTTCAAAATAATCTAATTTATATTGATTATATTTTCAGTTTAACTGCTTCTGGTCTCCAAAGTGATTTAAGAAACATGCAATTATGTTTGCATTTTTTTTACCAATAAATTATCCAAAAAAAATCTTTTTAAAATTTTCCTTTTAAAATCCATTCCAAGTCTGTTTAAGTTGATATTTTATTTTATATAACTTTTAAAGATTTCTTTGTTTATGTGAATATGTTTATCTGAATGCCAGAAGAGGGTATCAGATCCCATTATAGATGACTGTGAGTTACCATGTGGTTGCCAGTAATTGAATTCAGAACCTCTGGAAGAGCAGCCAGTGTTCTTAACCTCTGAGCCTTCTCTCCACCTCCCTTAAATTGATATTTTAAAAATTCTCGTATGTTGTGAAACATATAAATTTAAAAAATGAAGTTTCCGTAGTAAAGCACAAAATAAAATCTTTTATTTTGCTTATATGTTGGTAACTCATTATTGGGTGAATGCATAATTTAACCAGGCATCCATCTATTAAGTATAACTTATTTTAAACAAAATTATTTTTAGATCCTTGTTTTAGGCTTAACCTTGAAAATATATATAGGAAGCCAAATTTGTCCGTTCCCCCCTCCCCCTCCTCCTGCCTAGACAAGGTTTCACAGTCCTGGATATCCTGGAAATCCCTTTGTAGTGATGAGGCCTCAAATTCACAGAGATCCGCCTGCCTCTGCCTCCCAAGTACTGGGAGTGGCACGTGCCACCACCGCCCGACTTGCCTTTTTCCCCCCATAAATTTGTTTTTTTAAATGAGTCATATTTGTATTTGTATGACTACAAACAGGATAGGTTTTTTGTTTGATTGATTGATTGTTGTTGTTTTGTTTTGTTTGGGTTTTCAAGGCAGGGTTTTTCTGTGTAGCTCTGGCTGTCCTGGAACTCTGTAGACCTCCTGTCTCCCTTGGTCTTCTTGGAAGAAATACAGGCAGGAAATACTCACCATTCCTGACACCGCAAAGGTGTCCCCTGACCTCCACAAGTGCACAGAACATTCACCCCTAATAACAACTATACTACTACCAACAACAGTAACAAGTAAGTCAGGTGTGGTGGTGGAAGCCTGTAGTCTAAGTAGTCAGAGAGAGACAGAAGAATCAGGGGTTCAAGTCCATCTTCCACTAACGGCAAATTCAAGGTCAGCCCAGCCACGTCTTATAGATGACTCAGTTTTGGTTCCCAGAACCCATATGGCAGCTCACGGGTGCTATGCCTCAGTCCGGGTGTACGGATTTCCTCTGCAGGCCTCTGTATTTATCATGGAGCTCTTACATTCTGGCAAACACTCACCCACACATTAAAAAAAAAAAGTATTAAAGTATAGTAAAAGGAGAGAAAGTGGTGACAAATGCAAGAGGGGAAGAAGAATGGAGACTTGAGGCAGCCTCAATCTGAGTTCTAGAAAACTGGAGACCAGCCAGGAGAATCTCAAATGTGAAGTCAGTCTTTGATACATAGTTTTAGACCACTCCGGACAACTCCGTGAGATGCTATCTCAAAAAATTGAAAAGAGCAGGGGTTTGTAGCTAACATGTAAAGCACCTGACCAGCCCTGGGCAAAACCCACAAAGAAACAAGCCAAACATAAAGTTTAGAGTTAAATACAAAATCAGAAATTTAGTGTGTAAAGGCTAGTATCAGAAAGTAGTAAGAAAAAATAGTTCTATATGCCAAATAAAGGTGGGAACACTGGATAGCTATCCTGCAGAAGAAGGGTTCGCTCTCACCATTCAACTATATAGTCTGAATAAGGCTTGTACCAGATGTGGAAATCAAGTTGTAAAGGGTCTGGAAAAGGATTCAGCATGAAGTGTAATGGCCTTTCAGCGATGATTGAAAATGGAGAAGCAATGAGGAGAAAACCTAGATATGTTAACGTGGGGTGAGGGTGAGGGGTGATGCTGACGACATTTAAAGCACAATAAAGTAAGGCTTGAGTTTAAAAGGGCTTGGGGATGTACTCAACAGCACCATGTGCCAAGCATTCATAAGAAAAAGGTGCGAGGGAGGGGTGAGGAAGGGAGGAGAATCAATGTAAAATTTGTATTTATGTCTAGGCAGGAAGAGAAAAGAATTGCTAACCTTACAATGAAGAATCCAAAAAAAAACAAAAACGCATGTGTCAGGAGTGGGATTCGAACCCACGCCTCCAGGGGAGACTGCGACCTGAACGCAGCGCCTTAGACCGCTCGGCCATCCTGACTACCGACCACGGGCTGTAGGTGCGTTCTTGGCAGGGGCAACTTCAACCCGTTCAGTCACCTATCGGTGATTGGATCTGACAACAGGGACGTGTTGACTCCACACTGAAGCTGCCAACCTACCCACAGAAAACAAGCAACCGCCTTCTACTCAGATGGCCACGATGTTCCAAGTCCCCGGAGCTCTGATCTTTTCACAGGCGGGCTGTGTCACACCATCTTCAGTGTAGGAACCAGCACAGCAACAGTACATGCCTGCCAGACATCGCCTCTTCTCCGGAGAAGGCAGGGGGCCAGGGTCGCGGTGGTCACAAAGGGCGGCGTGTCGGGTCCTGGTGGGAGGGGCGTTCTGGCCGCGTCGGGGAGACTTTGGGGTTCGGTGCGGAGGTCAGCGGTGCTTCGGAGGGAGGGTGGCGGGCGCTGCGAAGTGCGTCGGAGATGGCCCGCCGTCCTGGGGAGGATACTGCCGTCGTCATCCTCGTTAGTATAGTGGTGAGTATCCCCGCCTGTCACGCGGGAGACCGGGGTTCGATTCCCCGACGGGGAGGCGTGCTATCTTTTTTTTTTGTGCCCTCTTGGTGTTGTCCCGGCTGCTCCCTGGTTCCTGTGGCCCACGAGGAACAGGCGGAGGCCCGGTTGAGGTTGGCGTGGGTATCGGCTTTGACTTTGAGGTTGGGGCGGTCGTGGGGAGGACCTGATAGGCAACCGTGACACGCAGTTTAAGCACCTTTTGCCAAGGTTCAGGGCCGAGGGTGGCCCCGTCTGGCGCCTCTCTGTCCGTGTCACGACTGCACGAAGGACAGAAGAAGGCGCGGGAGGTTTTGAGGCTGTGAGGAGTGGGAGTATCCCCAGGGAATGTGTCTTTGTGTGGCGTCGGCTTATGGCTGGCCATCAAACAGCTGTATTAGCCGTGAATGTCAAATCATAGTCAGGACTTATTACGGAAGAAGCAGAACCATCACTCCCTGGTGGTCTAGTGGTTAGGATTCGGCGCTCTCACCGCCGCGGCCCGGGTTCGATTCCCGGTCAGGGAAGTGCGTTTTTTTGGTCATCATGTTTTCCTTTTCGCCAAATATTTCTCATGGTCCTCATGCTGCCCAGCAACACCTCACCATACAAGGACATTTCTCTTTGCCTTACAATCCTACACATTTTAACGCACTTCCCCGAAATTTACACTTGCACATCTCAGTGTTTCTGCTTCCCTTGGTGCGAAGTTACACAGCCACCATCACACGCGGCGTACACATGCCACTCAAGAGTGCCCAGATCACCTGACCACACCGCCGGCTCTTAGGTTTGAAAGAATCTCTCAGGACCGTCTCACCTGCTCCTGATGAGCTTTCTATCATCTTCTTGGATGCTGCAAACCAAAGCAGACTGGACAGGCTGTTCGTTGATTTGAGTCTTCTGGGAACTTGATCTTTGAACTCCAGCTCTTCTCCAAAGCTCCAGGGGATCTCGGTGATTGTAAATCAGAGAGGGCTGAAAACATAGCGTGTGGTTACAGTGCAGCTGCCCAGGACGGACTCTTTCCAAGATCATTTCGTCATTTAAACATTTAACGCCATCAGGTGTGATGTCTTCAGCCTCTAACCGGAACCTCTGAGTAACTACTGGGAACTATGGCTGGAATGTCAGAAATCTTTGTTGAACGTTTCATAGACGAGAACGCCAAATGATGAATGGCTTTGGGACTTTTAAAAGCCAGAAACAACCACATCCATTACTAAAACCTTCCCTTTTCCTTTCTTTCCTTTTTTCTTTTTGGATTTTTAAGAGAGGGTTTCTTCGTGTAAAACCTGCTGCACACACACACACAAAAAAAAAGTGTCTGGCTTTAAAATTCATAAATAAATCATAAAACCAGGCTTCAAAAACCTCTGCAAAAACGAAGACATCGTGCTGACCTCTCCAGCACAGAGTCCCTAGTGCAGATGAACAGCGAGCTGTTTTCTCAACACAGCCACTCTTGCTCCCTTCCAACTGTAGTCCTCAGTGAGCTTAGTGTTACCAACTTCTAACTGGGAGGTGAGCAAACCAGCAAGGGCCTGGATGAGACAGGCACGGTAGTCTGGTGTTCTGTGTTTTACAGTTACACCACTGAGCTCTGACAAGGTCGCAAATGCAAAGAGTCTGTAAATACAACTTTTTTAAAAAGCCTCTTTTTTTTTGTCTTTTTTTTTATTCTTTAGAAAAGGAGAAAAAAAAAAACCAAGTTTCCACCTCCTCCCAGCCTCCCATTTCCCTCCCCCTCCTCCCACCCTACGCCCCCTCCTCCCACCCTTCTCCCCCTCCCCCCACTCCTTTCCCCCTTCCTCTCCAGTCCAAAGAGCAGTCAGGGTTCCCTGCCCTGTGGTAAGTCCTAGGTCCTCCCCCCTCCGTCCATATCTAGGAAGGTGAACATCCAAACTGTCTAGGCTCCCACAAAGCCATCACTTTACGTAGGATCAAACCCCGTGCCATTGTCCTTTGCGTCTCATCAGCCCTCATTGTTCGCCATGTTCAGAGGGTCCAGTTTTATCCCATGCTTCCTCAGTCACAGTCCAGCTGGTCTTGGTGAGCTCTCAATAGATCAGCTCCACTGTCTCAGTGGGTGGGTGCATCCCTCATGGTCCCGACTTCTTTGCTCATGTTCTCCCTCCTTCTGCTCCTCATTGGGACCTTGGGAGCTCAGTCCAGTGCTCCAGTGTGGGTCTCTGTCTCTATCTCCATCCATCACCAGATGAAGGTTCTATGATGATATGCAAGATATTCGTCAGTATTGCTCTAGGATAGGGTCATTTCAGGTTCTCTATCCTCAACTGCCCAAGGAACTAACTGGGGACCTCAGCTTGGGCACCTGGGAGCCCCTCTAGGGTCAGGTCTCTTGCCAACCCTAAAGTGGCTCCCTTAACTAAGAATTGTGGTTCCGTGCTCCCCTGTCCAACCTTCCTTTATCCCAATCCTCCTGTTTTCCCAAGGCCCGACCTCCTTCCCTTCTAACTTTTCTCTCCCCATCTCCCCTTACCCCCATCCCACCCCACCCCCAAGATCCCATTTTCTCCCCGGCAATTTTGTCTACTTCCCTTAGCCAAGAGGATAACTATATGTTTTTCCTTGGGTTCCCCTTCTTACTTAGCTTCTTTAGATTCACCTATTGTAGACTCCGTGACCCTTATTTATGGCTAGAAACCAATTATGAGTGAGTACATCCCATGTTCATCTTTTTGGGTCTGGGATACCTCACTCAGGATAGTGTTTTCTATTTCCATCCATTTGCATGCAAAATTCGAGAAGTCATTGTTTTTTACCACAGCGTAGTACTCTAATGTGTAGATATTCCATACTTTCTTCATCCATTCTTCCATTGAAGGGCATCTAGGTTGTTTCCAGGTTCTGGCTATTACAAATAATACTGCTATGAACATAGTTGAACAAATGTAAAAAGCCTCTTTTTATTAATTCTTTGAGAATTCCCTACAGTGTATCTCAATCATATTTACCCCCAACTCCTCTACAATGCACCCCTTTACCCCTCCCCCAAGCTTATGTTCTTTCCTTTTCATAACCCACTGGGTTCGGTTTGTGCTACCCATACTTTTCTGGGTATGGGGCCGTTTAATGAAACCTGGTCAACTGTACCAGGGACTTCATTCACCCTTTAAGAAAACTGAGTCTCTTTTTCTCAGAAGCTCCCCGGGCAAAGGTGGAGGCTGATGAGCCCCTCATAAATACGATCTTTAAGAGGATTTGTATTGGTATTGCCTTTGTGGAACAGTTGGTTAATGTCCTGACCAGCGGGAAATGAACCGGGGTCCCTGGGCCCTGGAAGAGAGAGGAATGAAGAGAGAGGCAAGAGACACAAGAAATGGACACAAGCTGGGCGGTGGTGGCGCACACCTTTAATCCCAGCACTCGGGAGGCAGAGGCAGGTGGATCTCTGTGAGTTCGAGGCCAGCCTGGTCTACAGAGCTAGTTCCAGGACAGGCTCCAAAGCCACAGAGAAACCCTGTCTCAAAAAACCAAAAAAAAAAAAAAATAGTAGGGGCTGGAGAGATGGCTAAGTTGACAACCAAGAATAGCATTCTATCATATTTTATCATATAACATATAATAACATGTATATAGTCACACACATATTACTTTGCTTGTATCTGTGCACACTATTACTCTCTCTTATTCCCACATCCACTCATGGGGAAGTCCTGCCTGGATGAGAACTTACTATGTAGGCCAGGCTGGCCTCAAACTAGAGGCAATTATCCTGCCCTTTGCTTCTGTCTCCTAAGTGCTGGCTACCATGTTCAGCTAATTCCATTAATTTTTCACAGCAGACATTAAAACAACGAAGAGGGAACAAGAGTGATTTGGGGACAATTTGGAAGGGTTTAGGGGCAGCAAACATTCAGCCTCTATCCTCTTAGAGTCCCCTCTGGGACCTGAGAACTAAACTGACATAAAATATATCTACTGTTGGAATGCACAAAATGCCAGACACATTGCACACAGCACGGGGCCCTTCCTGAGAAAATGAGAACACAAAGGAGCAGTTACAGTCAGACAGAAGAACCTCAAGAAGGACTTAGAATGTCTTTCTTCCTTATTTTCTGTCAATGAAGCCTCCGGCAGCCAATGTGCTAGACCCACAAGCATCTCCAAATACCCAGGTATATCTAAAAACTACTAGAACATACTCGAAGAGGGGCACCACAGCTCACACCTGCAATCCTAGCACTTGGGATGCAGAGGCATCTGGATTAGGAGGTCAAGGCCATCTTTGGCTACCTATCAAGATGGAGGCCAGCCTAGACTACGTAAGACCTCATTTCAGAAAAACTAAAGCAAACAAACAAAAATATTCAAACTAGTCCTGCAAAGTTTTCCCAGAGTGCACTATGTAAAAATATTTATTACGCCGTCCTGGTGGTCTAGTGGCTAGGGTTCATGACTGTCAGCACCGTGGTGGTCTGGGGTTAATTCTTGGTTAGGAAATCTTGCTTTTACATCTAGCCAATATTATAACCACCAGACAAATATTCCACAGTCCTCCGTTCTATTTGTCAAAGTCTGGTACACTTTTCAGACATCCTGAATTGCTCGACGCCGACCACAGGTGAAGCTCAGTGAGGAGCTGTCACGGTTGCCATGGACCCTGATGCTCTCAGAACCTTACTTTTGCTTGACTCATTATAGTTCATTTCACACATAAAGTTGATTATGGGTAGACATGTGTCCTCATTCCTCTGCCCCACCCCCTTCTCTCAGATGAAATGAATTGAGAATGACCCCATTCCTAAAATATGTAAATTAAGCGTGCTGATTGGGCTCCCTAACTGGGCTACCTGAGAAGAACCGTCAAAGTGGAGACAGCAGTGGAGCTGATGGCATTACCCACGCGGTCCAAACCTGGAACACACCTGCTCTTAGAGGCCCAAAGAACGTAGTAAATACCGATGTCGCGAATATTTCGGCACGGGTGTGTGGGTTCACGCGGGACAGAGAAATGAAGACCCAGAGACACATGGAATATGAACTTAACTAGATTTCCATATCTCAGAACAAACTGATATAAGCTGCTAAGAATACAATGCCAGGTGCAAATACCTAACTCACGAGGTACCATGGTTTTCCTGGTTTCCCTTAAACCAAGTTTTGCATAGGCTTTGTGTCCATGGGAAACATAGGGCAACAAAAGGTATTTGTGACACAAAGGAAGCCTAGGCCATGTGAAAACTCCGGAGTCAGGTTAGGTGTAACCCAGCAGGTTTCATGGCTAGGGGAGGTTGCTGGCTATGTTTCCGGCACTATCGGGACATTCTATCACATACAGAGAAGGAAGCGGGGGAAGGAGGATCTGCATCCTATTAAAACCATGTACATTAATCCAATCTTTCTGTATGAATTCCTTTTCCTGTTTAGTTGTTTGTTTATTGAGACAGGCTTTCTCTGTGTCTCTCTGGCTGTCCTGGAACTTGTTCTGTAGATCAGAGCTGTCCTTGAACTCAAAGATCTGCCTGTCCCTGCCTCCTGAGTCCTGGGATTAAAAGTATACACTACCACCATCTGGCTCTATGTTGATTTCTAACGTGTAAATGTCCCCAGCAGAGTGGGTTAAGCAATCCCAAACAGGCAGGTCCAATGGGAACTCGTAGACATCCACTGACCTTTTCCTCCTGGGTACTGGGAGTTAAGACTTGGGCAAAGGAGTCTGTCCTTTTGTTTGCTTTCTCAGAGTTTGGATTTAAAGTTTAGATGGGCCACAAACCCCACATTTTCTTGCCTTAGAATTCCTGAGTGCTAAGGTTAAAAATGTGATCACTGTAAATTTGAGCTAATTTAAAAAATAAATACATTGTAGCTGGCCTGGCAGATCTCTGTGAGTTTGAGGCCTACCTACCTGATCTACAAGGGCTAGTTCCAGGACAGGCTCCAAAGCTACAGCAAAACCCTGTAAGAAACAACACACTGTAAAATAAAACCCAATATAGGAGATTAGAGACATCTTTAATCCCATCACTTGGGAGGCAAAGGCAGGCATAGTCTATAAATCAAGTTCCAGGACAGCCAGGGCAGCATAGAGGGACCCTGCTTCAAAACAAAACAAAAAGAAAAGTCCAGATAAAACAGAGGCCAACAACTAGAAAATCGAGAGCACTTTGTGGGTATTAAATGCTGTAATTACACAACATAGGTAACAGGTAAAATTCAAACTATTTAAGTTTATTTTTAATTAAAAATATGTTAGGGGTGTGTGTGTGTGTGTGAGAGAGAGAGAGAGAGAGAGAGAGAGAGAGAGAGAGAGATTGGTTTACATAGCTCAGACGAGGGTGTTGTTCTCTACAGCAGGACTGCCTCAAGTCCCTCTCCTCCAGCTGCGCAGTGGTTAAGTACTAAGGTCAAGAATGTCATCGACGAGTACTTCACATAAACCTTTTGACTCATTTAAATAAATAAATAAATAAATAAATAAATAAATAAAAACCTACGCCGGGCGCTGGTGGCGCACGCCTTTAAACCCAGCACTCGGGAGGCAGACGCAGGCGGAACTCTTGTAGACCAGCCTGGTCTACAAGCGCTAGTTCCAGGACAGGCTCCAAAACCACAGAGAAACTCTGTCTCAAAACAAAACAAAAAAAAAAAGCTAAACGAGAAAGCCTGAAAATGCTTTCAATTTAGACATAGGATAAACGTAAGATGCATTTTCATTGTTTTGTGCCTGAGCTTACAACGTCCTTCTTGCCAAGGCCCTCACCTGAATGGCTTCCTGCCTGATGACCGACCGGTCCGTTTTTTCTCCAGTCCCGCGGCACAGCAGATGCTGGGCGCCAGGGGGCGCCCTAAATTAATCAATTCCTGGAGCTCCTCGGGATCTGGAAAAGCGTGGGTGCTTACGGAAGCCGAGAACAGCTCCTCCTGTGGCCTCGAGGTCCTGGGGTCCTTAATCTCGCTGGCAGTTTTCTTTGGAGCTACCACGTATCTCCATGGGTGAATGTCATCTAGCCTCAGAGTGGAACCTGCCTGATTTCAGAAGTTGATTGACTGGGTTGAATTTAAAAACGGAGTCAGCAAACAATAAATTCACTCCAAATGTAGCCTGCTTACAAGGCCAACGCCACCAGCCGGTTTCCGTAGTGTAGTGGTTATCACGTTCGCCTCACACGCGAAAGGTCCCCGGTTCGAAACCGGGCGGAAACAGCTGGTCAATTTCTTTTTTTCTTTTTTCTTTTTTTTGTCTTTTCACTCTGGTAGAAGGATCATCTTGGGGAAAAGAACCCAACCAATTCACAATGAAATCCCCACGTCTCCGGGGCCCTACGAGGATTGGAGCATTTGCAATGACAATTACACGAAGAAAGGCAGGTTGGTGGCGGTGAGCTGGTCCTTTCAGGACATCGACACATAAGGTGGATTTTGTTTCTTCAGCGAGAGATCCATAGGTACTTGTGTTGCCCTTCAGTTTCTGGATCGTGTCTTCCAGAAGGCGCCGTGGACACACTGAGAGCCAGAAACACGCTGCTCGGTGCGTGGAGTCAAGTCTGACTTCTGCCCCCCGGAGGAAGGGCTCTAGTTTCTTCAGGGGGATTGCCTCGTGTCCCTCTCCTCCAGAGTTTATAACCTGTACTGAGATCCAAACCCCCTCCCCCGATATATATATATTAAATCTTGCTTTATAATGCGGTTTGATTAACCTTCATTTAGCAGAGACGCTCCCATCTCTTATTTACACCTGTCTTTACTGTCGGTGGTTTTGGTTGTTATAAGATGACACCATCCGGTTCTTGGACATAAAAATTACTTTTCTCTCTCCCTCTTCACAGTCTCTTTCCACAAGGAATCTTAATGTCCTTGGTTCTAAATCAGTTTGAAACATTTTGTTGTTGTTGTTGTTTTTCAAGACAGGGTTTCTCTGTAGCTTTGGAGCCTGTCCTGGAACTAGCTCTAGTCGACCAAGCCGGCCTTAAACTCACAAAGACCTCCCGAGTGCTGGGATATATTTCCTTACATTATATATATATATATATATATATATATATATATATATATATATATATATATATAAAGGGTCAGAAGGGAAATAACTGATTCAGCTGTCAGAGAGCTCTTGCCGAGGACCCAGGTGGGTCTGCTATCAACACCAGCTGGCTCACAATCACCTGGAGCTCTAATTCCTGAGGATTTGACACCTTCTGTCCTGCAGGTAGTTAGTTGTACATACATACACAAAACAAATAAGTTTATGGAGCTGGCCATTGGTGTCGCACACCTTTAATCCCAGCTTTCAAGCAACAGAGGCAGGCCAATCTCTGAGTTCTACAGATAAATAGTCCAAGAATAAGAATATAAGAATATAGAAATGTAGAGTCAAGAAATAAGAATGTAAGAGTAAAGAAATATAAGGTTGTAAGCCTAGGAGATGAGAACTGTCAGCAGCTTTCTGAGCAGCGTAAGGATTAACCATTAGCAGTGGGGTACTGGGCTTTACAACTGGCTGCTCTGTTTACACCAGGGAAGTAGCCGTCTACAAACTGAGGGTCAGCTCTGCAAACGGAGGGTCAGATTTTAGATAAGCCTCTGGCCACTCATGACCAGAAATTAATGCAAGCTGAGTTAACTTTTAAATGATGGGATGTACGTGACTTTTGACTTTTTGGTTTTATGTCGTCCCATACCCTTCCCTGCTATGTGGAACTGACGGTGCCAGGGGAGGTGCAGAGCCTTGGTAAACACTATCCAGGAATGCCAGGGAAAAACAGTAGATTAAATACAAACACTAGTCTAACTGAAAACTCTGTTAATGGGAATTGCAAAGAAGGGCAATTTGTGTCTGAGTTTTACCTTGAGGTTGTAAAACCTCTTTCGTTATTGCCTAGTGCTTGCTATAAAAGGAGGAGTTCAAAAACTGGCCTTTGCCACACACAGCCTTACAGATCCATCTCTGGCTGTGGTCTCAGCTAGATGATAAGCTTTTTGTGCCCCGTGGAGATTTATTTTTTTAATTTTTAATTTTTTTCCTGGAAAAAAGTTTGCTTCTGGTTTATTAGACTTCGGTGGTCTGTCCCCATCTTTGTGCGACCCCCATGGACCCAACACAGAGTGAGTCCCAGGACAGCCAGGGCTACACAGAGAAACTCTATATCTCATAATAATAATAATAATTAATAAACATAATGTTTATGAAATAATAATGCCCATGGCTCGAGAGAGATGCAGTCAATATGAACAGTATAGAGCTGCTGCCGTGTGGCTGCTGGGAACCAAGCCCAGTCCCAAGGAAGAGCAACCAGGCAAACAATGCTCTTAATACAGTTTCCCCCTTTCTTTTCTTTTTTAAAAATAGGGTCTAACGCCGGGCGATGGTGGCGCACGCCTTTAATCCCAGCACTTGGGAGGCAGAGGCAGGTGGATCTCTGTGAGTTCGAGACCAGCCTGGTCTACAGAGCTAGTTCCAGGACAGGCTCCAAAGCCACAGAGAAACCCCGTCTCGAAAAACCAAAACCAAAAACAAAACAAAAAAAAAAAAAACAAAAAAAAAATAGGGTCTTACTATGTATCTCTGGCTGGCCTGAAATTCTCTATGTACACCAGGAGGGCCTCAAATTCACAGAAATCTGCTTGCTTCTGCCTCCCTAGTGTTGGGATTAAAGATATATGCTTCTCTACCTGGACGTTTTTAATTTTGCTCCATCTATACTTAAAAATTCACTCATCCAAAATTGAAGACGTAGTTCTGGGCAGTTGTGGTATACGCCTTTAATCTTAGCACTCAGAAAACAGAGGCAGGCAGATCTCTGTGAGTTCGAGGCCAGACCAGTCGACAAAGCAAGTTCCAGGACAGGCTCCAAAACTATGGAGAAACCTTGTCTCAAAAAAGAAAACAGAAAACAAAACTGAAGGATGATACAGAACACAGGGTTTCACACTGTGGTCTGTACTGGCCTTGAACCCGAGGCAATACTCCTGCATCAGCCACCTGAGTTTTTGTTTTGTATATCCCTTTTTAACAAATTTTTTATTTAATGCCAAGTACATGATGGCCTACTGTTATCGTCAGGGCAAAGCATTCCAAAACACAGTGAAAAACCACATCCTGGGGATCAGAAAGAAAGAGCTCACCATTGTGCAGCATTCTGAGTCTGCTCATCACCCCGAATTCCAGCGAGGAAGGAGGAGGATTGAGCTGCAATTGAACCTGGACCAGAAATCATACACTAACCTAAAACCTGGCCCTGAACTTGACCCACAATCTTAGGCAAAATAACAACCCCCCATGTATCCATGTATTAAGTCATGAGTATGTTGCCTAATGTTGTACTATGTGTTGGATGTGGTTTAAGTATGTGTCCCCAAATGTTTGTGTGCTAGAAGCTATAAGCAGTAGAGCCCGTTGTGGCTCTGCTGAGGTGAGAACACAGCCCTGACGGGACCAGAGAGACAGCTCAGTGGTTAAAGCTGCTCTTCCAGACGATCCCAGCACCCGCAGTGAAACTCATCCCACCCCCTCGTCTGGCTTCCCTGAGCACCAGACACCCAGCTTGTGTAGACATATGCATACAGGCAAAACACCTGTACACATAAAAATCAATTAAAAATAAAAGTAGAGCCCAATAAGTAAGTTAACCCATGCATTATAACTGTGTTCCTGCATATATGTGTGTGCCCAAGACACACACACACACAGAGCTGGTAGAAAGTGCCTAGATCATTGGAGCTGCTTTCATCATGAATGTAGCTCTTGAGGTAGTTATTCTTCTAAAAAGTCTAGCCCATCACTTCCCTCGGCTTCTGGATCTCTCCACCTGTCTCCTTTCTCATCATGTGGTCCTCACCAGAGAACTAACACTTGACTGCGCTTGATACTGGACCATTGACCTCCAAATGTGAGCTAAATAAACGTTGCTTTGTACCCCGTATGGTATTTTCTTCTATTAAGAGGCAATGTCATAGTACACATAGCATGTAGCACAGACTTTGAGGTCGAAGATTTATTGAGGCTGGCTTATGCCCTTCTAACAGGAAGAAAGCAAATAAGCGGTTGCAACAACTAGTAACAAAGGAAGCCAACCGAAACCAGAGGGATGTCTTGTGTGGTGGCTTCCCAGAGGAGTTTGGGGCTGGCCTGGGTTGCAAAGCATTTCTAGAAAGCACGAGACGAAACTGTGGACCTGAGGCCTCGCAGGCCACTTGGCCCATCCCCAACTTCCGGTTCGTGGGGCGGGGCGGGGGGGGGGCGGTTTGACTGCCCCGCCTCATCCCCCCCCACCTCCGGCCGCCCGGCCTCCCTGCCCGGTCCCACGGTCCCTTTAGAGCTTTCTGGGTAGTCCAGGGTGAGTCACGGAAAAGGAGGGGGGGGGGGCTATTGGGGGAGGGCTAAGCTCATTTCTGGAAAGGGGGACCGGATGTGACTCTCGGGGGCAAGTCCATCCTCTCTGTGGCCGGAGCTGTGGTCAGAAGAACCCCAAGACCTCGCAAGGGAAAAGGGTATTTTCGTTTCAACTGAGTTCCCGTCACTCCTGTCTAATTTCCCCTCCCCTGCTGTCCCGCCCAAGACAGGGTTTCATCTCTGTAGACGTGAAGACCAGGCTGGCCTCGAACTCAAAAATAATCTGAGTGTTGTAATTGCAATGGTGCACCCCACTCCCACCCCCTGCCTGACCCAACAGTTCAACAGTTAATTTTGGAATATTATCTCTCATTAAGTAACTTTTTTAAGTTTGTTGTTGTTGTTGTTGTTGTTTTGTTTCTGTCTTTTAGAAAGGGTTTCTTTGTGCTCTGCAGACCAGACTGGCCTTAGACTCAGAGATCTGCCTGTTTCTGCCTCCCGAGTGCTGGAATTAAACACGTGCAGGATCACGCCTGAACTTTTAGAATCTTTAATTCACTAATGTCAACTTTGAAATCATAAGCGGGTCAAGTGACTCTGATCACGCCTCTAGAACAATATTGTTTACATGTTTTCTAAGCAACCATTTGAGATACAACTTCAGGTCTATGTTAACAGCTTATGTTAAGATACTTATTTGTGACTCTGCCTGGAGGAGTCCATACGAACACTTAGGTGTCTTACTCTTCCCTGTCTCTCTTTCTTTTCATCTTCACGTTAAAATGAAGAGATGGCAAGTACTGATGCTTATCCTCCTGCCTCCACCTCCTGAGTGCTGGTATTGACTGCAGGTATAAACACCACCTTGTTTAATACAGACATTGAAAGACGGAGAGGAGTTTAGGAAAAAGACAGCACACACCTTACAAACCTGATTGTGGGTAAGGCTTCTCAAAAAAGAAAGACCAGACATTCAATTGTAGTCACTAGTAACTTCCAGTCGTTACCTTGTATCTTGGCTATTTCTGTGTATTCACTTGTGCAATGGAGTCTGCATCTCCTTGCGAGACACTGACTAAGAAGGAAATGACACCGGTTTCGTTTGACAAAATGACACATCTTCCTCTTTGTTCTCTTGGGATGCACTTAGAATCCACCATCCTGGACATGAGAAGTAAAACGCCCCGATGGTAAAATAGTTCAATAAAATTAATTTTAAAAGCAAGATATTGTCTGAGAAGTCACATGTTCGTGATCCTGCTTACAACCT
The DNA here is from genome assembly GCF_018167655.1 of Microtus oregoni. Taxonomy (NCBI): domain Eukaryota; kingdom Metazoa; phylum Chordata; class Mammalia; order Rodentia; family Cricetidae; genus Microtus; species Microtus oregoni. The sequence continues at coordinate 308,393 of NW_024543072.1, read as the reverse complement.
CAGCTGGGAAGCAGCCAACACCTTGCTTTTCCCTGTCACAAAGTGGAGGGCGGGGCAGCCAATTCAGCCAATTCACAGACAAGGAGTCTGGAAGGACCCTGTAAGACACGCATGCTGGGGTCTGAAATGGGGGAAAGGGTGAGCTGCATATGTGACAACATGCTGTTGTAATGTATATTATAACCAGCATAATTTACAGTCACATGGATGGGCAGTTCCAGACGATTCCAGTCCCTGAGCTATCATCAACCTGGAGCCACCAAGTCTTCCCAGCTCAAGGGTCAGTGATCTGGACTTGGGGGCAGAGACAATGCATCCCTACTGTTGCCCCCTCCCACCCTTTTGGTTTTTTAACAGAGGGTTGTTTTGTTTTGTTTTGCTTGCTTGCTTTTTGTTTTTCGAGACAGGGTTTCTCTGTGTAACAGTCCTGGCTGTCCTGGAACTCGCTTTGTAGACCAGGCTGGCCTCGAACTCACTGAGATCCACCTGCCTCTGCCTCCCAACTGCTAGAATTAAAGGCATGTGCCACCACTGCCCAATTTTTTTTTTTGTTGTTACCTCCAGAGTTTTGCTACACACCCCAAGCCTGGGGTGTTTCCACTTCTACCTCCTGCTTTCAGGGTTCTTTAAATGTCCTGTATTTATTTATTTATTCAGGTTTTTTTGAGACAGGGTCTCTCTGTATAGTCCTGGTTGTCTTGGAACTATGAGGACCAGGCTGGCTTGGTATCTATTTTTTTAAAGTTATGAGCTCCCTTCTGGCAAAGTCCTGGAATAGTACCAGATACAACATGGCTTGTATATTGGTTATTTTTCTCAGCACTGTGAGAAAATACTGGACAGAAGCAGCTTATGGAAATGGACAGCCCTGGGGTGGAGGCTCCCCATGAAACTACTATACTTGGGACGGCTCTGGAATGGAAGCTACCCTCATGATACCATAGCTGGGACAGCCCTGGGGTGGAGGCTCCCCATGACACTACTATACTTGGGACGACTCTGGAATGGAAGCTACCCTCATGATACCATAGCTGGGACAGCCCTGGGTTGGAGGCTCCCCCAGGATACTCTTCCTGGCTCTGAGAAATCATCTTCGCCTAGACATCAGTGTTTTTCCCTAGGGCAGTGCTTTCAGTGTACAGTGTCACCAGCTAATATATTAATCACATCTTTCTAAGCAAAGATAATAGGAATTTGTACTTATTTGAAGCCAAGAGTCTTTTCTCATTCTGAGCATTCTGAGTTGAGTAATTTAGATTTTGGCTCTCAGGGTTTTTTTTTTTTTTTTTTAGCAGGGGAGAGGAGTTGAGACAGGGTTTCTCTATAGCTTTGGAGCCTGTCCTGAAACTTGCTCACTTGCTCTGTAGACCAGGCTGGCCTCGAACTCACAAAGATCCGCCTGCCCTACCACCTGAGTGCTGGGATTAGAGGCATGCACCACCACTGCCTGGTTTAGCATTTATGTGCTTATCGCCCCACATAAATTTAATTTTGCCCTCGACTCTCTGCTGCTCTGTTTCTCAGGATGTTCCCACCACGTCTTCCTGTTCCTGACACTAGTACTCACATAATTTAAGGACTGTGGTGAGCGGGGCGAGGTGGCATGCCTGCAATTCTAGCACAGGGAGGTTAAGGTCTGTGTGGTTGTGTCCAGACTCTTCAAAACGTGTTATGGTACAATGTATCACAACTCAGGGATATATAACTTGGATCATAGCCAACTCTTCTTTCAAAAAATATTCTTTTGTGAGCTAGACATGGCGGTACGGGCCTTTATCTTAGCACTCGGGAGGCAGAGGTGGGCAGATCTCTGAATTTGAAACCAGCCTGGTCTACAATACTAGTTCCAGGACAGCCTGGGCTACACAAGAAACCCTGTCTCGTGGGAAATATTTTTGTTGTTGTTCAAAGGATTCCAGGTATTGTAACACATACCTGTAACCCCCGAACTCAGGAATCTGAGGCAGGAGGGACTGCTCTGAGTTTGGAGCTCTCTCAGAGAAGGAGGAGAAGAAAAAAAAAAGAGAATTGGCTTTTTAAAAAGTTATTCTTTTTATAATTTACTTATTTGCATTTTATGTACATTGGCGTTTTGCCTGCATGTATGTCTGTGTGAGGGTGTCGGATCCCCTGGAACAGGAGTTACAGACAGTTGTGAGCTGCCATGTGGGTGCTGGGAATTGAACCCTGGTCCTCTGGAAAAACAGCCAGTGCCCTTCACGGTTGAGCAATCTCTTCAACCCTTACAAATTATTCTTACGGGGATGGAGAGATGGCTCAGAGGTTAAGAGCATTGCCTCCTCTTCCAAAGGTCCTGAGTTCAATTCCCAGCAACCACATGGTGGCTCACAACCATCTGTAATGCCCTCTTCTGGCCATACACACACACAGAATATTGTATACATAATAAATAAATATTTAAAAAAAATTATTCTTACGGCTGGAGATGCAGTTCAGTTGGTGTAATGACCTAGTGCTTGGAAGGTGGAGGTCGGAGGGGTGGGATTTCAGCGTCACCCTTGGCTATCCAGTGAGTTCAAGGGCAGCCTGCCACACACCAGACCCTGCCACACCTTACAGGAGACAGTTCTCTCTTTCCACCACATGGGTCCAAGGATCAAACCCAGGCTGTCGGGCTTGGTGGTAAGCACCTTTACTCACGTGGCCATCTCACTGGCCCAGGAAAAGCAATTTCCAAAAGAAGCTAAAAAGGATGGAGGATGTATCTCAGTGATCGAGTGCTGCCTAGCATGTGCCAAACCTGGGTTCAATCCCTGGTACTCACAAAATCAATAAAAACAATAATACAGAAAATAATAATAAAAATAATTCCAAGTGCTGGGATTAGTGATGTGCGCCACCACAACCAGCAGTTTCTGTAATTTTTAAAAAATGGTAGAAATAGTTTCTGAAGATAAAGACGAGGAAGGGGCTTCCAAGAATGGAGGTGAGCCTGAGAGCTCAGCAGGCCCAAGCTAAAAGCCAGGGTCTGTGATTCTTAGATGTTAACTCACCTCTTCACACTAGATGCACGGACCAGTTTTGTTCAGCTGATTTTTCTATTTTTGAAAATCCATTTAATGTAGATTTTTTTTCAATTTAAAAAAAAATTTTCTTCCTCCAACTGAGTGTGTCACACTTGTGACCCAATCCCATTGCTCAGGAGGTGGAGGCAGGAGGACCTGGAATTTAAGGCCAGGCTCTGCTACTCTGGAAGTTCAAGGTTAGTATGAGCTACGTGGTACCGTCTGCGATACACACTCTGTTTTGCCTCTTCATTAATTCTAATGTAGTTTCTGCCATCTCCTCTATTTCCTTGAGTAGTTCGGCTAAAAAAAAAAACTACCAGTTTTGTTTTTGTTATTGTATACACACACACACAAACACAAGAGAGGAGAGAGAGAGAGAGAGAGAGAGAGAGAGAGAGAGAGAGAGAGAGAGAGAGATTTTAATTGCAATGTCCAGTAGGGGGCGCCGTAGTCTCAGAGAAGAAAACTAATATGGCTGTTGAACTTAGAGGTGGTTTTTTTTTTTTTTTTGGTTTTTCTCTGTGGTTTTGGAGCCTGTCCTGGAACTAGCTCTTGTAGACCAGGCTGGTCTCGAACTCACAGAGATCCGCCTGCCTCTGCCTCCCGAGTGCTGGGATTAAAGGCGTGCGCCACCACCGCTCGGCCCTTGGAGGTGTTTTGTGACTGAAGCTTTTACATTTGTAGCCATGCATCATTTCTGACCTTATTGTGTACAAAACTATTTCCGTTTTTATGGGGAAATCTACAAAACCCAGGTCTCCCCTCCAGCACCTTTTTACCATCTGGACCAGGGAGGTAGGATGCAGGGCTCCTTGGAGCTACTTGGGAGAAATCTTGAAGGGTTGACAACATACTAGAGATAATGGTTCAAGTGGTCCAAACCGTGTGGTAGGGGAAATAGATGCCTAAGTCTTTAACAATAACTGCTTATTCATCATTTTTGGGTTCATATTTTTGCCAAGGGGAGGAAATACATTAAAAGTTCAAGCTGTATGCTCCTGTCACAGGGGTGAGCCATAGCACAGAACAATACAGAGAAGATCAGCATGGCCCCTGTGCAAGACTGCCATACGAACATGAAGCATTCCGTATTTTGAAAATAAACTTTTTTTTTTTTAAGACAGGGTTTCTCTGTGTAACATCTCTGGCTGTCCTGGAACTCACTCTGTAGACTAGGCTGGCCTCGAATTTACAGAGATCCACCTGCCTCTGCTTCCCAAATGCTGGATTAAAGGCATGTGCCACTACTGCCTGGCAAAGTTCATGTTTTAAGCTGAGTGTGCACATGCATGCACAGCTCCAGTGCTTGGAAGGTCGAGGCAGGGGGATTAGAAGTTGAAGGTCATCTCCAGCCCATAGCTACACAGGAAATTGAGCCAGCTTAGACTAGAGATCCTGTTTTCTGTGGGAAGTCCAAGTCTCCTACTTTGGGCTACTGTGAATTAGATAAACCACAGTGGTAGTGCTGTGTTATTTGGAGCGCTAATCACTCTAGCAAGCCCAGGTTCCATCCACAGACCTGCCAGAGGACGTTCATAGGTCTGTGAAAAGCAGTTTTCCAAAGCTGACTCTTTGATTCTACAACCTTGTTTCCTAGTGTACACTACAGAGCACGCTCACATGCAAAGTGACTCGTGAACAGTGGCATTGCTGCCTTGTCTCTGCGAGATCATGGGAGAAGCCTCAGTGTTGAGTATGCAAAGTTGATGCATGCATCATGAGTGTGGTCCACACAGTTATGAAGAGATCCACCTGCCTCTGCCTCCTGCGCTGGGATGAAAGGTGTGCACCGGACCCAGCCCATCCCTCTGGGTATTCTTAAGCCAATAACAATGTTAAAATTATTGAAGCCTCCTTGTATCAAATGTCTACCACAGCATGTTATGCATAGTTAAACTAAGAAGTAGGACTGCCTTCACTTTCCATTCAAGGTCACAGAGGCCTGGGCAGATGAACTTTTTTTTTTTTTTTTTTTTTTTTCTTTTTCGAGACAGGGTTTCTCTGTGGCTTTGGAGCCTGTCCTGGAACTAGCTCTGTAGACCAGGCTGGTCTCGAACTCACACAGATCCGCCTGCCTCTGCCTCCCGAGTGCTGGGATTAAAGGCGTGCGCCACCATCGCCTGGCTGGGCAGATGAACTTATTATTCCCTAAGAAAGGCCTCAGATTCCAAGCACATCTAGAATTTCACCCAGATAGTTTGGCTCCAGGATGAACACTAGTGGCTGTCCTCACTTAGCTCCAAGTTTACACACTGTCCACAGCACCAAGGAAAACCATCTTCATAGCAGGTAACAAAGACAGAAGCTCCCAGAGGAACCATGGGTGCAGAGCTGTCAAAATGGATGTTCTAGAGCAGAGACAGTCCTTCGTCCTAAACTAACTTCTTTCTCTCCCATCACTCTAGAGCGCCATGAGAATCCCAGGGACAACGCACACAGGTGCTTTCCTATGTCACACTACCCAGCAGTTAACTGTGAGAGCCTAACAAGGGCTGTTTTTACCCCACTATCTAGAAGGGTCACAAGTGTCCTTATGAGGGGTGTATTGGATGGGATAAAGATTTTAGGAGAAGAAAGAACTAGCAATTATCTCCCCCTGAATTTTGGAGGCAGAGTCTCAAGTAAGCCAAGCTAGCCCCAAACTTGTAGCAATCCTCCTGCTTCAGCATTTCAAGTGCTGGGATTATAGGTGTCAGGTACCACAAGCAGTTTGCTTTCTTTAAAAAAAAAAAAAAAGATTTTATTTTTAATCATATGTATGGGTTGGGTGGCTGTGTCTGAAGAGGGGGTCAGATTCCATGTAGCTTATGAGTTATGAGCCGTGGCTGCTGGGAACCTGAACTTGGGTCCACTGCAAGGGCAGCAAACATTAATCACTGAGCCATCCTCCAGCTCCCTTGCTCCCTCCACACTTCCTTTTTTATTTATTTTATTTTTATTTTTATTTTTTTTTGGATTTTTTTCGAGATAGAATTTCTCCGTAGCTTTTTGGTTCCTATCCTGGAACTAGCTCTTGTAGACCAGGCTGGCCTCTAACTCCCGAGATCTGCCTGCCTCTGCCTCCCGAGTGCTGGGATTAAAGGCGTGCACCACCACCACCCAGCTACACACTTCCTTTTTTTAAACCAGATTTATTAATTATGTAATGGTTTCACTGTGACATTTTCATACATGTCCATATTCTGATCTTATCCTCTTATCCCTCCCAATAAACCTCCCTCTGCCCCCCCCAACAAGTCCCCCTGCCACGTTATAGGGATGTTTGTTGTTTGTTTGTTGAGATAAGGTCTCATTGTGTGGCCCTGGCTGGCCTGGAACTCACTATGTAGACTTGGCTGACTTCAAATTCACAGAGACACATCTGCCTCTGCCTCCTAAGTGCTGGGATGAAAGGCACCACCATGCCCTGGTGTGCGTGTGAATGTGTATGTCCTACTGAGCTCAGGGTTGCTCGCATGAGTGGGAGGTAACCCACCAGTGGCTGGCTACAACACTAAAGAAAAAGGTCGTGCCCTTCTCCAGCAACCATTAACTGCCAATGACTCCATGTAAAGGGTGGAGCCTTGAGAGCCCCTCCCCCAGCAACTGTTAACTGCCTATATAGCCCCGAGAGGTGTGGGCCTTGTGAGTCCTTCATATATTTATATTGGTTTTTTGAGACAGGGTTTCTCTGTAGCTTTGGAGCGTGTCCTGGAACTAGCTCTTGTAGACCAGACTGGCCTCAAATCCATAGAGATTCACCTGCCTGTGCCTCCAGAGTGCTGGGATTAAAGGCATGCACCATCACCGCCCGGTCTCTCCCAAAGGCTACATAGCTCAGGCTGATCTTGAACTTGAGATCCACTTGCCTCTGCTTCCTGAATACTGGGATCACAGGCATGCCCTGCCATATCTGGCTCTGAAGTACCTATTTCTTTGGACTTGTTTCTTTTCTTCTTTTTTAAAAACTTGAGGCTGTATAACTGACAAGCGCTCTTTAGTTCTAAGACCCCAGTAGATGAGTCAATCGGTTTAACAGGAATTTGGGGGAGTCTCAGAGGGTTTCTCAGTTTTACATCTAGCAGATTTAGGCACCATCACTTGATCCTCCCAAACCTGGTACTTTAATCTTACATTGTCATCACCCCCGCTCAGTTTCCCACCGTAGGTCCCGATTTGCCGTATCCTAACCGACACCATGAACCTATGTTCTTAGGTTCTGTGATTGTGGACTGATGGAGGAGACAGGAGTCGTTTAAGGACCAAGACGAGACGTACATTTCCTTCTGGGAGCAAACAAGTTGGTGGCTTCCTATTTGTTATTCTGTAAACAGTGTCTTGGCTGTGTTCAGTTCCCACTGTGCGCTTACAACGTCTGGATAGTTCATTCATTTTATCCTGCACTGTACGAAGTAGGCCATCTCCACAGTATGTAATGATAGCTGTTTATCGAAGGGTCGCCAGGGGCTTAAGCCATATAATACCATGTTAAATAAGGACCCATCCTGTTCCTAATTCTACAGTTAGTTCATTATACCACACTGTCGCACAGACTCAGCTCTTAGTGTCCCAGTTTGTTTAAATAGTTGAAGATGTCATTCAGAAACAACCTTGAAATTCTGAAGCAGGGCTAACATGTTGGGGAAAGAGGCAGCTGCTTCTCTGCCCACTTTTTTTTCATGTTTATTTGGTCCTCCACACTCTAAAAAAAAAAGAAACCTAGGTTTCAGAGAAAAAGGAAGGGGGCAGTGTGAGCCCCAGAAGATAGCCAACCCCTGCTGATTGGGAGGTCCTCCCAGAAGGCTGCCCTTCTGCAGTTGCCAGGCAACAAGTGTAAACAGGACAGGATCATGGCCACTAACTACAGTGCCAACCAGGTAAGTTCTCGTTCTACCCCCGACATTTGATTTTACCTTCCAGATTCTACCTTTGGGCCTACCCCTCCAGCACATTCTGCTCCCCAAACAGACGCTGAGGGGACTGAGGGTTTCACCTCACAGTTGGGAAGGTCCAGGAACCAGCCAAAAGGGCCTGAGTTAAGCTTGTAGAGTGTAAACCAGAAGGCAGGGATTCTATTTTTACAGGCCAGAGTAAACGCTTTAGACTTTGTAAGTCAAATAACAAAGTCACAGCTATTTACATGACAGTTCTCCCTAATTTGTTTTGGAAAAATTCAAGAGGTAGTAACTAAAGCGAGTGTAGATGTGCTCCCGCTGATCCTAGGGCTTTGGAGGCAAAGCAGGATGGTCAGGTGTTCAGGGTATCCTTGGCTACAAACCGAATCCAAGGCTAGCCTGAGCTCCATGAAACCCCCCTCAAACACACACACACACACACACACACACACACAAATCCCGCCATGGTGGTATGTACCTGTAATCCCAGTATTTAGGACAAGGTGGCAAAATAATCACTGAAAGTTTGAGGCTGGCCTGGCCGACATAGCAAGTTCCAGGCCAGCCAGAGTGTGGTAGTGGGACCCTGTCGGAAGACCCTGTTGGAAGACCCTGTCTACACATTTTGGAATTCTTTTGGAAATAACATTTTGTTCAGTTGGAATTCAAATTTTAGTGGATTTTCTTCTTCTTTTATGTGTGTGGGGGGGGAGGTAAGGTATTGCTCCTCTGTAGCCTACCTAGACTAGCCCACAAACTCCAAATCTTCCTACTTCACTCTGGGAAGTAATGAGATTATAGGTGTGTGTATCATTATGGCCAACTACCTTTTGTTAAAGCAACACAAATGTTTGTAAGATCCATTATTTCGTCGCTGTTGTTATTTTTCAAGACAGGGTTTCTCTGTGTAACAGCCCTGGTTGCCCTGTCACTTTGTAGACCAGGCTGGCTTTGAACCCATAGAGATCTGTCTGCCTCTGCCTCCCAAATGCTGGGATTAAAGGCGAGAGCCACCACCTCCAGGCTGTAAAAAAACATTTTTTGCCAGGGAGACAGAGGCAGAAAGCTGGACCCCTAGGGGCCTTAAATGATGGATGGACGGGCGGACGGATGAAAGGACAGACAGACAGATTTAGTAGGTATGACATTCACTGCTCTATGGTCATTCAAAAGCATGAAGCAATAGGGATTTAGTTACTTACCCTTGGTCTAGTCCAGCATTGCCTGACAAAGTAAATCACAAACATAATTTTAAAGGCTTTAGCAGCTATGTGAAAATTAAAAATTAAATTTAATAATGCTCAAGTGGAACCCAATAAAACCAAAGTATTTTATTTTAATTTTTTAAAAAGATTTATTTATTTATTATGTATAAAACATTCCTTCTATGTATGCTTGCATGCCAGAAGAGGGCACCAGATTTCATTATAGATGGCTGTGAGCCATCATGTGGTTGCTGGGAATTGAACTCAGGTCCTCTGGAAGAGGAGTCAGTGATCTTAACCTCTGAGCCATCTCTCCAGCCCCAACCAAAGTATTTTAATATTGATATTTTTTAAATTATTTTAAAAATTCTATACCCCCTCCACACACACATACCTCTCTTATACTAGCTCGTTAAAATCCATTTTTCCCGACTAGTGCAGAGGATCAAACCCTGGGCTCTGTCCGTGCTAGACAAGTACCCTACCACTGAGCTACACCCCAGCCTTCCAGTGTTTCATACTTAGCTTAAAGTGCCCAGTTTACTTGTTCCTTTTCACATGTTTAACATGCAGCCGGTTGCTATGTGCTGGGCAGCACACATCTTGAGCACAGATTGTAATCTTGCACTTGATTAGTAGGCACCAGATCCTGGGTTCAAGTCACAGCTGGCGAAACAGAAACACTTTCTTCTGTCTTTAATGTCTTCTCTTTTTGTATGTGCTTTCTTCTTTCTGTCGTGTTTTCGGGGCACTGTTGGGGCATCTTCACACACGTGTCGACTGTGTATGAAGTATACTGTTGTTCTAAGTCCCTCCCTCGTCTCCCCCCTCCAGCTGGGTCCTTTTCTTCCCAGATGTAGTGCCCACTTCTGCCTTCTTTTTAACCCATCACTTAGTCTCCTCCCTCCCTATATACCCCTTGTGAGAGTGAGTTAGAGTTCACATAGTTGTTGAAGCCTTTGGCGTTCAGGTACCGAGAACTGTCTCACGATTTCCTGAGCCTTTGAAGTGAAGCCTTTGAGTCTCCTCTTTCTCTCCACAGTATGAAAAAGCTTTCTCGCCCAAGTACTTGCAGAACTGGTCTCCAGCCAAGCCAACAAAAGAGGTACTCCGAGCTCAGTGCCCTCCAAGGCCAGTTGATGGTGACTGGCCTCCTGTTCTTTCTTCACCCACCTAACTTCTTTAGCCTTCTAATGGTCCACCTTCTCCTCTCCCATGCCTCTATTGCAAGCCCACAGACACTTCGTTTTCTCCTCCCTTTCACTTCAAGTACTTCTCTTTCCACCTCCACCACAGAGAGCCTCTACTCATGAAGGTTACACTCAGATTATTGCCAACGATCGAGGTCATCTCTTGCCTTCGGTGCCCCGTTCCAAGGTGAGATTCCCCACGCCCATTCCCATCAAAAAGGTAAGAGTTAGCCAGGTGAGTGGTGCACACCTTTAATCCCAACACTCAGGAAGCAGAGGCAGGAGGATCTCTGTGAGTTTGAGGTCAGCTTGGTACACATAGTGTATGCCAGGCCAGTCAGGACTATATAGATGCTGTCTCAAAACAAAACAAAAAGGGCTGATGCATAAAAATGGGGCTACAACCACCATATGGAAAATTAGAGTCCAGTCTGTGAGTGCCCCAACCTGCTAACCAATTTATCCACAGGACAGAGCTGTGCTGAGCACATGGAAGTCCTGAAGATGATGAATATGTAAACAGTGTTTTCAATATTTAAGCACAGGATTCCTTTATCACGCTTAGCCAAAGAATGCAAAATTTGTGTTGTAAGGAAAGGGGCAGAAAACCAGCATCATAGCTGAAGAGAGGAAGAGTGAGGAGACGATCCCTTCAGATGTTTCGTTATTAAGATGCAGAAGGGGCAGAAGGAACGTGAGGCCAGCAAGCCCTGGCAAGCAGACACAGCAGCCATGAGGACCTGTTGCACACTCCCTTTTTCTTTTAGGCAAGTCCTTGGGGTTCCTTCATGGGCACCTGGCAAATGCCCCTGAAGGTGCCACCTGCTCGGGTGACCTTGACCTCCCGCACAACTGCTGCTGCTGCCTCCCTCACCAAATGGATCCAGAAGAATCCTGATCTACTCAAGGCCTCTAATGGACTGCGCCCTGAAATCTTAGGCAAGGTATCCAGCCTTCCCATCTAACCCAAACTCCTACAGTCTCCACTTCTTCTCAACCTCAAAGCTGTTATTCCAATCCAGCAAGGGGAGGGACCTCTAACCAGTTCTGTCTTGTGTTGCCTAATCTTTAGTCACTAAGGTCTTAAGGAACAAAACAAAGCCATCTTGTTGCCCAGCCTTAACCCCAGTATAAAACAGTCTCAAGGGGAGGTTAAATATAACTATTCTTGACCTGCCCATGGTGTAGGAAGAAAGGGAGTTGAATTCTGAGGCTGACTGGGGATTATCTTGGCCTAACCAGAAATATGATCATCTTTCCCACTCTAACCCCGACAGCCCCATGACCCTGACAGTCAGAAGAAACAGAAGAAATCTGTCACAAAGACTGTACAGCAAGCAGCAAACCCGACCATAATTCCCAGTTCCCCAACTGTCGATGGTGACAACTCAGATGAAATTCAAAGCTCACACCCCTCTGCAGGCCACACACCAGGGCCCCAAACTCCAATTAACTCTCCCAAGTCCCCACCTGCAAGCCCGTGTTAAGACTCGCAAGTAGGTCCTTGTCTAGCTGAGACCCAGACTTGCAAAGCTCTAACTCTGCAGGGGAGGAGTCTCAGGAGACATTTTAGGGACTGACTGGAATTCGGAAGACCCTGTATTTAGAAACGTGAACAGAGAAATGGTGGGCCAGGAGGAAAGGCAAATTTGGGCAAATAAACATTGTTAAGTCTTTTACTGACCTGGGTCTTCTCCTTGTTCTATGGCTGTCTTTTGTAACCCATAATTTGAGAGAAGGCAGGGAAAGAGTAGGGGAAAGAACACCAAGACGTCTTTACTTTGGTTTTTCGAGACAGTGTTTCTTTGTGTAGACCAGGCTGGCCTGGAACTCACTCTGTGGAGCAGGTTAGCCTCAAACTCACAGATCCGCCTGCCTCTGCCTTCCAAGTGCTGAGATTAAAGGCGTGCAAGCAGGTCTTGATAAAGAATGTCATTTACACTTCAACAAAGACCAACAGGAAACTGGTCTGCATGACGTGAGGGTAAACCCTCAGAGCACCGAACTATGTAAACCAGCATCTTCAAAATCACAGGTAGGACACGTGACCCTTTCTAGGATTGTTTACCCACTAACTTAATGAATATATGGAGGTGTGCCTCAAGCTTGTGGAGGTCGGAAAACAACTTGTGGGACTGTGGGAGTTGGTTCTCACCTTCTGCCATGTGGACCCTGGGGATCGAACTCAGGTCGTCGGGCTTGGTGGCTGGAGCATATACCCACTGAGCTATCTCAGACAGACCAGCTCATAAGTAGAAAAAGGAAAAAGCTGGGGTGTTCCACTGCTCCTTCAGTCCCTAGATGGTTGAGAAGTGGTCAAGAGTCATGAAGTCTACATGCATTGCAGCCTCCAATCTGTTTACCGCTGCCCTGCTGGGCACCTTTCTGGCACTGGCTGTTAAATTTAATGCCCTTGCCAAGTCTAAAGCCAAAGGTATTTTCTCATGAACACTGACCCTACTCAAAGGACAACTTAGAAGACAGCTGTTTCAAGCTGGAGGAACTCTATACAATCTCCCAGGATAGTCAGATGTGATGGCATATTCTGTAATTCCAGCTACTTGGGGTGCTGAAGCAGGTTCAAGGTCCGCCTGGGCTTAGGTAACTTGGTATGGTCTGTCTCAAAAACAAACAAAAGACAATGGGACTGGGGCTACGGCTATGCTTGGCAAGCATGAACGGGACCCTAGGTTCAATCCTTAGCTACACAAGACTTCCCAGGGCCTGTCAAGAGAAAAGGGGAAGTAATCACTACTTAGGGCCAAAGACTACTTGGAACGGGGAATACAGGTGGCCAAGAGCCGAGGGTGATGCTAATGTGCACTGGGGGGGGGGGGGGGGTTGGCAGAAGTAAAGAAGTAAGACCACACCAACTGGAGGGTAGCCTGGGTTAGAGTTCTAGGCCACTCAAGGATACATGGGGAGACCCTATTTCAAAGATTTCATGAGACTACTAGAGAAGCCCCACCCCACCGCTGAATTCACGTCTTCCTGTTTGATGCCCGTGTCTTCAATCCACTGCTTTGACTGATCTCCTGGAGTAGTATTTTTCTTGATGCCAGAGAACCACAGACTTTTGCATACTACCACGGAGCCAAGTACCTAGTCCCAAGATGAATCTCTTAGTCCGGAGCTGGAAAAACTATTAAACTAGCTCTCCTAGCTAGTGACTAGTTCAGTGGTACAGTGCTTGCTGGCATGTACAAGGAGCTGGCCTCCCCTAGCGCCACAGACAAAGCACTCCTGCTAAGGATTCAGGGTCCCAGTAGGGATAAAACAGCAAGCTCTCCCATTATATATATTTTTCTAGGATTCTGACACCTCACACCCCTGCTCGGCTTTAAAAATTCTCTACTAGTTTCCCCACCCCCTCGCTGCCCAAATCTGTCTCTGCAGGTCATTAACCCTTAGCTATCACCTCTACTGGCACCAGGTGTCCTTAAATGAAATATCTGCTGAACTGTACCAGGAAGTATATAACTAGCTATCCAGTTTGGGATGTGACCCTCTCAACAGAGCCAGACAGTGGTGGTACACACCTTTAATCTCAGCACTCAGGAGGCAGAGGTACGCGGATCTCTGTGAGCTCAAGGCCAGCAAGGTCTACAGAGCAAATTCCAGGACAGTCAGAGCTACACAAAGAAACCCGGATTCAAATCACCCAGCCCTCCCCCAAAAAGCAAGCTCTCAACATGCTTACCCCTCTTTGCTCTTTCCTAAGGCTTCCCTGTAGTACCCAAGTCTCTTCACTACTTGTATGTGATGATGTCATATTTTTCCCAGTGGTCAGTTGTAGGATAATTATTTCTCCCTGGGAAAGGTCAGGCTGGAGGGTGTAAATGTCCAAGACCCAAAGGAAGGGGCAGAAATGAGACAGATCCTTTCTACTGACCCTCACTAGATTTCAAAGAATCAACATGAGAAATGAGTAGTACTTTAATCGTTTCCAAAGAAGATGGGACAAGAATTTAGATCAGAAAACATGACATTAAAGGTATGTTTCACTAGAAGTGAAAAACAGAAAGAATAGAAAATACAATTTTTGGATCGTCCTCATCCATCAAAAGCTGTGCATCTTTTCTCCAAGCACGAGCGTCCAAGATCCAGCTCGCTCTGTACCTCCTTCTAGCTGGGCAGAGTAATCCCCTCCACCTCCACCTCCCTTCTCAGTCCCGCTGTGTGGGTGCTAAAGGCCCCGAGCTGACCAATGAACAGAATTGTCCTTTAAGCCAGCAGCCTACAGACAGTGGCACCCAGGGCAGCCACAGAACTGGCATTGTTTCTACTGTCTCAGCAAGAAGTAGGTGAAAGCAGACCCTCAGCACAAATCAGTCAAATGTGGAGAGGGAGGAAGGGCTCCTGGCCCAGGGAAGACGGCCTTTCCTACTACTACAGTTCTTCAAGCATCTGCTGAGCTCTATGGGATCTGAAGCACGTGGCATCTAACAAATCAGGGGAACTTTGGTGGCTGGCGATAAGAGTGATAATAAACAGGAATATAAATCAGTGTAATAATGATTAGGACAATGCTGGAAATTTCAGCTCTTCACATGGCTGCCAGTCCTAGAGAGGACAGCATACTAAGAACCAAGACAGCCACTCCAGACTGCTGGACCTGGGGGATCGCCAGGCCTTTTCCTAAGTCCCACATCTGCAGAAAAAAAAGAAAGAGAAGAAAGTTTTATTTTTAGTAATTAGAACCCCAGTCACTCTTACAATTCCTTCCTCAGAAATTTTCTACCTGCTGAGTGGACAGCTCCCTTCTGAGGGACTCCAGAGAAGAGTACTACATCCTGTGCCCCAGCTTCAATCTCCGCAAAGTCACAACACAGTACCTACCCCTACCTCGCCATCACTGAAATAAGCCTCTCATGTGGGGCTGCTAAGGCAAGTGTTCTCCAGAAGGCCAGACGCCCTGTAAACAAAAGATTCCAGACTGTGCAGATACAAACCCACCCAGCGTGACAACACATCTAGATCCATGTTTCCTGAACGAGAGTCCTTCAAAACACAGCTTTGTTTTCTGAGATAAAAATCTTGTATAATCCAGACTAGCCTAGAAGTCCTGTAGCTCAGCGTGCGTAAAACTCAAGATCCAACAAGATCTCCTGAGTACATTGGAAGCATGGGACCTTGGGAGAGGGCTGAAGGGGGGAGAGGCAGGGAGGCAAGTCAATGTAGAGCTCAATAAAATCAATATAAAAAAATTCAAGATCCTTCTGCTTAAATTTCCTAAGTGCTGGAATTATAGGTATTCACCATGTCTGGCCCAAACATATTTCTGTACAGTATAGGGCATTATGTGGAATTCACTCTGTATACCAGGCTGGTTTTGAACTCACAGAGATCTGGCTGCCTGTACCTGCTAGGATTAAAGGCACGTGATACCACTGCCCTGTCTGTCTGTCTGTCTGTCTCTCTCTCTCTCTCTCTCTCTCTCTCTATATATATATATATATATATATATATATATATATATATGGACATGATCTCCTATAGATTCCTGGTTGACTTGGAACTTTCTACATAAACCAACTGGCTTCAAGCTTATAGGAATCTGCCTATCTGAGTATGGGATTAAAGGCATGTGCCACACCCCTCAGGAGAATCTTAATTCTTAATCAATTTCTTTCTTTTTCGTCCATGCTCTCCCATCCAGGTCTTCTCTATTGACCTAAGATACACTCAAATTCCTAGGCTCAAGAGATCCTTCAACCTCAGGCTCCTAAAGAGCTGGGACCACAGGCACTTACAGCAACACCTGGCTCTCAAATTTAAGTGGGGCCATAGTAGAAATGTATATATAATATGAACATTTAAATTCCTTCTTCTTTTCAGTCTTCATCTTGTTTTGTTGGTATCAATCCACTAAGTGGTTGTCTCCCACTGGGTCAAAGGTCACATTTTGTAAACCTAAGAACGGAGGGGCTGTAGCTTAGTGGTAAGGCACTTGCCTTTTATGCACTAGCTTGAGTTACCAGTTACCAGTTTCCAGCACCAAAACCAAAACAAATGAAACCAGACTCTCAACTCTCTCACTCTCTAGGGTATGAACACTCTAGGGCAGTGGTTTGGAACCTGTGGTAGAGACCCTTCTCTGGGGGTCAAATAATCTTTTCACAGGGGCCGAATATCAAGTATCCTGCTTATCAGATATAATTATAATTACATATATATTATATAACATTATAACTCATAACAGTAGCAAAATCACAGTTATGAAGTAGCAACAAGATAATTGTATGGTTGGGGTCACAGCATGAGGAACTGTATTAAGGAGTCACAGCATTAGGAAGGTTGGGAACCACTGCTCTAGGGCAAAAAGTAGTGTTCAGGTTTCACTCTGAGCACACGAAGCAGCCTCACCACATGCTAACACATGAACCTCTACAGGCTGACCATAAAACTGACTGACTCAGGAGTCACTGCGGAGAGGATACCCTCATCCCAATGCCTGGCCAGCTTCTAGGTAGATGACATGAAGCGTTGAGCAGGCTCCACAAGGAGCCGCTTTGCTCATGGAGTTCAGTGTTTCACAAGACACCGAGTCCTGGGTAGTGGTGGTAGGAGAAGCCTCCAGAAGGTCAAAGGCCCTCAGCTCCTCCTTTATAACCACACCATTTCCCCATCCTGGAAGACCTTCCAGTCAGACACAATTTCATGGCAAGCAGTTAAAACCTGACCTGTACCCGGAGCTAGTGCTTTTTAAAAGAAAAACATAAAAGCAGATTTAGGGCTTAAAGCCTTTAGGTGCCTCACTCATCTCAACAAAGAGATTACCCTAATGGGTAGGAACCAAGGCAAAAAGCCTGAGTTCTGGGATTGTCAGGTGACCCCTAAGTCCAGCTCCACATTAAGACAAAAACAGACAGAAATAAGCCCCCATCTGGGCCAAGATGTGAAGCCTTCAGCTGATTTTCTTTATGGAGCTTTGTTCTGGGGAGTCGAAAGCCATTAGTGGAACTGCCTTTATCTCCACTGTCTCTCTCAGGACTAGAAGTCACTTCAAATCAAACTGAACACCGCTCCAGGGAGTACTTGATAAATATGCTTAATTTAATAGATCATTTAGTCTCACACTTTTTTTTTCATTCAACTGTCTATGGACCAGACTGAAATCCAGAAAATGTTTGTCTCTGAGGTTGCTCTGATGTGGAGGTTATAAAAGGTCAAACTAAGGCAAAAGCATCCAACTGATATTTTGTTTGGGTTCAAAAATAATGGAAGATTGGAAAAATACACTTTAACTCTTCTTGGAGAATAATACAAGAGTAAGGATCACAAAATACAAACTCTTAAAATGCTCAAACTTGCCAGGCAGGAAGATAATGAATTCAAGGTCCACCTGGTTACAGGGTGAGGACCAGGGCAGCCTGGGCAAGTCAGTAAAGTTCTGTCTAAAAATAGAACAGGAATCTGGGTATGTTCAAAGCCAGCCTGGTACACAGCAAATTTGCAGCTAACCTAGGTTTTATGAGACCCTGTCTCAAAAAGCCAAAAATAAATAAAGCAGACATGATGGCACTTACTCATCATCCCCGCAGTTGGCAATCTGGAGCTAGAGCTGGGTAAATAAGAATTTCAAGGCCATTCTTGGCTAAATAAGTTTGAGGTCAATTTTAACTACATGAGACCTTTTAAAAAAAATTGAGTGTCTGGGGAGACAGTTCAGTGTTATGAGCACTGCCTGCTCCTCCAAAGAAACCAGGGTTGGTTCCCAGCACCCACAAGGTGACTCAAAGCAATACCATCTCTGGTTTCCATGAGCACCAAGCATGCACATGGTTGGTGCACAGACATACATGCAGGCAACACAGCAAATAAAGTAAAAATAAAATTTAAACTAGTAAAAAGTTTTTTAAAAGGATGGAAGATGTAGCTATGTGGTAGAGTCTAGCATGCACAAGATCCTGGGTTCAATTCCCAGCAGCACACTAAGAAACCATGACAACAAGAAGCACAAAAACCACCCTAGAATCCTTGACACCTGATTTGTGTTTGCTCTCATTCCTTCCAGCTACTCAATACAATCTACAGAGAATATACCTGAGTCTGCCCAGACTTGTCACTCTGGGTGAAAAGGAATGCTACACTGAAAGCAGTAACTGCTTATATCTAGCTCTCAATTAAATTCCCAGTGTCAAGAACAGTGCTGACAATTAACAGGGACCAGTTCATATTTATCTAATAAGACAGGTCTTCTTTGTCAGATCTGCTTTCAGGGGTCTTTTAATAATTACATACCTCTTAAAACTTCACAATGATTCCTTTCAGTACTGGCCTAACCCACACTTAAAAAGGAATGCGTGGGGTGGGGGGACACGACCTTGAGTAAAGACCCAGTACAACTAGCCTCAAGAATGGTACTAGAGGCCTGGCAAGACAGCTCAGGAAAAGGCACTTGCTGTCAAGCCTGACAACCTGAGTTCAAGCCCCTGGATCACTGTATGAATAGTAAATAAATAATAAAATGAAAGCAGACAGACAGACAAGGTTTGGCCATGTGTGGTGCTCATGCTTATAATCCCAGCACTTGGATGCAGAGTCAGGAGGATAATCACAAAATTCAAGGCTATTCTGGTCTAGACAGCATATTCCAGGCCAGCCAGAGTTACACAGTGAGAGCGCCTGTCTCAACAAGCAAATGAAGGACAGCTCTAAGGGTAAAGGTACAGCATGTGCAAGGCCCTGGGTTCGATGACCCAGTATCAGAAAAGTGGTGGGAAGAAGGGAAAACACTAAACTTAGAAATAAGAGAGAGGACCCTCTTAGCCTTCCCACTCCCTTTACTGAGGAAACATACAAATCCACAACTAACTTACCAAGTGTCGGATCCCATTCCACGAGTGGTACATGAGAGGGAAGACAAACACAAACTTCGCTGTGTGGATGAGTGCTGGACCCAAAGACAGGGACTTCACAAACATCAAATAAGACTCAAAGCTCCCAGGAAGCAGCAGCGCCGACAGGCCAAAAAGAGAAACCCCTAGGGAAAAGAAAGCCTTCAGGTAGTGTAATGGATTAAGCTGGGTTCTATGACACTTCTTGATACCTGATACAGAGAAAAGTTAGGTCAGGGATGTATTTTAGTTGCCAAAATGTTTGACTAACATATACAAGCCCTGGATTTGAAACTAGCACCAATAAAATCCATGTATGGGGGACTGGAGACATGGCTCAGCAGTTACAAGTGAATCCTGATCTTGCAGAGAACCAGAGTTTGGTTCCCCAAAACCACAATGAGTAGCTTACACCACCTGAAACTCTAGCTCCAGGGGGATTAAACACCTCCAGCCTTCAAGGGCGCCTGTACTCACGTGTACATATCCCCCTATAAATAAATACACACACACACACAATTAAAAAAAAAATAAAACTGTATTTTATAAGACATGTAGGCTGGAGAGATGGCTCCACTTCCAGAGGACCTGGCTGGGTTCATTTTCCAGCACCCGCATGGTTGTTAACACCACCTCTAACTCCAGTTCCAGGGGAGCCAACGCCTTCTGGACAATTCAGGCAGCAGGTGTGCACACAGTGCACAGACATGCATACAGGAAAAACACTTAGAAATAAAAATGAAAAAAATTAACCAAACAAAGCTGGGTGGTGGTAGTGCATGCCTTCACTTGGGAAGCAGAGGCCAGGCAGATCTCTGTGAGTTCAAGATCATACTGGTTTACAGACAGCTAGGGCTGTTACACAGAGAAACCCTGTCTCAAAAGAAACAAAAACAAAACAAAAGGAAACAAAAAGCTTAACCAAACAAAACATGTATGGTAAAACATGCCTATAATCCCAGGACTTGGGAGATAGAGGAGGATTAGAAGTTCAGGATTGTTGGGAGTAGTAGTACTGGCCTTGGATCCCAGCACTCAGGAAGCAGGGCCAGAATTTCTGTGAGTTCAAGACCAATCTGGTCTACACAGTGCATTCCAGGACAGCCAGACCCTATCATTAAAAAATAAATAAATAAAAATTTTAAAAAATTCAGGTTTATCCTGGGCTACATATAAATTTTGAGGTTAGTCTAGGTTACAAGAAACCTGTAAAAAACAAAAACAAAAAACCTCAAAAAACAATAGTGGTAGGACAGGGATGGAGAGATGGTTCAGTGGTTAAGAGTATACTGCTCTTCCAGGAGACCCAAGATAAATTCCCAGCACTTACAGTGGGTGGCTCATAACTGCCTGAATCCTGGTTTCAAGGGATCCTGCTTCCACATATATGCGGCACACACACACACACACACACACACACACACACAAATCTTAAAAAGAAATAGAAAAATTTAAACTCATGTTCAGATTGTATCTCATGTTATAGTGAGAGGGTCCAATTTGGCTCAGGAGTGAAGTGTTAGCCTACCATAGATGTGGTTTGGGGCTCAACCTCCAGAACAGGAGGGAGGTTTGTGGTGGTGTAGCCTGCCCTGGCTACAGGGATTCTGAAGGTAAAATGAAATTGCAGTATGACGAGTTACTCCCCCTTTTAACATCCCTCACAACTAAAAAAACCAAACCTCACTGACAGCTGAGAAGTCACTTTACTGCTGGATCAGTCATGATGACTACACAGTCTGCAGTCAGCCCGGCCTACCCGAGTCCCAGGGTAGTCAGTCCCATGTGAAAATTCCCGAAGACATTAAGTCTGAGGTTTCCTGTATCTTCCTCTGGGAACAGCCCCTCTAGACCCCTCCTAGAACCTGGGTGCCAGAATAGAGACTCTTCAAAGAGCACAGTACAGAGCAGCTAAAGTTGCCATGTCTGTAAAGTGCTATGTGGGGCTATGTGATTGGCACTAAGTGCTCTGCCCCTTCTAGAAGCTGCCAAAAACTCTTTCAGACACTTCTTTGAAAGCCCTGCAATAAAAATGAAAACACCTAAAGAATCCCAGGAAAGCTCTCCAAGTGACCATGAAAACTTAGATTGGTAGAACCTTGTTATCTTTATCTACAACGCTGTTACACTAATAAAATATGTTCTGGCCATCTGCTTCCCCGGAATCTCTCGGACTTAGGAGTATGCAAATGCTAACTTAGAGTGAAGCTCTATTCAGCACGTCCTCTGCTGGTGACAGTCCTTGTGCATGTCCAATGCCCAAGATTACTACGCCGATTATTAATACAAACAATAATCATAACAGCCTATATTCAGAATTATATGTAGCTAATTAAATTTACAGT
This sequence comes from Microtus oregoni, assembly GCF_018167655.1. Classification (NCBI taxonomy): domain Eukaryota; kingdom Metazoa; phylum Chordata; class Mammalia; order Rodentia; family Cricetidae; genus Microtus; species Microtus oregoni. The sequence continues at coordinate 286,910 of NW_024543072.1, read as the reverse complement.
CATTAGTAGGCATTACAAATAAAAAGAATAATGATCCAGGGAATCTCAAAAGAAACAGGAACTCTTTTTTTTTGTTTGTTGTTGCTTGAGATAGGATCTCACTAAGTAGAACGGACTGACCTCAAACTCAAGGAGAGTGGTCTGTCTCTGCCTCCTGAGTGTTGGGGTCAAAAGCATGCACCACCATGACCAGCTGGGAATTCTTGGAACATATTCTATAGGAATAAAGCCTACTATGTCTTGGTTTTTGTTTGTTTGTTTGTTTTGTTTTCTGAGACAGGGTTTCTCCGTAGCTTTGGAGCCTGTCCTGGAAGTAGCTCTTGTAGACCAGGCTGGTCTCGAACTCACTGAGATTTTCCTGCCTCTGCCTCCCAAGTGCTGGGATTAAAGGCGTGGGCCACCACTGCCTGGCGTTTTTTTTCTTTTTTTATTACTTTTAAAAGATTTTTATTTTATTTTTATGTGTACGGGGTTTTGATTGCAAATATGTATATGTACCAGTTGTGTGTCTGGTGTCCAGAGAAGCCAGAAGAGGGTGCTGGATCCCCTGGAACTAGAATTACAGATGGTTGTGAGACACCATTTGGTTCTGGGAACCTAACCCAACGTCAGTCCTACAAGCATAGGAAATGCTAATGAGTTATAGTGGGAATGTGGGAACTCATAATTAATTTTTAAAGGAATGAATTAATAAAAAGGGTAAAAAGAGTTGGGGGATGTTGTAATGCTACCTTTAGCCCCAGCACTCAGGAGGCAGAGGTAGGCAGATCTCTGTGAATTTGAAGCCAGGCTGATCTACATAGTGAGTTCCAGGACAGCCAAGGCTACACAGAGAAACCCTGTCTTGAAACCCTCCCCCCAAAAAAGTCAAGCTTAAAGGGATTACATTCACTCTAAGTCAAGTTACTGAGGTACAAAAGAGGCAGGGATAAGAGTCATAGAAACACAGTTTCAAAGATCCCTTTGTGCACACAAAGATCTGTGTATGTGTATGTGTGTATGTAAATATAAATACATACCTCCACTTAAGGCCATACCAGTGCCACGGTGGCAAATGGACATTGCCATGGGAAGAGACCATCTACAAAGAAACATACAAAGACAATTTTAAAAAAGGATGCCAGGATTTGTTTTTGTTTTTTGCTTTTTTTTTTTTTTAGGATACATAATTTTAAAACAAAAAAATAAAAGCCATCTGGGGCTAGAGACATGGCTTAATGGATAAGAGTACTTGTTACTCCTGCAGAAGGCCTAAATTTGGTTTCCATTACCTGAGTGGTGGTTCACACTCAGTTCTGGGGTCCTGTCAAGCATTCTAACCTCTAAGGGACCAAGCATACATTTGGTATATACAAATACATGCAGGCAAAACATTCACAGACATAAAAAAAATTCTTAAAAACAAAAAAGCAAGAAAACCCCACCCAGCTTTCACATTCCTATTTCCACTTTCTAATTTTGAAAATAAGAACTTTGACTGAGTACACAGCTCAGAGGTAGAATGCTTATGTATCATGCATGAGGCCCTGAGTTCAATACACTGCAAAAAAGAACAACAACAAAAAAAGATTCATTTTAAAAAAACATCTTAAACTGGGCGGTGGTGGCGCCTTTAATCCAGCACTCAGGAGGCAGAGGCAGGAGGATCTCTGTAAGTTTGAGGCCAGCCTGGTCTACAAGAGCTAGTTCCAGGATAGGCAACAAAGTGACACAGAGAAACCCTATCTCAAAAACAAGAAAACAAAACAAAACAAAAAAAAATCTTTAAAAAAAAAAAAGCCAGATGTGGTGGTACATGTCTTTAATCCCAGCAGTTCTGAGGCAGAGGCAAGTGGATCTCTATGTTTGAGGCCAGCCTGGTCTAGAGAGTGAGTTCCACGACAGTCATGACTACACAGAGAAACCATTTGAAAAACAAAAATAAATAAGTAAAAATAACAAGTATCTCTTGGGGCTGCAGAAATGGCTCAGCAGTTAAAACACTTGCTCCTTTTGCAAAGGCCAGAGGTTCAGTTCCCAGCACCCATGACCTGTAACCCAGCTCCAGGGTATCTGGCACCCTCTTCTGGCCTCTGAGGGTACAGGACATGTATGTAAGTGGTGTACATGCCAAAAACAAACAAACAACAACAAAACACTCATACATATCTAATAAAACTAAATCTTTTTAAAGAGTTATTCCTTGATTTTACAAAACTAAAGTACTGCTACCATTGAGAAGAAGAAATAAATACAACTCTGACTCTTTTCACCCAAGGCCCCACACTGGTGCCAATCAGAGCTCGTTCAGCTAGAGAGCAATCATGCTGGTTGTGGTGACTCATGCCTGTAACCTCAGGTTACACAGCGAGACCCTGTCTCAAAAAACAAAAAACAAACTTAAATCATTCCAGGCCAGTCTGGACTATATAGGACTCTGTTTCAGAAAACAAAGAAACAGAAGCACTGTGCTAACTACTTCCGACACCTTTCCTTGGCATGTTATTTAGGAAATAGCCCCACGTTGCCTACTGTTTCTTTTTTCATGCAAAGTTCCATAATTGGACCTAATGTCAATTTTTTCAATCGACTTGTGAAGAAAGGCCAGGCTTATCTGGAATTATCTCCATCCTCATAAACCTACCCCTCCCCAGCCCCCTCCCCTCATTTTGAGACAGGCTCTCACCATTTACCTTATATACTAAGATCCTTTATTAACCTTCTGTTAGGGTACAATGTCCAATTTCTACAATAAAAATTATTTCTGGAATCTGAGCTGGAAAAAAATCCTGAAGGGTTGTGGTATTTGTGGAGGTGGTTAAAAAAAAATGACCAGTATCCCCTGGCAGGGACCCAAGTAAAGAGGGCAGCAAGCTCAAGACGCTTTGCTGAGTTAGTGTTTATTTATTTTTAATTTTTAAAAGCTCTATAGGGATTCTTTAAGAAGACATAAACAAAATCAGCTAGCACTTCTACTTCTGAAAACAAGAGATGAACAAACATATATGTATACACACACACACACAATTGCAAGCACAGTATATATCTTAGTTCTATCCGACAAGAGGACCTAAAGTCAATAACGTGCTGGTAGCAGCGAGCACATCTAACACTCCAGTACTGATGCCATATTGAAGAACTCCTAGTAGCCATGGCTAGAACAACTTGAGCATCAAAATAAACAATGACTGTAAAAGAGTGTAACTTCTGTGCAAAACAGGAATCCTTAAAAGAAAGCAAGGTTTGCCCTACAGAAAGAAAGAAATCTAAAGAGTATATGCAATAAGGCAAGCATGGTGGACTCAACCTATAATCTCAATCTCTACTGAGGTGGAAGCAGGAGGGTAAGAAATTCAAGGTCAGCCTCAATTACACACTGAGACTGAAGCCAGCCTGAGCTACGTAAGACCCTGTCTAAAGCACCAATAAATAAAAAAATTAGTAAATCATGAAGTCGAGAAATGAGCAAGACCTCCAGAATCTAGAAACTGCAAAAACAAATGGATTCCCCTAGAGCCCAAGGAAAAGATAGCCCCTGTTAGCTCGCTTATTTATTTTAAAATATTTCATGTATAATTTAGTGTACCATGGTACACAAAATGCAAACTTTGGGGAGTCAGTTCTCTCCTTCCACCATGCGGGACCAGAAGATCAAACTCGGTCGTCAGGCTTAGCAGGAAGAACCTCAACCTACTGAACCCTCTTCTCAGCCTGATAACTTTAGCTCAATGGAGCGAGTCACATTTCTAACACAAGTGCAAACGTATGAACTTGTGTGTTCTTTCATAGCTCAGGCTGGCCTTAAATTTGCTATGCAACCGAGGACAGGTTAAACTCCTGATCCTCCTTCCTCAGCACCCAAGTGCACCACCTGGATCAGCCTCAAATGGCAATTTTTTTTTCTCTGTGAAACAGCCCTGGCTGTTGTTTTGCAGACCAGGCTGGTCTCAAACTCACAGAGATCCACCTGCCTCCTCCTCCCAAGGCCTGGGACCAAAGGCCTGTGCCACCATGGCTGGACTTTAAACAGCAATTTTAAGATCAAACAACCTAGCATAACACATTCCAATGCTATAAGATTCTGCTGTTTATATGCTAAGGACTCATAGTAGGAAAGTACTAAAAGTCATTGTTCTCCATAATTAAACCATAAGAGCAGAACACTCTGTATGTGAAATAAAAACGCTACAATTCAAAACAAAACATTCCACAGTCTCAAATTCAGTGTTGTGTGGTGTGACGGCAACGTACAGGACAAAGTGTGTGTGAAGTCTTCAATGTAACAGCAAGCAATTCCAGAAACACCTCTGACTCATGAGCTCTTTGCGTCTGAACTTTCTTTTTGGCAGCTGTGCATTCAGAAATCTTTCACTTGTGGTGAACTTTCTCAAGACACTCCCACCGACAGATGAAGAAGCTGCACGCTGGTGTGGACAGTACCGTCATTACTGCTCAGCCCACTGCTCCCACGTGCTCCCATGTGCTGCATTCAATAAGTTACTTAAAAAAGGGCTAACTCTAGACCATCCAGCTCCAGTGTCCTTACCTGTAGATACTGATATGGGGAGAAACAGGACGGTTTGAACTCGTGTTCTTGTTCCAGAACCGCTCCATCTCTTCTTTGGCTGTGGTTCCCAACGGAACAGCACTAAAATAAAACAAGAGGTTCAAAAAGGACTAAGGTTTGTATTTTACATAGTAAAAAGTGTATTTTTAAAGTTTTATCTTATTTTAATCATGTGTGTGTGTATCTGTGTGTGGGTGTGTGTATGTTACTGCAGAAGCCTGAGGAGGCCTGAAGAGGGTGTTGGAACCCAGAAGGCTGGAGTTACAGGCGAGGGTTAGCTATACATCATGGGTGTTAGGAATTGATCTGGGTCTTCTGCAAGAACAGTACATGCTCTTATACTGTGCTACCCCTCTAGCCCTTAGATGTCTTATTTAAGAAAGGAATGGTTGGATCAGGAGGATGGCTCAGTGAGGAGGTGCTTGTTGACAAATTTGATCTCCCTGGATGCACATGGTAGGAGAAAAACCACTCCTACAAGATGTCTTCTGACCATCACCTGACCATCCCTGAGCCCCACCACACACACATCAATAAGTAAAATATATATAAAGGATACGGGTGAAAAATACATTAAAAAAAAAAGATAAGGCTCAAAAGTTAAAGGCAGAGGCTGCTTTCTCTTCCAGAGGACCCGAGTTCGATTCTCAGCACCCACATGGTGGCTCATAACAGTAACTCCAGTACCAGGCAATCCAACTGACCTCCTAGACACTGAATAAATGTAGTACACAGACAAAAATGCAAGAACACCCATACAGATAAAATTAGATAGAAAAAAGTAAAGAACGCCAGGCAGTGGAGGTACACTCCTTTAATCCCAGCTCTCGGGAGGCAGAGGCAGGTAGAGCTCTGTGAATTCAAGGCCAGCCTGGTCTACAGAGAGAGTTCCAGGACAGTTAGGCTGCCGCACAGAGAAACCTTGTCTCGGAAAAAAAAAAAAAAATTTAAGAAAAAGAAAAGGTAAAGACCATAAAAAGATAAAGTGGCACACAGCAGCACACCAGCAGAGGCAAGAAGACTGGGAGGCCAAGGCCAGCCTGGACCACATAGTAAGTATAAGGCCAGCAAAAGAGCTCACAATCCTAGCACATAGGAGGTAGAAGCATGATGATCAAGTTCTGTATCATCTTTATCCACATATCAAGCTTGATGATTACCCTGAATTACACGAAGCCCTGTCTCAAAACAAAACAAAACCCAAGCCTAAAAAAAAAAAAAAACAAAACCAAAAAGAAAACATAATAGTTATGTATATTTATGAGTCTGACTAGGTTCTGGCTGTAGGAATAAAAAGGCCATAGTTCTCTAAAGTACATTTGGTATAAACAGAAAATTCGAAAATCAGCTGTGTATCAGATAAGCATTAATCAGCTAATTTCTTAATGATAATGATTATGCTAGTACAATTATACTGTTATGTAAGCAAACAAACATGTTAGCAATTGATGAACCTGGATGAAATGACCACAGGACTACACACACCCTGACTGTCTATAATGTCAGCACACAGAGGCTCACGCTGGGGTCACCGAAGGTCAACACCATGCTGCGCCACACTGCAAGACTTACTCGAAGAAACAAGGCAATGAGACCAACACAAAGGACCAAAAATGTACTATTCTTATTTTCTGAAAGTATAAGGTTTTTGATATTTCCAAGGTAAAAACCTTTAAAAAAAATTGTTGAAGGCAACTGCTGAAGTCAACAACTAGGAATAAATATTTAGCAGGAAAAAGTAAAACTCCCAGAGATTCAGCTTCCTCTGCCTCTGGAGTGCAGGAACCACACCCAGCTTTCTACAGCCTTTTCATGAGGAAAAAAGTTAATAATATAAAAGAGTCATAGTATGTAGACTAATTTTTCCTACGTTTTAATCTTTTAATCAACATTTGTTCACGTGGCTGAGTTGCCTTTACTCTGTACTGCCCATCCTGTGTTCTCAACGGCTGGCTGGAGACTCCGCCTTTCTTTCCAGAGCTCTTTCTGTCCAGAAGTCCCTGCTATACCTCCTGCCTAGTTATTTATTAAACCAATAATAGCCCTGTTTAGCTTTTTATTAAATCCATCACAGTGACACACCTTCACACAGTGTAAAGGAATTCCATAACAGACTTCAAAACTTACTTTCTGAGACAAAGCTGAGAGTTAAGGTGGGCTCGGAGGCAGTGACGACCAACGTGTCTGCAAGAGATTCAAGAAGACAAATTTAGTCACTAACACCAGCATATCAACTTCCCCACCTTGTACTATATATATATATATATATATATATATATGTACTATATATATATAGTCTTGTGAGACAAGAAACAAGTTTGTTGTGTGTTTTTTGAGACAGGGTCTCATATAGTCTAGGCTGGCCTCAGACTCACTATGTAGCTAAAGTCTTTCCCACCTCCCAAGTGCTAGGAGTTCACATTTGTCTTCAGGATGTTTTTGTTGTTGTTTTGTTTGTTTTAAAGCTAGGTCTTACAGGAGGTTGTTTGACCACACCTCAACTTTGGCACGAGAAATAATTTAGGTGCGGACTGGTCCTGGATCCCGACATAGGTTAAATAAAACACAAGAGTTTAATAAGGGGGTTGTAATAGTTCAGCGCTTGCCTAAAATTCAAAGGATAAGGCTTTGGGTTTAATCCCCAGCATTGCAAAAACTAAAAAAGCCAAAATGAGAAATTGACACTAGGAAGCACATAGTTTATGTATGGCAGAGACCTGCTCCAAATGGATGAATTAAATTTTGAAGAACAAGGGATCTGAGGATGGGCAGTCCTAATATTAAGCCAGGTCATTTCAAAAACTACCATCTGGAGCCAGGGAGATGGCTCAGTGGATAAAAGCACTTTATAAAACCCTGACAACCTGAGTTCAGTCCTACAAAACCCACCTAAAGGCGAAAGACGAGAATCAACTGTACAGAGTTCTCTCTGTCACATGTGCACACAGCCACACACACACATGCAATAATAATAAACAATTTTTAAAAATTAAAAGCCTACCACCTACTTCCAGCTAACAGAGACAAACTTCAAGTCCCAAAGCTTTCTACATGGTAGTATAAAAACATGAGAAAGCAAAAATTCTCTCCATTCCCACAAAAAGTATTTACAAAAAATAATTACTTTTTCTACCTAAAAATTGCTACTTAAAAAAAAAATTACATGGACTGGAGAGATGGCTCAGCAGTTAAGAGCACATGTTGCTCTCTTAGTGGACTAGGGTTTAGTTTCCAGCACCCACATGGTATTCACAACCATCTGTAACTTCAATTCCAGGAAACCTAACGCCCTTTTCTGGACTCTGAAGGCACCAGGCACACACCTGGTACATAGACCAGGCAAAACACTCATACACATAAAAAAAAAAAAAATAATTAAATTTTTTTAAAATTACATTTTATTTATTTTGTGTGTGATGGTGTACACCACAACACACATGTGGGAATCAGACAACTTGCAAGGACCTGGTTCTCTCCTTCCAACATGTGGATCCTGGGATCAAACTCAGGTAATCAGGTTTGTAAACTGTAATACCGGCATTCCGGAGGTAAGACACAAGACTGCTGTAAATTCAAGGCCACCCTGGTTTAAACAGCAATTTCCAGCCAGCCAGGGCTATATCAAGACCTTGTCCAAAAAGCCAAAAAGGAAAATGAAAAAGAAAAACATTCAACAACACATTCTTTAATCTCCTAATTCCAGCGAACACTTCCAAAGCATTGAAGAAGGTGACCACAATGAAGTTCTGGAAGCCAAAACATTTACTATGTTAATTCTATGTAATTAGAATTGTTCACTATGTGCAAGGCATGTGGAGATAGAAGAGCTTATTAAGACCCCAAACCTGAGCCAGATAGTGGAGATGCACACCTTCAATCCCAGTACTCAGGAGGCAGACAGTGGTGGATCTCTGAGTTTGAGGTAGGTTGGTCTACTCTACAGAGTGAAGAGTGCCAGGACAGCCAAAGCTACAGAGAAACCCTGTCTCAAAAACCAAACTAAAAAACCAAAAACGAACAAATAGTATATCTTACCTGGATAATTTATTTTAAAAAATTTAAACTCCTGCATCTAATAGTTTAGGAATTAGCTTTCTAGACAGTAGGTTGTGGCACATGTCTTTGATCCCAGCACTAGGGAGGCAGAGGCAGGCAGAGTCTACATTTGAGTTCGGCCTAGTCTACAGAGCAAGTTTCAGGACAGTCAGGGCTGTTACACAGAAAAACCCGCTCTGGAAAAATAAAACAAAACAAACAAAAGTCTAAACAAACAAACAATCGTCTAAATCCAATAGTGTTCTAAAAGGTTTATGATGTCCATCAAATCATCGACATTAGACACATATCATTTCAAGAGCCTTATGCTCTACAACAGAGCATCAGAAGGGACCATTATTCGAAGAGAAAAACCCAGCCAACCCTTCTTCAGTTCTCTCTCTTCCCTTTGGAGGCAAGAGGTGAATGCAGACATTGTGTACTGAGGGCTCTTTGAAAGAAGTGGGAACAAATCTCTTTAAATCAACTGAATTGTCTCTGAAGTTGCAGGGCACACATTCCTCACACCAAGTTAGGCCCTGTCACTCAGCTACCCAGCAAGAGTTTGCAGATGTGGGCTGGAATCTACCGCATGTTCTTCTGTCTGGTGCTATTGTTTCCCCAAATACCAATGTACGCTCGACACAAGGCCCTACAGAAACAAGCTGCATGAACTCCATAGCCTTATTTGAAATATGAAAGTAAGTATCTATCCTTGTGTTCCACGTGCAACCAGAACCTCTGAAAAGACTTTCTGTGCTGGAAAGGAGCCAGCAAGACGGTTCAGAGAGCAAAGGCACTTGCCACCAAGCCAACCTTAGTTGGACCCTTGGGAGTCACAATTGTCCTCTGACCTCCCCACACAAGCCACGGCGCATGTGTGCCCACCCACACCCACAATAAAGGAAAGTGAAAAGATTGTAAAGGGTTATGGCTAGAAGCAAGTGCTTTGTTTTGAGATAGGATTCTACTCTGTGGCCCAGGCTGACCTGGAACTCACGCTATAGCTCAGGCTGGCTTCAATATTACAGCAACCCTTCCTGTCTCAGTCTCCTAAGTGCTGAGACTACAGGTGTGAGGGTGTGAGCCTCCTCAGGCAGCTGATTAAGTCACTTATTGTAGGGCCCGGGATGTCCTGAGCACATTGTCCAATACTTCCAATAATTTCTGTATTACTTATTATGCCCAATATAATTTAAATGTTCCATAAATGTTATGCCATATGGTTTAAGAAAGAGGGGTGCTACCTATGTGCAGTCCAAATACAATCAACGGGGAAAAGTTGATATATATGTATATATACACACACCAACAGGCAGTCCAAATAAACCAATCCCATGCCTACACGAGAACAAAGGTTTTGAAGCAAACAATACCCATTAAGTGCTGGACTGAGAATGAGTATCTGAATGACAGAAGGCTACAGCAGGGTAATACCTACAGTTTCATCCACATGAACTCAGCATAACACTTGTCAGGTAACAAACTCAAACTGCTTTTTGTAACTTGTTCTTCAAATATTTTCAGCCTGAGACTGGCTGACTCCAGGAAGAACCCAAAGATGAAGACTCTAAACACTAACCCTGAAACTCCTAAAATGAAATGTTTGAAACCAATACGATCATTTCAAGCTAAATGTTAACTCACCCAACAAGCCCTAACAGTCACCAACATATGTTACATCAAAGAATTTGAAGGCATTCAATTACGCGTCACGTAACTAAGAATGAAGGACGCAGCTCTGGAAAACTGGTCCTGTCGTATCTCAGAGAAGAGACGCTTAAGAAAATGCACAGCACCATGAAAATAAGAGTAAAGATAACTGACCCCAACTTCCAAAGACTCACTTTGTAACAAAGAAAACGAAACAGAATTCCTCTATTTTTATACTGCATGACTGAAGTGGAAAGAGAAATGAAAACACATTTGGGAGAATCAGGGACTGGAATTTCAACAGCACTGAAGTTAGTTTTCCATAACAAATAATTTCCAAAAATAGGCAGGCATAAAACTGCGTTGGAATTCGTACCACAACTGTCTATGCCCTCACAACTATAGAGGCTCTGGGGATGATACCAAAAGAGTGAAGAATTCAGAACAAAAGAAAATCTCTGGACAGGAAATTGATTTCAGAGAAAAGCGGGGGTATCCACCATAACATAACGCTAATGAAAACAAAGCGAATTTTCTGGGCAGCAGCAGAGACCCACTCCGGCTGCTACTGCTAACCCTGGGCTGGGAGGGATACATTTGGAAACCAGATAGTGCCCACGCGTTACAGCAGCATAACTGCCAGGGATTAGGAAGCATGGAGGTGCAACACGGAGCCCCTCCCCATGGTCCCTAAATCCCCCTCCCCGCAGGCCTACGGGGCAACTGATCTTGAAGTTAGAGGTTTTTGGAGCCTCGGACCTGGGTGGGTTCACAAGAGCAATTTGGGAAGAGGCTTTAGACGTGGGTGGAGCAGAGGGACAGCCGCGCCACTCATCCACACAGAGTGACCTCTAAGCCCTTCCGAGCCCGCGCGGGACTGGGGGATGCTAGGATCCCTGGGGCGCGGCCTGCACATCTACGGTCCTTTCCTTGTCCCCGTACGCCTACGCCGCTGTCACCACCCTGAGGGCCCAATTCAGGTCCTCCAAGGATAGCGGGCACGGATTCCCAGCCCCAGGCTAAAGTCACCTCAGCAAGAGCGCAGCCATCTTGAGTTCCGGTCTGGACGGAAATGACGCACTGCTCCCATGCAGCCCCTCCCTTTGCGGAGGAGCGGGCAGGGCTGTCATGTGACGACTTAGTTTTTGTTTTTTTTTTTTTTTAAAGCTGTGTTTTGTGGTTTGGTTCTTTGTGGATGGTGATCCCCCATCCTCCACCCCGCCCCCGGGTCTTTGCTTTTCCTCTCTCGTCGTAGTTTCTAGCATCGTTTGTCAAAGCTTTGGCCAAAGCGTCGCGTGATTATACTTAGTGCCTTTACCTACCTAAGTGTTTATTTTGTACGGCTCGCTTTACCAGACAGCGACTTCGCCTCGTTTTTTCACTGAGGGTTTCGGCAGCTCACTTCAACTCCCTCCTTTCCAAGTTGTCCTAAAATCTCCGAGTTAACTGACTGAGACACTCAAGGAAAAAGTTACTTTGGGCTTCCTTTGGTTCCTTAGTGCTTTCTCACGGTTCTACAGTCCTAAAGAGATGTTAGGCAAGCACTATACTTTCGAGCTGTATCCCTAGCGAGATAAGCACACTGAACCCCAATTTGGACAGTACAGGATGGGGGCGGGGCTGCCAGAGGGCCTTACACCATTATTTGCAAGGATCGGGGATCCTCTTTGACCACCTCCATTAGGCCTGAGAATTCCAGGGCTTGAGCTGCGGCCTGAACCAAACTCCCACCGGCCAAAGACAACGCTCCCTTGTTTCTTTTTCAGGGCTATGTGGGTGACGCCCACAGCCACAAGAAGCTGGGGCGTGGAGAACCCAGTTTTTGATTTATATGTGCTGTATATAAATGGTTTTGAGGAATCCAAGTACTGAAATCAGTTGCAGAGCACTCTCAACTGAGAAAAGAGAGTGAGCTAGTGAGAAAGGAACGAAATTGAATGCCAAAGTTCCTGACCCTGGGAGCTGTGGTGGCGGGGCAAAGGGAGAAAGACTAGGGGGAGCGCAGGGCGACTAATTCTATTGTAAATCTCTTTCGGTTGTGTTAATATTCAGATCCCATTTATATTTAGCTCGCTAGCACTCTCCTGCCTTTTTCCTTTCAGGATTTAAATAGCACAAATTCGCATTTCCCCCTGCATCAAATGAATAATATTATTTCTGTAAGGTTTGACAACTCTCTTTCATATTTTAGGGACTGGAAGGGACCTTAGAGGTTCTCTCGTCCAGTCTTCTATTCAGTGCAAGAATCTATTTTGCAGTGTTTCTTGATCTTCAAGACGGCTGCAGCACAGTTCAGTGCTGGATACATCAAAAAATAAGTTTCATGCTGGGAATAGTGTGCTACCTGCAGTCCCAGCACTTAGAAGGCTAAAATAAGAAGATCGTGAGTTTGAGGACAGCCTCCAGAGATAGGAAAAACAAAACAACAACAACAACAAAAACAAAACCCTGCTTTTAAAAATTTAGTAAACAGGGGGCTGGAGAGATGGCTCAGTGGTTAAGAGCACTGGCTGCTCTTCCAGAGGTCCTGAGTTCAATTCCCAGCAACCACATGGTGGCTCACAACCATCTGTAATGAGATCTGGCAACCTCTTCTGGCGTGCAGACATACATGGAGGCAGAATGTTGTATATATAATAAATAAATAAAATCTTTAAAAAAAATTAGTAGGAGCCGGGCGGTGGTGGCGCACGCCTTTAATCCCAGCACTCGGGAGGCAGAGGCAGGTGGATCTCTGTGAGTTCGAGGCCAGCCTGGTCTACAGAGCTAATTCCAGGACAGGCTCCAAAGCCACAGAGAAACCCTGTCTCGAAAAACCAAAAAAAAAAAAAAAAAAATTAGTAGGGGCTGGAGAGATGGCTCAGTGGTTAAGAGCATTGCCTGCTCTTCCAAAGGTCCTGAGTTCAATTCCCGGCAACCACATGGTGGCTCACAACCACCTGTAATGAGGTCTGGTGCCCTCTTCTGGCCTGCAGACATACACACAGACAGAATATTGTACACATAATAAATAAATATTAAAAAAAATTAGTAAACAGGAGAAACAACAAAAAAAACAGCTTTTAAAAGTAAACAGGTTAATCAGTAAATACAGTCTTCTGATATTGAACTCTAACCCTCTCTAACCCAGGCTTGGTGGCACACAGGCAATCCTAGTACTTCGAAAGTAGAAGTAGAAAGATCAGGAATTCAAGATCATCCTCAACTACAGGTTGAGTTCCAGGTAGTCTGGACTACATAAACCATTATCTCAAAAACAGAAACAGTAAAATGTAATGAATGTCTGTTTAACTCAGCTCTGTTTTTTTTTTCATTTTGTTTTGTTTTAGTATATATAGGTGTTTTACTTGTTTTGTGTGTGCACCACGTGTGTGCTTGGGGCTCCAGGAGGCCAGAAGAGAGAGCCAGATCCCCGGAGCTGGAGTTGCAAACCTGTGAGCTGCCATGTGGGTGCTGTGCTGGGACTCAGTCCCCAGCCTCTGGGACAGCAGTCAGTTTTCTTAACTGCTGAGCCATTTCTCGGTCCCATCACTTGTCTTTTATAATTTTATTGACCGTATATGTATAATTGACTTCTTGCCAGTCTGTGAAAGTGCTATAGGGAACTCAAAGATACACGAATATGCTGACCAGCCCACCTGAAGAGACTTACAGCCTTAGCAAGGTCAGTAAAGAAACAAACATAGAAAATAGTAAAGCTAGGCATGTAGCCAAGCAAGTAGAATGACTGCCTAGTATTCACAGTGCCCCAGTTTTTAGTCCAGCACTGCAGATAACAGCACAGCAGTGCACACCTGTAATCCCAGACTCTGGTCATGTAGACATTCCAAACATCTTGTTTGTTTGCTTGCTTGATGAGATGATCTCTTATAGCCCAGGCTAGGCTTGAACTCCTGAACCTCCTGCTTCTACTTCCTAAGTGCTAGGAAGACAGGCATAAACTGAGGCTGATTTCCCCATCTCTAATTCAATTCTTGAGGAGATCCTTCCAGTGCACTAGAATAAGTCTACCGTCTTGAGACTGTCATTTGAGACCTTCAAGCTTCCTGTTCAGACTTGTTTCCTACTGTACCGTAAGATCCCCACATCAAATCAAACATGGATGTATATAATCTGCTCTAAATATGCCCAGAGCTTCACAAATGTCACACACACACACACACACACACACACACACACACGGGATGGGGGAAGACGACTTATTTTTGCTTCTGCTCTCCGCTGTTCCATCTAGCCACTGTCCCTCCTAGTCCCCTTTTTAAAATGGCACTTCTCCTTCAAGGTCCCTATAGAACATTATCCCCTAGACCTGGCTGCTCCTTTCTCTGAACTTTATATATGAAGTGAAGGTTATTTGAAGAACCTAAGCTTCCTGATGGAGTGAGTGGTTGGTGTTGTGTGGTATTCCCAGCGTTCTGTTCATTGGCTGTTGATGAGTTTGTTGGCTGTTTCTCCCCTCTGCCTCCTCAAACTAGATTTTGAGCTTGCAGGCAGAACCGACTTACCATTTGAATACCAGCATTCTTATACTTTCTAAATGGCCGGCACGCAGGACGACACGTGCCTTTGCTTGTTTAAACTGCCTTACAGCATAAGGTGTTGAAGGGTTTCCTAACAAAAGGGGGAGATTTGGGCTTTTTCTTGGAAGTTTCTAAATTAAAAAAAAAAAAAAAAGCTTCTGTCTAGGTAGAATCTCTTAGGATTCAGAGAGATGGAAAAAGTTGTTCCCAAAGGGCTTTGTCATCTCAAGGAGGCTACAGTGTTGCCGTAGCAATCAGAACAACATGGGACATCCTAATTTGGGAGTTCTCTGAAAGAAATTGGCCTCTAGGTCCTGGGGCTCTCAGGCAAGGAGGCTAAGAAGGAAGCTTTTGCATGGCCTTTTGGATCTAGATTTCTCAGCTTATCTATTCCCCAGAGAAGGGTGTCTGTGTCCCTTTTTCTGTCCCTCTCCCTCACCCCCCCCCAACATTCCAGCCTAGGGTAGGGGGAGGTCAGAATATACAAAGCTCTCTGTGTATGGGGTGGTATGTGTTCTCCCACCCCTCCACCCAGAGTATACAATGTCCCTTCTGCTCCATGCCCCCTGCCACCCTCCCAACCACCTCTCAGTCGCACATGCCAGGCTGCAATTGGTCACTGGCTCAGGACAGCCCCCTCATGCTGGGAATCCAGGGGATTTTAAGCAGGTTCCAGAAAACCCTGCTCAGTTCCTTGTCCCCCACTTTCTTCACCCCACAGACGCTCTGGGCCCTAGCCCCTACCCCAGCTATGGCTCCTGGGGCTCCTTCATCCAGCCCCAGCCCTGTCCTGGCTACCCTGCTCTTCTCTTCTTTGGGTAAGTGAAGCCCCCAAGTCCCGGAACCCTGAGATTCAGGTGTTCTCTCAGCAACTTCTCCAGGTCCCCGCTATGCTCTTCACAGCAAGTGAGAGCAGGAAGGGGGTGCCATGTTAGGTGTGGGGAGGGAAGGGATATATCATTTAAAGGAAGCAGAAAGGGTATTTCTTGAAAAGACACAGTAAAAGAGATCACAGAGAGCTTCCCTGAGCATCCAGGTTGGAAACCAGTCAGATGTCCCCAGATCCACGCTGACAGCCCACCAAGAAGCAAAGAGGGGTATGGCAAAGAACAGGATCAGACGCTGGGTTCTGAACCCCATTCATTCCCAAGTGGTGCAAGAGCTATCCAACCTTAATTTCCCAGAAAAGAAAAGCCAGGCAATAAGAACTAATGAGTGAGCCCACCCTCAGGGGTCTCAACTTCTTAGATTGGGTGTCTGGCTGTGGCCTCTCGTCTATAATGTGAGTGAATCCTAAGATCCTGTCCCACTAAAGCCTTCTTCTTTAAACTGAGCAACCTTTTCCTTTACCTCTGACAGATGTTGAGTGAGCAAGAGAACATTAGAAAGCAAGGTTAACTAAGTGGATTCTTCCAAACTGCCTTGCCTTCCAAAGGCAAGCCAGAGTAAGGGTGGGATGAGCAGCAGGGGAGGGGAACGGTTAGAAAAGCCAAGGTTCTTTCCTTGGTCAAGTTCAACTCTTTGGGTTGTATATCCAAAAATTAGGCTTTTTTGGTTCATACTGGGCTTTCTGTGGTTCCCCAAGATTATGGTGAAGATAGGAAGTTGGGGGAAGCCTTGGTAAAGGAAATGAGGAGCTAGGGAGGCTAAGGGGGTGAAAGCTCTGTCCCACCCATAGAACCACTGAGCAAGTTGAGAAGAGCAAAGATTAATGATGGAGTAGGAGGAATAGGAGTCAGAACCAATGAATAACCCTCTTTATTATATTGGGGATTCCCAAGGAGGCTCTAAGGTAGAATTTCCAGGAGGCAAAGAAAAGATATTGCATGCTGAGGTGGAGGATTCAGGACCAAGAGGGTGAGAGTGGGTGTGGCATGAGCCTCTAGCACTGTTTAGACAATGAGACTTTGTTTGGTTGCCCCCTCCTAAAGAACAGAAAAGTCTACAGTTGTCCCCAGGGCCAGCCCACACATAGTCTCCCTGGAATGACTCTCCTTGTGTGGGTGTGTTATAGGGGTGGCAGCGGGCCAGTGTGACCAAGACGAGGGAAGATGCGTGAACCGCAGAGGTCCACATGCAGAGTCCCCTGAGTGCTGGACTTTGGGTCTTACTCTGTACCAGTTTTTCCCGACAGTGATATGAAGTCCTTTCTTCCCTGGCTCCCCAGTAAAGAGCAAACTAAACGGCAACCAGGGATGCAGCAGGACAATTGTGCCCAGCAAGAGGACTCGTATTCCTAGTTGTCTTCTTCTTCCTCCTCCTCCTTCTGTGTTCTTGCAAGAATGTGAATTTGCTGTACTGTGAAATGCTATAAAACTGCTTAGTATGGGCCAGGCGGTGGTGGCGCAAGCCTTTAATCCCAGCACTCGGGAGGCAGAGGCAGGCGGATCTCTGTGAGTTCGAGACCAGCCTGGTCTACAAGAGCTAGTTCCAGGACAGGCTCCAAAACCACAGAGAAACCCTGTCTCGAAAAACAAAAACAAAAACAACAACAAAAAAAATTGCTCAGTATGGAATGATGTCTATGAGTCATCACAGAAAGCCATCCCAGATACATAAATTCTTAATTCAAAACAAAAAAGTAAATTATAATCCAATATATGGTATATACACTGTATTTTGAAAAGCTCCATAAAACAAATTTAGCCATTTGTTATAAGCACAGATAGATCTTGAGTGTATTGCATTTATATTGGGTTTTATACATAGAGAAAGTATATTTACTAACTAGTAATGGTGGTTCAAAGTGGGTGGAGATATCAGGAAAGAAATTGGTTGTTAGAGTAAGTGTCAAAGGAGACATTATCTTTATTTGTATTGCTTTAACAGCTTATAAGAATGCATGCACGACACGGTGGTGCATGTTTTTAATTCCAACATTCAGGAGACAGCAACAGGTGTATCTCTGTGCATCCCGTTGGTCTACATATTGAGTTCCTGATCAGCCAGGGCTACATAGTAAGACTCTTTGTCTTAAAAAAAAAAAAAAGCTGAGTGGTGGTGATGCACACCTTTAATCCTAGCATTCAAGAAGCAGAGGCAGGCTGATCTCTTTGAGTTTGAAGCTAACCTGGTCTACAGAGTGAATTTCGGGACAGCCAAAGCTACACAGAGAAATCCTATCTTGGAAAAAACAAAAACAAAAACATTGGCACATGACTGTCATTCCAACACTCAGAAGGCTGAGACAGGAGGATAATTACTATGGGCTATAGTAAAGCTGCCTCAGAAGAAAGGAAGAAAAAAAGGAAGAAAGGAGAAAAAAGAGACTAAAAGGGAAAGTGAGAGTTGGCTACCACCCACCTTCTAGAATCCTACAGAAAAGCACTGATCTATCTCCTCCACGCTGAGCCTGCTTAGCTTTTGAGATCAGACAAGATGGGATACATTCAGGGTGGTATGGCAATAGACACGAGGAGCAGTCTTTCTGCTGAGACCGTGGGGCTGATGCAAGCATTTACATTCACCAACCAAATTCGTCCAGATGTGTTTCTTTGGTACGGCCTCACCTGCGTCCCAGCCCTTGATGGCTGGTTGGTCTCACATCCTCTCCATGTCTGACTGTTCCCGTGTGTACATCTCATGTTCTTCTGCTTGCAGTGCTGTCCCCGGCCCTGGCCATTGTGGTTTACACAGACAGGGAAGTCTATGGTGCTGTTGGCTCCCAGGTGACCCTGCACTGCTCCTTCTGGTCCAGTGAATGGGTCTCAGATGACATCTCTTTTACCTGGCGCTACCAGCCTGAAGGAGGCCGAGATGCCATTTCGGTAAGTATGCTAAGCGGGGTAGGGGAGTATCCTGGAGTTAGATAACAGGGTGCTTCAAACAACAGAAAAGTGAACTTGGGCTACAGAGGGAAGCTATTTTATGAGCCATAAACTCAACTGTAGCAAAGTAAGTAAACAGTCTTTGTCACCTTGCCTAGGACCTGTGTGCACTGTCCTTCCTCTCCTGGGACAAGATCTGTTACCCTGAGTCTGGAGCCAAGTTTCAGCAGTTTTCACACTAGGGTTCCCTCACACTATTTCCCTCGTTCCTCGTAGATCTTCCACTATGCCAAAGGACAACCTTACATTGACGAAGTGGGGACCTTCAAAGAGCGCATCCAGTGGGTAGGGGACCCTCGCTGGAAGGACGGCTCCATTGTCATACACAACCTTGACTACAGCGACAACGGCACTTTCACCTGTGATGTCAAAAACCCACCAGACATAGTGGGCAAGACTTCTCAGGTCACGCTCTATGTCTTTGAAAAAGGTATGGGAAGGGACAGGGGACAGGGGTCTGGGAAGCAGTACAAAGAAGGTATCAGGGAGGGCTGATAGACTGGGGGGAGGGCAAACAGATTAACTAATCTGGATGTGGTGGTGTGAGCCTTTAATCCCAGCTCTGGGGAGGCTGACGAGGTGATTGCCTGGGTCGCAGAGTGACCAGGCTGAAATATATAGTAAAACCGGGGTGGGGGGGTGTGAGGAGCCGTGGGGGTAGGCATGGAGGTTCTGACTGGAATCCTAGTACTTCAGAGGCAGAGGCCGATCCATCAGAAATTCAAGGCCGTTGTCAGCTATGTAGCAAGTACCCAAAGACTAGTCAAAGGCCAATCTGGGCCACGTGGGACCCTGCCCAGCCCAAAAAATATAATAAAATAATAGTAAAAAACAAAACTCTGGGAAGGGAGGCAAAAGGCAGTCTTGGCTAGAATTTTCACATTTCCAACCACTGGAAATGGGTGTAGGGCGAAGCAACATAGATACAGGCTTCTGTTACCTACCCCTCCACCCACGTTATTTCTTTGCCCCTTCCTAGTGCCCACTAGGTATGGGGTGGTGTTGGGAGCCGTGATCGGGGGCATCCTCGGGGTGGTGCTGTTGCTGTTGCTGCTTTTCTACCTGATTCGGTACTGCTGGCTGCGCCGGCAGGCGACCCTGCAGAGGAGGCTCAGGTAAGGGGCGGAGCCTGACCCCCACCTTCTATCCAGGATCCCCCAAGACTGCTTCAGAGGTGGGAGGGCGAAAGAAAAGAGGAAGTGCGTTCGCTAGGAGTAGGTTCCAGTGAGACCAATCCTGCTGCAACCCCTCTTTCCACAGTGCCATGGAGAAGGGGAAATTTCACAAGTCTTCTAAGGACTCCTCGAAGCGCGGGCGTCAGGTTAGCGAGACGTGAAACTGGGGAGGAGAACGATGGGAACCCGGGACAGCAGCGAGGGATGGGTGGGGGAGGTCAAGACCTAAGCTGAATGTGTGCAACCCTCCCCGCAGACGCCAGTGCTGTATGCCATGCTGGACCACAGCAGAAGCACCAAAGCTGCCAGTGAGAAGAAGTCTAAAGGGCTGGGGGAGTCTCGCAAGGATAAGAAATAGCGGTTAGCGGGCCGGGCGGGGGGTCGGGGGTCTGCGACGGAGTCCTCCAAAGGCTCTCAGGTGGTGGTCATCGAGATGGAGCTTCGTAAAGATGAACAGAGCTCAGAGCTCCGGCCTGCAGTCAAGTCCCCCAGTAGAACCAGCCTCAAGAACGCCCTCAAGAACATGATGGGCCTGGAATCGGACAAATGATGGTCACGTCCAGGCCCTGTCAGAGCAGGGGGACCTAGGCTCCTCTTTTCCCAGGTCTAGGTACTTTCCTCTTGCTCCTCAGCCCTGCCCTGCCCTTACCTCCCAATGAGATGTAAAGTTTCATTTCAACCTTCCTTTCCAAGTTCTTGTATTCCTCCCTCATCTTTACCCCTAGGCTTTCTCGGAGCCTAGGGACTAACCCTACTCCTCGCCTGCCCCAAGGGCTGCGTGTTTGGTGCCTGTCCCTCAGGCACCGAGAAGAAAGGGACCTTGATAGCCTCTGCCCAACAATAGGCCACTTGGCCTCCCATCCCCCACAACTCCACCCCAGCTGATCCCCCTGGCTCTTTCCTGCTCTCTCTTTTCCTTCCCTCAGAGGCCCAACTCCACACTCTTGTCTTTGGGCTCAAGTCCACATCATCTAGACCAGACTCTCCATCGGGGTTTATTTAGGTTGTCGAGCATTTTTTATTTGTTCACCATATTTTTTTCTGTTTGTTTATCTGAGCCCATGCCCCCATGACTGAGGACCAATGACGTCATGTGGCTTTTGCAGTTCCCCACTCCCTGCTAAGTCTTTATCTCTTCCGGAGAGCCAGCCAGCTCAGGCAGTGGAGCCCCTGATCCTCAGACCTCAGCTACATGATTGATGCCCTCTGACCACACTGGAGCAGAGTTCTGGGACTCAAGATTTGGGGAAGGAGAGAGAGAAAAATGGATCCTCACGGGTCAGGGGTCGTGTAGGGGGCTTTAAGAAATAATGAGACAGCAAACAGCAAAACCACAGGAGGGAAAGGAAGAGGTTGCGCTCCCAGGCGCAGGGGATTGTTAGGATTTTTCTACGTTCTGCACATTTCTTCTACCACCTCCAAATGTCCTTAAATGTTTAATAAACACTGACATTTCCAGACACCGCTGCCTCTATCTTGCATTTTCTAGTCCTCATAAGAATCCCCACCTCTTTCTTCTCTCATTCCCAACCCACATTTCTCTGTGTCCAGCTCTGCTTGTACATGGGTGGAAACGCAATAGAATAGCTTTCTTTCCCGAGACCTGAACTCTAAAACATGCCAGCTGCTCACTGGTTGTGTTCCCCAGGCTGGTTACTTGCCTTTGGTAAGTTTGGTTTGCTCTTCATAAACACACAGGACCATTTTATCCACCCTGTGTGATTCCTAGACCTTTTGTAAGAATCAAGTAAGAGACGGTGGAACCCTCCACAGCTATAAGCTTAGTTGTACATAGTATAACATTCTGGCCTTTGTGGGCAATGGGTGCTCACATGGTGCATAGACACACATGCAGGCGAAACACATGTACAAATAATAAAATAAAATTAAAAATAAATGAGTGTACTTTATAAACTAGCAGAAATTTCATTCACCTTCACAAATATACATAGAACTTTAGGCTAAGCATGACAGTACATACCTATAACCTCAGCACTTGGAAGGTACAGTCAGGAGGATCAGAAGTTCAAGACCAGTTCTGCCTAAATATCAAATTAAAGTTCAAGGCTAGCCTGGGCTACAAGAGACAACAACAACAGCAACTTCATGTTCTTTGTTCTCTATTCTAGAAACACTATTAATAACTGACTAGACAGTTTGTTGATATATCAATACACACACATACACACATATATATATCACTAATATATTAGAATCCTTAGCTGACTGTGGAAACATGTTTGTGACAGCTTCCCCTGGGTCAGGGGGATCCACTGGTTACAAAAGAGAGAAAACAACTATATGTCATTCCCCTTGTAAGCCAAAGACGTAATTGACACTGGCTTTGCCAAACCCAAGAGTGTGTCTATTCACTTGAGGATATGGTTTACATATTTAAATTTTTCATTTCTCATTAGTTTTTAAAGTGAGGGTGTGTGTTCACACACATGTGAGTTCTGCTGCTTGAGGAGTCCGGAAGAGAGTATTAGATTTCCTGGAGCTGGAATGACAAGCCATTGTGAGCTGCCTGATGTGAGTGTTGGGACTTCTCAGCAAGAGCAGTGCACAGCCTGTCTGTGGAACCATCTCTCCAGCTGCTCAAAAGGGTTCTTCGTAAAAGACACCAGCACAATGTCTGAAGGAAAACGGAGATTTTATTTCATGCTATATTAAGAAAATGAAACATAGAGGTAGGAAAGTGTAGTGGTCCACTACTGTGACCTTCAGAAGGCCGGAAGGTGAAAGGATTGCAAGGAGTTCAAGGCGAGCTAGAGCTGTGCAACAAGACCTTATTAAAAAAAAAAAAAACTAAACAAATACACATATGAGTAGCACTAAATGGACTCAGCATAGTGTGTTTATTCATCTTTCTCACACACACATATACACACACATACAGACACACTCACACACACACCATTAATTAAAGAAAAGTTCGTGAATTTGAGGAGTAGGGGAGACAATTATTAAAAAGAAACATTTGTCTAAAGTCTGACAAGTTGGCAGATGCCTGCAATCATCACTTTTGGGATTTTGAGACAGAAGGATGGCCTTGAATTCAAGGCCAGTGTGGGAGTTAGAGGGGGTGGTGGAGGCACGGGATATTTGCTTAAACTCCTTTAAGCAACCCAGGAAATCTAAAAATCACACAGGAAACACTTCAAAATTTTAACCTCTTTATTGGCATAAAATACTGTAATAAATATTATAAACGAAATCCGAAAGTGAATTGGTAGTGACCGAGGAAACACGAGGCATTTTAATAGCGTCCATACTTCCACTCTGTCTACAGTGTGCTTCCCTGTGTAACGAAGCCATTTGAATATGTCTATTCTGGTATATTATCTGCAGTGTGTCCCATTGTCCTATGACTTCCAGAAGGAACTATCTAAGGAGGGAATGAGGATGCTTTTCTTGCGGTCTTGTGATCAGGCTGACTTTCTGCCTCTCTGGAGACTGTGACTCTCTTGCTTTTCCAGATTTGGAGTCTGACCTGTCACTTAACCAGAAGAAAGAGCACCTGTGATACCTAACAATATAAAAAGCAGAACTCCCCACCCTCAAATTCTCAATTTCCAGAAGCATAGACAACAGGGACTATATTTAGAGTGGTTATGACAAACAGGATGACAGCGGGTAATTAAAGTTAGTCCGGTGAGGCCTGATTCCCAAACACCAAACACATGGCAGGGACAAGGAAGCTTCCAGGAACCACTACCTCTGCTAACAAGATCAGAAATCAGGAACACTCAGGAACAAGAAGCTAAGGGCTGGGAAGGAAGGGCAGATCCTAGAATGATATCAGCCAGGGATTCCCGTAAGAGGAAGCCAGTTCCAGGACAGGGTCTAAAACTACAGGGGAAACCCTGTTGCGAAAAACAAAAAAACAAACAAACAAAAAAAAAAGGAAACAAACTAGCTCAACACTGGGCAAGATCAGTACAACTCTTTCCTGCAACACTGTCAAGTCTCTGAATGCAGCTTGAAATACTGCCCAGAGAGAATTCTTGTCTCTTTAACACCCTATTCCCTGTTCCCACTCCTGACCTCACCAGACCTTTATCTGTCCAAGTCTGGGCTTTGGAAACACCCCATGCCCTATTCCCACTCCTGACCTCACCCAGACATTTATCTGTCCAAGTCTGGGCTTTGGGAATGTAATTAAAAGTATATCCCTAGCTTATAAGATCCCCAGGCTCCTTCCATTTTTGTCAGGGCTGCAACCTTAACTCTGTCATCCCCACACAGCCTGAGAAAGCTCCAGAAGAGAAGTCAGTGTTACAGATGTGATAATGTGATACAGTAAGAAATGTAGGGTCAAACAGGCCAAAGAGAAAAATCCATTTCTAACTGACAGATCCTAACTCTCTGGTGTCTGACCTAGTGACTTGTAATTCTTTAGGCAATTAGAGACCAGCTCCTAATGGCTTGTGGAGCCTCACCCCGAGTGGCGTGTGTCAGAGAAGACAAGTGTTGATCTAAGACTGGGATTATGAGCTGCTCTCTGGATTGTATTCAAGTATGACCCTGCACAAATGGCCCAGGAGGCAAAGCTGAGGGGCTTCAAACTGCTGCTAAAGGATCCTGCTGCATCCTGGATCTCTCTCTCTCTCTCTCTCTGTTTTTTTTTTTTTTAAAAAAAGTGTGTGTGTGTGTGTGTGTGTGTGTGTGTGTGAGAGAGAGAGAGAGAGAGAGAGAGAGAGAGAGAGAGAAAGAGAAAGAGAAAGAGAGAGAGAGAACAGAGGCCATAAGAGTTTGTCAGATTCTCTGGAGTTGGACGTTACAGGCAGTTGTGAACTGCCTCCTGTAGAAGGTAGGAACCAAGCTTGGGTCCTCTGCTAGAGCAGCAAGTGCTCTTAACTGCAGAGCCATCTCTCCGGCTCCACCTACTGTACTTCTAAGCCCAAAGTGTCTATTCTTCATGAAATTTTTATATTAATTCTAGTCTAGTAAATTCCTTCCCCCCACAAGCCTTGGACTAGTTCCTACTAAACACAAATGGTTTTCACCCTTAGGTCTTGGCACAGGAATCCTAGAACCCCCGGAATTTACTGTGTGCTAAGGGTGAGGGGAACAGCTTTCAATATTCCTAAACCCTTTAACCCCTGCTCAGGCTGACTTCAAATTTCCCAGGTTATTCTCCAAATCAAAGCAATCCAGCCTCCTGAGTGCTGAGATTACAGGCCTGCAACACCTCAGCTAGCTCAAAAGCACAATTCAGCAACACCAGAGCTGATGTTAGTTATGACTCCAAGATGACTCCTGGAAGCTGGCAAGGTCAACTGCGTGAGAAGCCAACTTTGTGATGTGAGGATGAGAGCTTTTAGCCCAACCCTGATCTCTAGGAAGGGGAAAGGGAGTGGAAATTGATTTAACCACCAACATCAGGTGACTTAATCGTGATTATGTAATGATGATTCTATTAAAAACTCTAAAACTGGGGTTCAAAGTTCAGAGAGCTTTCAGATTGGTATATCAGTGGCCAGGAACATGCCCAAAGGCGGCACGTGAGATTCTGTTCACCTCATTCCTTGCTCTGTTTATTTCTTCCAGGTTCATAGCTGTTCCCTAGGAGATAGGTAGGGGAGTTTTTCCGTGTTTCTCACCTCTCACTAAGTCACTACTTAGCTCAGGCTACCCCTGAACTCCCCATCCTCTCTTGACTCAGAACCCCAAGTGCTGGGATTGCAAGTGTCCCTCACCGTGGTGGGTTCTGGGTTATCTCCTTTATGATAAAGTTTCAGTAATAAGTAAGGAACTTTCCTGAGCCAGTCCAGCAAATTTCTGAGCAGGAGGAAGTAGTCTGACTGGCAGCTGATTAGCTAGAAGTGCAAGCCACAAGTGGCCTTAATTCTGGATACCTGGTGTCATAACTACAGGATAAGATGTCTGGAGCTGGAGAAGGGCTTTATGTGAGAGGAAGTCACACATGTGCTGTCAGAAGTAATGTGCATACGTTTCTTTTTTTTTTTTTAACTTTTTTGGGGCATGGAGATTGAGACAAGGTCTCATGTAGCCCAGGATAGCATTGAACTAAGTATGTTGCCAAGGATGACCTTGAATTCCTGATATTCCTGCTTCCACCTCCCAGTGCTGAAATTACAGGCACAGCCAACCATGCTCTGTGTCTTTTTTTCCCCTTCTGTTTATCTTTTCTGTTAAGATCTCCAGTTTTTGTTCCACAAGACAAAATACGCGAGAAAAAAAAAAAGTCTCTCTGTGATTAGCATTCAAAGATCATTTCTTTGACAGAGTTTTAGAGCTCCAAGGAGAGCCCATCAAAAGTCCTGGACCTCAAGAGAGTGTTCCAGGCAGGCAGAGAGAAGCAACTCAGCTTAAGCCATGAGGAACGGCAGGTGGAAGAGAAGCAGCCCTTAGAGTGTTCATTGAGAAACACCGCTAATTTAACTGAAGATGCCAAGTCTCTGTTTTGGGTCAGAATTATCTTTCTGAAATCAAAGGGGTTGGGGCTGCATCAATAGGCTCCACATTAGTGTGGCAAAATGATTCAGCAGATACCCTCCAACTGCAGGTCTACAGAGACAGGCTGACAACAGAGAAATCACCATTGCCTAGCACCAGCCACACAGGCAGGACCAGGAACTTCTGCCTGGCCTCAGTGTCATAGAGGCAGATGAAGGTAGAAGGCAGTCAGTTCTCCTCTCATCCATGGACCAAAGGACAGGGAGTATTTTAAAAGGGTTATTGTTGCTGTTGTTGTTGTTCTTACTATTTAGTGTGTATGTATGTATCTGTGTGTGAATGTGTATGTGCATGTGTACTTGAGTGGTCACAGAAACTAGAAGAGGGGCTGGAGAGATGGCTCAGTGGTTAAGGGCACTGACTGCTCTTCCAGAGGTCCTGAGTTCAATTCCCGGCAACCACATGGTGGCTCACAACCATCTGTAATAAGATCTGGCGCCCTCCTCTGGCGTGTGGGCATATATGGAGGCAGAATGTTGTATACATAATAAATAAATAAATCTTAAAAAAAAAAAAAGAAACTAGAAGAGAGCATTGAATCCCTTGGGACTGGAGTTACATCTGACCTGGGTCCTCTGGAAGACCATTTTTACAGCTGAGCCGTTTCTCTAGCCCTGGGAGTACTTATTTTACATCCCAGCTGTAGCAATGGGGTCCTTTTTTTATTTGCCTACGAGGCTGAGATTTAAGACTACCGTGATCACAGAGAAACCCTGTCTTAAAAAAACAAAAATAAAAAATAAAATAAAATTAAATTAAAAAAAAAAAGACTACCGTGATTACTCTATGGCACTCATATCAGATTCCAAACATAACAATGAAACTTCCTTCTTTTCTCTGGCATCCGGAAGAAGTACTTCCTTTTGCAGAGGGCCTTCCTATTACTTAGTATTCAATTCTATTAATATTCCATAGCCATGGGCTCGCTAGGAGTGAAAATACTCTGGAATACAGGCTGACTTCCAGAGATACCATCACTTGTTTCTTACACTTGGCTACTGCGTGGTTTTGATTCCTATATTCCTGGACCAAAAAAGAAGGAAATTATGTTGTGGAACATTACTTTAACTATGTGTTACATTTGTTTCTGTTGCAGAATACTACTTTAAATGTGTAAAGGTGTGTTACCTTTGTTTCTGTTGCATTAGTTTAGCTACATAAAGATATGTTACATTTGTTTCACCTTGCCTGCCTAAGGCACCTGATTGGTCCAATAAAAAGCTGAACAGCTGATAGCTAGGCTGTAGAGGGACAGGCAGGGCTGGCAGGCAGAGAGAGTAAGTGGGAGGATGAGTCTAGGCTTGAGAGAAAAGAGAACAGAGAGAAAGAGATGGAGATGACCAGGGCTAGCCAGCCAGCAACCACTGGCCAGTCAGACACTGAAGAAGCAGGAAAAATAAGAGATACAGAATGAAAGAAAAGTAAAAAAAAAAAAAAAACTCTGAGGCAAAAATAGATTAAGACACACAGTTTAAAATAAGTTATAAGAGCTAGTGGGACAAGCGTAAGATAAGGTTGAGAATTTATAATTGATAGTAAGTCTCCATGTCATGATTTGGGAGCAAGTGGGTGGCCCAAAAGAAGGCCTGCTACAGAGTTACACATGGTGGTTTTTGTACACTCCTATAATCTCAACCCTCAAAAGAGGATCTTAAGTTTTAGGATAGCACCAGCTGTGTGGTAACACCCTGTCTTTAAAAAAAAAGGGGGGGGGAGCCAGAGAGATGGGCAGTAGAACAATAAAATTCACAGAGGCCAGGAATAGAGGGTGGGAGTTGTTTAAAAGATAAAATTTGGGGACTGGAGAGATGCTGCTGCTCTTGCAGAGAACCCAAGTTCAGTTCCCAGCACCCACATGGCAGCTCATAACCACCTGTAACTCCAGTTCCAAGGAAATCCGGGGCTGCCTTCTAGCCTCTGTTGACACCAGGCAAGCACATGGTGCTCATGTATACATGCAGGAAAACGCTCACATACATAAAAAAATGAACTCAAGGTGGAGTGATGGTTTAGCCGGTAAGAGCACTGGCCGTTCCTCCAGAGAACCTCGGTTTGGTTTTCAGCAGCTACTTGGTGGCTGACAATCATCTATCTATATTCCCAATTCCAGGGGATCTGATGCACTCCTCTGGCCTCCATGGACACCAGGCTCACAAAAGGTACACAGACATATATGCAAGCAAAACGCCGATATACGTAAAACAACTAACTCAAAACTCCCAACTCATAGTATGTATAAAGTAAAAACAAATAAAAAAATGGTAAAATTTATGTTTTACAAAGTTTACCAAAATAAAAACCATTAGCTGGGCATAAAGGCTGTAATCCAAGCCACTTGGGAGGCTAACGCAGTAGGGTTGTGAGTTCAAAG
Organism: Microtus oregoni; assembly: GCF_018167655.1. Taxonomy (NCBI): domain Eukaryota; kingdom Metazoa; phylum Chordata; class Mammalia; order Rodentia; family Cricetidae; genus Microtus; species Microtus oregoni. Next base: position 258,300 of record NW_024543072.1, on the reverse strand, counting down.
ACATCCCGGGCTACATAACAAGTGCTAGGTTAGCCAGGACTACAAAGAGAAACCATTTTGTTTTGTCGTGTTTTTCTGGAGACAGGGTTTCTCTGTGTAGCCCTGGCTGTCCTGGAACTTGTTCTGTAGACCAGGCCGGCCTCAGACTCAAGAGGTCATCGTGCCTCTGCCACCTGAGTGCTGAGATTAAAAACATGTGCCACCACGCCTGGTTATTGCAGTGACACTGTTTTAATCGCCACTCCCTGCAAAAAAAGTAAAGAGAAGCATGACAGGTATAAATGATTTTTTGCACAATCTTCAGTCATGTTAACGTGTAGAGCCCATTGCTCAGCAATGCTACCTCAGTTCAAAATCATTTCTGCTTGATTGCTGGTTAAAACCCTCAGTGCAAGAGTGATACTCTTTTAGTGTCCAGAGCCATTGTCTCCGCCTCTTAATTTTATAAACGCTAGGAGGGGAGGGGACGATCTGGGATGAAGACCAAGCAGGAGGGAAATCTAGAACAGGTCATTTGGGGATAGGAGACAGGGAAGAAAAGGTTCGTTTTCAGAGATGTGTACCAAGGGTGATTATAGCTGGCAGAAGAGCAGGAAGCCATTGTCCTTGCAGGTGCACCTGGGGGCGGTGATAGCAGCAGAGCGACACCGTGTGGGCATCCGCATCAAGGTGAGGCCAAGGTGAGGAGCAGGAAGGCAGGATTAAGCATCAGCGGAAATCTTCTCAGGCTGTGTTAATTTCCTGTGCCACCCTGTAACCCATGCAGTTTCTCCACTGCCCTCCCTGGGCCAGTGTAGGATTACATTCGTGCTCAACCCAAGAAAAAACACTAGTAGAGGTTCAGTGGCCCCATTTGAGGGCTTTTTTTATTGTTATGATTATTAAACATGCTAAAATCACATTACAGTGACTATTTTTGCCCTGACTCCACAGTGGGGTGGCTGAGAACTATAGGGGTGTCACTTGGCTCATGTGGCTCTGGGGATGACTAGAGATGGGGAAGATTAAGAGGTAGGCAGATTAGCAATGGCCAGAAAGCTCCTCACGTAGTATTTATTTAACAATTAAATTTAACTTCTAGCTTCAGACATCTTTCCCTTCTCTACTTTTCTTTCCTTCCTAAATGTTTCCTGGCCTCTGGGTCTTCTGCCATCTTTGACTCCTCTGATCTCAGACTAGACCATGAAGGAAGGTTTTCCTGTCTCTACCTGCTTTCCTTCCTTGGAAGGAATCTACTCAGCATGCACTAATTTATTAAGCTGCTTTTTTTTTTGGGGGGGGGGTGCAGGGTTTTTTTTTTTTTGTTTTTTTTTTTTGTTTTGTTTTGTTTTGTTTTTTTGAGACAGGGTCTCTTTCTACATAGCCCTGGCTGGCCTTGAACATACAGAGATTCCCCTGCCTCTACCTTCCAAGTTCTGGGACTAAAGGCATGCATCATCACATTCTGCAAGCTCCTTGATTTATGTCTGCCCAGGGGAAAGGACAGCTGCATTGTGGCTGAAACACAGGAGATGGGAGGGATGGTGCAGAAGGACCAGAAAGTGTTACCTGAAGCGTGAGTGCTGCCTCTGGCAGAGTACATCTCCCCACCCTCAGGCACTGCACCCTGAAGGCTTTCCCATCCTGCCCTTGACATTAGGGGCAGGGGAGGGTCAAATCTCAAAACCTTTTGTTCTCTGCAACGCACTGATCCACCTTTAGCCTAGTGACAATCAACTGGCATCTTCTCAAGTCCTGTGCCTCTACTACTGTGATGGCTTAAGAGAGCCTGAGAAAAGAATCTATAAAGGTTCAGCTTTCCTCTAGGAGAGGCCAGAGGGATAAAGGGACAAGACACGTGAGAGCCAGAGCTGTGGAGGGGAGAGAGGAAGTAGAAGGGTGAAGGGAAGGCTGGCCATTCAGGAACTGGAATCCTTTTTCTTTTTCTGGAATTGCCTGAACTTGCCCTGAATTGCAAGGGCAGCCTTCTCTGTCTCTGGAGCTGTCAGGTCAATGTCAATCTCCTCCTCCTCCTCAGCCTTCTTGATGCTGCCAGCCTTCCCTGTAGACAGAAGGAGACAGATTGATGAGTCAACCCAACCGATTCCACGTCTTTTCTCAAACCTCAAACCCAGCACCTAGAGTCCACTTAGAACTAGAGTCTTTGAGGTTCCCCCAGTCTGGAGATTACAGACAACTGATGATTCTAAAAGTTAGGGTGCTAGGCTTAGAATTAGCATAATTACCACCAGAAGTTTTGCTGTCCTTGAATCAAATGACAAATGTCTTCTCTCATTACTTATTCCTAAATCCTATGGTTTAAATCCCAAAGCACACACCCTTCAGTGTCTGATGGAGAACAGTGGCTTGGATTATCTGAGAAGTTTCTTTTTATTGCTCGATGTTTTATGGGGCTGGAGAAATGGCTCAGTGGCTAAGAGTCCTTAATGCTCTTGCAGGAGACCATGGTTACAGTCCCAGCATACACATCTGGTGGCTCACAACCACCTGTAATGCCAGTTCCAGGGGCTCTGAAGCCCTTGTGGCCTCTTTGGGCACCTTCAAGCGTGTGGTGAACATAAGCTCATACAGGCACACACACATACATAGAAAACATTTTAAATAAACAAATCTTTTAAAATATATCACTTTTTTTTTCCCGTATGTGGAGGTCATAGGACAACTTGTGAGTGCCACTTCTTGTCTTCCATCATGTGGGTCCTAGAGATTGAACGGAGGTCGCCAGGCTTGGCAAATAAGCGCCTTTTCCCACGGAGCCATCTCGCTGGCCCTTTATCACTTTACAGGCCTTTTCTAACCTGTAGAGCCCGGGTCTACCCTTGTTCCTGGGGTGCATCTTGAGGACAGTTTCTGGTCAGCTAACTAAAGCAATCTGTTTGTTCCTGTGCTCCCCCTGCCCCACCTGGTGGTTAGCTGCAGGGCATTTACTCCATCGTTGGTATGGTAATTTCCCACCTGCCTGGGCGGAAATCCTTGTGCAGCAGCTAGGTATATAAGGACTTCCCCAAGGTTGAATAAATGGCATTCGGCTGATCTCCTTTCGAATGACCCAGGTCTCTTTGTGTGTTCTTTCAGTCTCCAGGCCCTTGCCCTACTCACGTACAGTGGCGCGCGAACTGTACCAAGGGGGTAACACAGAATCAGGTGTTACACTAACCATTCACAGTTCTTGTATCACGTTTCTCCCTTCATCAGCTCTGCTAATGGCCTAGCTCAGCCTCACTTACCTTTTTCCTCAGGGTCAGATGCCTGGTTGGTCGCTGGGGGTGTTTTTGTGTTCAGCTGGAAGAGAAGAATCACAGTGTGAAATATTCATGGAGGGATGAAGGCACCACTGTCCCAGATCTCTTATGCGCATTCAAGTTTTCCATGACCCGGCAGATTTCCCACATCTTTCAAAGAAGGAGGTTTTGAGATCAGATGAAAAAAATCATCAACATTCATTCAATAAGCCCAGCATGATAGAGAGTGCTTGTAATACCAACATTCGCAAGACTGAGGCAGGAGGACTACCATGAATTCCAGACCAACTGGGGCCACGTAGCAAGCTACTTAATAAAAACTTTTTTTCAAAAAGAATTAAATCTGGGCGGGAGAGATGGCTCAGAGGTTAAGAGCATTGCCTGCTCTTCCAAAGGTCCTGAGTTCAATTCCCAGCAACCACATGGTGGCTCACAACCATCTGTAATGGGGTCTGGTGCCCTCTTCTGGCCATCAGGCATACACACAGACAGAATATTGTATACATAATAAATGAATATCTAAAAAAAAGTTTGCTCTGCTTCTGACCGACACACTGAGTTCTAAGACTCAAATGTTTAAAAAAAAAAGAATTAAATCAATGGATATTTATTGATGTCAGAGATTGTAGAGGACAAACCAGATAAAGTAACCCGCCTTCACAGAGCTCATTCGAGGGATATTGAGACAAACAAGGTAACTGTGGTGTAAGATGGTAAAAAAGGTAGCCAGGCGGTGGTGGCCCATGCCTTAAATCCCAGCACTGGGGAGGCAGAGATGGGAAGATCTCTGATTTTGAAGCCAGCCTGGTCTACAAAGTAAGTTTCAGTTCAGCCTCCAAAGCTACAGAGAAACCCTGTCTCAGAAAAAGTACCAGAGAAGAGGGCAAGGTAGGGAAGTGATGACTGCTAGCTAAGGACAGAGGTACAGGCCTTTACACAATCATCAAGATAAATCTATCTGGTGAACTATGGGGTCATCATCATATGATGATGATGATGATGATGATGATGATGATGATGATGATGATGATATAGATGTACTGGGGATTGAATCCAGGGCCTCATGCACGCTACACCAGTGCTTTAACACTGAACTATATCACCAACCCTGGAAAAGTCTCTCTGAAAGGTGGCACTTGAGCAAGCAGCTGTAGGAGATAAATTGGTAAAGATTGCAGAGATCCGTGGCAAGACCCTGGGGTCTTCGCCTCTTTGAAGACCATCAGGATCCAGACATAGCTGAAGTGGAGAAAGGAAAGAAAGATGGACGGACAGAGACCTAGCTACGGGTGGGAGCAGATTATGTAGGGCCTTGGGGGAGACCTAGTAAGGGATTTCTTGGACTAGAAGTAAAAGCCATTTGCAGAACTCTGATTTGCACAAAAGGCAAATGAAAGAGGAAGCAGAAAGCCTGCGGGGAGGGCGCGGGACTCCTGCAGTAAACCAAGCAAGAGAAGATGGATGGTAGCTTGAATCAAGAACAGTGGCAGTGGTGAGGTTTTGAGTACTGTGTTCAAACTGCGACCAAGGTGACTTTAGTTGTATATGTGGTATTGGGAAAGAAGGAATTGATTCTCCTCCTGAGAAGGAGAATTGGCCTGAAAATTGAAAAGAAGGATTTCTCATCTCCTGCTACAGAGACGACAGCTAATGGCGTGGGTTTTAGGGACAGGATCAGGAGGGGCTTTTTTTGTTGTTGTTGTTTTGTTTTTTTTCGTTTGTTTTTGTTTTTAAAACAAGTTTGGGATATCTTTTAATTATCCAAGAGGAGACTTTTCTTGTCATTTGCTTGCTTGTTTGACATGGGGTCACTATGCAGACAGGGTAGCCCTTGAAGTAATCCTCCTGCCTCTAGCCTTTCACCTCCCAAGTTCTGGGATGACAAGTGTGCTCCGCAATTCCCGACTCTGGCAGGTTTCTGTTGTTGTTTTGATAGTGAGGGTTTAAGGAAGGATATAGCCGGTCGTGGCTCAGGAGGCCTGGCAGAAGGTGTGTGAGGAGGCTGATCACGTGGCAGCCTCTCTTTCAGGTGTTTCAAGGATGAGTCTATCTGACAGAGAAAAACCGTGGGGGAAATTGGGAGGGTCTGGCATCATTGTAAGCAGGACATTGGGCATTTAGACTAGGATCACAGTGATGAAGAGAGAGTATCAGCTGTTTTAAAAAAGTTTTGTGGTAACAAGTTAGATTGGCAGGTGTGATTCTGAGCACACAGAACTCTGTGAAAGAGCTTTCTCTTTAAAGACAGCAGAACGGGGCAATAGTTTGGGCTGGATATGAGGTTGTAGAAAGGAGCCTGTTACAGTAGCAGATCTGAATGCTGATGGGAATAATTTAGTGGAGAAGGAAAAATTGATGATGGAAGACAGAAAGGATAATTACCAGAGAGGCATCCCAAATGAGCAAGAAAGAAAAGGATATTCAGCACATAAGTGGAAGGGTTGGCTGTAGACAGGGTCCTAACACAGCATTAACAGATAGGAACGAAAGCATGCGACGGATGCCAATTGGTGGCAGATATGGTGGGAATGTACAGATGATCTCTATCGAGTGTTCCCATTTTCTCAGTGAAACAAGGACAGTTGTCATCAGAGAGTTAAGGGCAAGATGTGCAATATTATTTTAACTAGGCAAAGACGTGATACATTTGTTTATGTTGCATTTGTTTAACTAGGCAAATATGTGTAACATTTGTTTCGGCTGCATTTGTTTAATTATGTAAAGATGTGTTACATTTGTTTTACCTTGCCCTGGCCGAAGGCACCTGATTGGGCTAATAAAAAGCTGAATGGCCAATAGTTAGGTAGTGGAGGAATAGGTGGGGCTAGGAGGCAGAGAAAAGAGAAGGAGGGAGAAAGAGAGGGAGCTACCTAGACAGGATTTCTCTATGTGTCAGCCCTGGCTGTCCTGAAACTCACTCTGTAGACCAAGGTGGCCTCAGACTCACAGAGATCTGGGATTAAAGGCATGTGCCGCCACTGCCCAGCACCTCACTGGAATTTTATGTTAATATTTTTTTAACTTTAAATTACTTTCTCATCTTTGTTTACTTATTTAGAAGCAGAGTTGGAGTTAATTTAAAAAGTTGTAAGATGGCTCAAGAGGTAAAAGCACTTGACCAGCAAGCCTGCCTGACAACCGGAGGTCTAGTCTTGGAAACTCTGTCTCAAAAAAACCCAAACCAAAACAAAACAGTGAGTTATGGAGTGGGAGGATAGCTCAGTTACTAAAGTGTTAGCTTGTAGGCACGAAGACTTGAGTTCAATACAAAAAAGCAGTGTAAAAACCCAGGCATGATGGCACACATCTGCCATCCCAATACTGAGGGGGCAGAGACAGGTGGACCTCTGGGCTTGCTGAGAAGTGTCAAGTGTCAAGTCAACAAGAGACCCTGTCTCACCACCCATCCCAAAATAGGTGGATGTGTTCAAGGAATGACACCCTTCCTGAGGGATCCCTCTGGCTTCTGTATGTACACACACCATGTGCACTTGCACACCCCACCATGTAACTAACACACGCATGCTCACACAAATGATGATACACTGTATTTAGCATAGGAAAGTGTCTTTAAAAGTAGGTCATTGCCAGGTATGGAGATGCACACCTTTAATCCCAACACCCAGGAGGCAGAGGCAGGCAGGTCTCTATGAATTTGAAGCCATTCTGCTCTACAAAATGAGTTCCAAGCCAACCAGTGAAACACTGTCAAAAAAAAAAAAAAGGTCATAAACCAGTACTGACTGGGCGAGGATTTATCTCAGTAGTAGAGTATATACTTAGCATGTTAGAGGCCCTGGTTTCTATTCTGAGAACCAAATAAACAACAATAAACTGATTGGTGATTTGACTAAGAATGGCCCCCATACACGTTTATATTTGAATGCTTAGGGAGTGGCATTAGGACATGTGGCCTAGTTGGAGGAAGTGTGTTACTGGGGGTGGGTTTGGGGTTTCCAATGCTGGAGCCAGGTCCAGTGTCACCCTCTTTTCCTCCTGCCTTCAGATCTGGATGTAGAATTCTCAGCTCCTCCAGCACCATGTCTGCCTGGGTGCTGGCATGCTTCCCTCCATGACAATAATGGACTAACTAACCCTCTGGACTGTAAGCCAGCTCTAACTAAATGCTTTCCTTTACAAGAGTTGCTGTGGTCATGATGTCTCTTCACAGCAATAGAAACCCTAACGAAGACACTGATAGAGTCTAATATTTTTTAAAGATAGTATTTGTTTACCTCTTATATATATATATATATATATTTAAATCAGAGGATGGGTCTGGAGAGATAGCTTAGTCCAGGAAGTGCTCGCTGTGTGAGCTCGAGAACTTGAGTCCAATCCCGAGAAACCACATAAAAAAAACAAAAGGCATAAGGAAAGACAGAAACAGGTGGATCTCTGGGGCTTTCACCTACCAGTGAGTCAGAGAGACCCTGACTCAAAAAAACAAAGTAGACAGAGCCTAAGAAATAATAGTCAGGGCTGGAGAGATGGCTCAGTGGTTAAGAGCACAGGCTGCTCTTCCAGAGGTCCTGAGTTCAATTCCCAGCAACCACATGGTGGCTCACAACCATCTGTAACGAGATCTGGCGCCCTCTTCTGGAACACAGGCATATATGGAGGCAGAAGGTTGTATACATAATAAAAATAAATAAATAAATAAATAAATCTTTAAAAAAAAAAGAAATAATAGTCAAAGTTAGCCTGGAGCCTCAATATATAGGTATACTTATATGCTTTAGAACACACATACATACACATAGTGTATAAAAAAATAAGAATTTAAAATCTGAGGCTGCATATGCAGACACAAATGTATAATACCAACATCTGGGAGGCCAATGAATAAGGATTACAAATTCCAAGCCAACCTGGGCTACAGTAGTGGGGGGGGTATTTAAAAACACACCAAACCAGGCATGGTGGTACACACACTTAGTACCAGTACTTAGAAGGCAGAGGCAGGCAGATCTCTGTGAATTCGAGACCAGTCTGGTCTACAAAATGAGTTCCAAAATAGCCAGGTCTGTTACACAGAGAAACCCTGTCTCAAAAAAAAGGGGGGGGGGGCTAGAAAGAGAACTCAGCAGTTAAGAGCACTGGCTGCTCTTCCAGATGTCCTCAGTTCAATTTCCAGCAACCACATGGTGGCTCACAGCCATCTAAAGCATCCAGAGCACGCATAAAAAATACACACATAAATAAAAGTTTAAAAAGAAGCAAAGACACCAGTCAAGATACTGAAACCCCAGGGAAGTCCTTCTAGTCTCCTGTAGACCAGAAGAGCTTCATGGGAGGAATGATTATTTTTTGAAACTCTAGGATGACTGATCCTGTCATTCTTCTTTTTCTCTTTTTGGATTAATTAATTTTTACTTTATTTTTGCACATGATCAAAATAATGGTCTAATCGGTCATACCTTACACTGTGCCATACTGCCGTCACAAGAGGTTTGCTCACGCTGTAAATGTATAGCATAGATCATGGGTAGTGAGAGATTTGCTGGCCAATTGTCAAGACATGAGAGTCATGGAGCAAGAGGCAAGTTCTATAGTTGCATGTTCTCTAACTTCAAATCTTACTTTTTCTATTGGCCAGCAAATCTCTGTTATCCTGGCTTTAACCATTATCCCTCTGTCTGACTCCAAGCTTATAGCCTTAACCCATCAAAACTTCCCCTTCCTCCAAACTCCTCCTTTTTAAAAATAAAAAATTGGCTGGGCGGTGGTGGCGCACGCCTTTAGTCCCAGCACTCGGGAGGCAGAGGCAGGCGGATCTCTGTGAGTTCAAGGCCAGCCTGGTCTACAAGAGCTAGTTCCAGGACAGGCTCCAAAGCTACAGAGAAACCCTGTCTCGAAAAACAAAAACAAAAAAAAAATAAAAAATAAAAAAATAAAAAAAATAAAAAATTGGAGCCCCATGCTAAATATCTCCCCAAAGGGGATTTTGTGATGATTTTAATGAGAAATGTTCCCTAAAGTGTTGAATACTTTATATGTATTGTCCCTGCACGTGTTGGCTAGTTTTATGTCAACTTGACACAAGGTAGAATCCTTTTTTTTCTTTTTCTGAGACAGGGCTTCCCTGTGTAGCCCTGGCTGTTCTTGAACTCACTCTGCAGAGGAGGCTGGCCTTGAACTCAGAGACCTGCCTGCCTCTGCCCTAGAGTGCTGAGATTAAAGACACACGCCACCAACTTCTGCCACCAACTTCCGGCAAGGTAGAATTCTTTTAGAAGAGGGAACCTCAATTGAGAAGATGTCCCCACCATATCATCTGGGCAAGTCTGTGGTACATTTTCTTCATGTGAGGGGACCCAGCTCATTGTGGTCAGTGCCATCCCTGGGCTGGTGGTTCTGTGAACTGTAAGAACACAAGCTGACAAGTCATGAGGAGCGAGTCAGTAAGCAGCACTCCTCCATGGCCTCTGCATCAGCTCCTGCCTCCAGTTTTCTGCATTGACTTCTCTGGATGATGGACTACAAGCTGCCACATGAAATAAACCCTTACCCCCAGAAGTTACTTTTGGTCATGCTGCTTGAGGCAGTTTGAAAGAAAATGGCCTCCAAAGGGAGTAGCACTATTAGGAGGTGTGACATTGTTGGAGTGTGTGTAACCTTGTTGGAGGAAGCGTGTCACTGTGGAAATGGGCTTTGAGGTCTCATATATGCTCAAGCCACACAGAGAGAGAGTTTACTTCCTGTTACCTCTGAATCAAAATGTAAAATTCTCCAGCACCATGTCTGCCTGCATGCTGCCGTACTCCCAGCTGCCATGCTCCCTGCCATGATAATGGACTAAACCTCTGAAACTGTAAGGGAGCCACCTCAATTAAATGTTTTCCTTTATAAGAGTTTCCATGGTCATGGTGTCTCTTCACAGCAATAGAAACCCTAACTAAGACAGTGCTTTATCACACACCAGTAGAAACCCTAACTACGACACTGTATTTGTTACTTTTTTATTGCTGCAATAAGACACTGTGACTAAGAAGAGTAATAACAGAAAGCATTTAATAGGGTTTACGGTTCCAGAGTGTTGAAGTCCATGATGGCAGGGTGAAGCCATGGCAGCAGGAACAGCTAAGGGCTCACATCTCAAACCAAATCACAATCAGGAGGCAGAGACACTAGCCATCCCCAGTGACAAACCTCCTCCAGGCCACACCTCCTAGTCCTTCCCAAACAGTTCCACCAACTCAGAACTAAGTATCAAACCTAAGAGCCTCTGGGAGCCATTCTCATTCAGGCCATACAGTTACAGATGGTGACGCTCAAGAAGTGCGGGCTTGTGGAGGTTAGCATGTCACTTGGAGGCAGGCTGACTGTGAGAGTTTAAAGGCATAACACCATTTTCTAGTTTATTCTCCCGACATTGTGCTCCTGGTTTAAACCATGAGCCCTCAGCCTCTGCTCTCAGCATTCAGTCCCTAACACAAACGGTCTCCACTTCACTATCATGGACTCCAGCCCTCTGGAAACATAAGCCCAAATAAACTCTTCTGTAAGTTGTCCTGGTCAAGGCATTTTACCACAACACTAGAAAAGTAACTAACACAAGCTGTTTCCTTCTCGTGTCTGTTGATCTTGAGCCAAATTCTCTAAGCAAGAGATGTGTCAGGGCTGAACCACACAGGCTGCCATGTTTGTCCATATGCCAGCGTTCCTCTTTCCTGAGCCTGTCCTGGCCTCGGAATAGAGAGGTAGCTGTGATCTGGCTCCCTAGGGGTTCCCAGCTCCACTTGGGATATATTTATGAAAGGTCATAACCTAAGATCAAGAGTTTCCATTGAGGAGGCCAGAAAGGGGTACGGTAAGGTCCCCACTGCTCCCAGCGCCCCGTGAAATCTCCCTCACACCATCAGCTGAAAAGTGCTAGAGGCTCTTCTTCCTGCCCCTCCTCTCTCCATTCTTTCTGGCCAGCTCTCAAAATAGCTGCTTGTGGGCACTGCGTTTCTAGATTTAGCTGTTTGTGACTTGTTGGGGGTAGGGCCAGTTGGACTAGCCTCTGTATGGTACCGGGCTTGCTCACAGGTCCCTGTCCTCTACTTCAGTGCTCTGGGCTGTTTTCTAGAAAGTCATCGGTTTTAGATGGATGAGGGTGGTCTGGTACATGTATGGGAGACATCAGACTCCATATTTCAAGTTCATCCGAGGCTCTAGGAGAAAACCCCTTACAAACACTTCTCTCTCCAAAGGAGCAATGTCAACTCAAGGGCCGCAACAGATCTGCGCATCTCAGCCTCTTCTTAGACCCTCCTTCCTGGCAGGTGTGGATCCTAAACCTCTCAGCTTCTGCTGCTTTCTGGTCAGAAATAGCAATGGTAAATGGTTTAGCAACGTCTTTATTCTTCTTACAGGATACAACAAGGAGAGCTGACAGAAATCAAGGACTTGGGAATGTTACCTTACCTTGTTAATTATTATCACATAGATAATATTACTAACCTTTTTGTTTGTTGGTTGGTTGGTTTTGTTTGTTAGTTTTTTTTTTTTTTCCAAGACAGGGTTTCTCTGTGTAACAGTTCTGGCTTGCTCTGTGGATCTCCTGGAACTCAATTTGTAGACCATGCTGGCCTTGAACTCACAGAGATCTACCTGTCTCTTCCTCCCCAAGTGCTGGGATTAAAGGTGTGCGCCATGCAACTAGAGTCCAGGCTCTTGAACATTATGTTAAGTGACAACTAAAGTATGCATATGTGCGCACACATGCCTTCACCCACATGAACTTGAGGAAGAAGTTTAATATGAACAACTTGACCATTCAGATTATCCCATACAGCACAGCAATCCCCAGGCAGGAAGGAAGATCTCAGGAATCATGACCTAATTCTATACCCACAGTTAAGCAGCTGACTCCAAAGTCTAGCTTCTCAATTGCACATCCAAAACACCTTTTTCACATCTGCTCCACAGGGAACGCTGGGGAGCTGCAACCTGCCTCCTCCTTACGGTGCCATCTTCCATGCCCTGTGAGGACTTCATCCCTGTCCAATGCATACCCACTCAGGTTCCTGCTCTGACCTGACCATCCAGCTTACTCCCCTCCCCCTGCCCCCTGCCATGCTTGCTATGTGGGTCTCTTGACACACCAAACTGACCTCCAGGGACTAGTCACATTCTTCACTCACAGGGCCAGATCCTGGCCCTTCCGAGTGAGTCTGAGACTTACATGTGCAAGATCACCCCACTCTTTTCCACAGCAAATGACTCCCTTGCTTACATTCAAAACCGTTATTCCAGTTCTAGCGAGCCTGGAGCTTGGTTCAGTTCGGTGTCATTGCCCACACAGGACCAATTGTTTCGCACTCCTCAGTACCAGACACTAATTAGCAACTGTGAAGCCCATCAACTCCTGCCTTCCCTAGAGAGTCCTAGTTCCTTTCCTTGCCTACCTTCTTGTATTCCTTTCCACCACTCTCTCCTTTGGGCCTGATGTATTCCAGCAATGTTCCATTCCATCATCTTGGCAGTAGGTGCCAATTCCCATGAGCATCCTTTTGTTTTCTCTGCAGCTCCAAGTTGTGGACTCTCCCCTCCCATGTGGGCTGGGGCATAGAAGATGAAAGGCCTGCTGGGTTAGGGAACTTTTTTCTTTAGGCTTTAAGATGCAGATCAGGACCAATCTTCTCTTTCTCTAGTATTTCTCTCCTATAAGCTTTCTACCCTTTTTAGTTCTTCCAATTCCAGTAGAGGAAAACATATACTTTGCCCATCTCTACCTTCCCAGAACTTTTGTCAGCATCCAGATGATGTCTGGTCCCATCTGAGCTCCCAGCTCATCCCTCTCTCTCTTCTAGGAATCAGGACAATCAGTTCCTTTTACTCTCAAACATAAACACTCCCTTTCTCTCCTGCCTGTTCCCCTGCTTTGATGTGAATTCCTTTTCCGAGCACCATTAGAATGAAAAGAAGCAGGGTGGGCCTGGGATCAAGGTCTGAGGAACAATACTATTAAAAGGATAGGGAAGATCATTATGCTAAGAGAAATAAACCAGACTCAGAAAGATGAATAGCAGGTTTCTTTCACATGCAGACTCTAGACGGGAGGGAGTGTGTATGTCTTGGGCGATGTGCAAGATGAAAATAGAAAGGGGACCATGAAGGGGAGGAAGCGATCTTAAGGGAGAGTAGAAAATGATGGAATACAAGTGACAAGGAGCAGAAGGGGAGACGCTGGGACAGGAAGGGGAGGAAGGATCTTCTTTCCAACAAACAGTAAAGGAACAATTGGACAGTCGTTTGCAAAACCAAAGAAGCCCACCTCAAACTATATTTGCACCTTCCAGAAATGCCCTACAAACAGACATGGGACCTAAACTTTGAAGAAGCAGAGACAGGAAGACTCACGCAAGTTTAAGATCATGGTCTACGCAGCACTGCAGGGCTGCCAGCAGCACAGAGAAATCCTGTCTCAAAGCTAAGTGTGGTGGCGCTCACGTTTAATCCCAGCACTCAGGAGGCAGAGGCAGGTGGATCTCTGCAAGTTTGAGGCCAGCCTGGTCTACAGAGTGAGTTCCAGGACAGCCAGGGCTGTTCCACAGAGAAACCCTGTCTTGAAAAACAAACAGGAAGAAAAGAAAGAAAGAAATCCTGCCTCAACAAGACAGCAGTAGCTACAATTAAGTGTAAATTTTTAAAATAAAGCATAGGGAGAAAGTTTTTGCAACTTTAGGTTAAAAATAATTTCTTAGATATAACAAAAGCAAAACGCATAGAAAAACATTATAAACTGAATTTTTCCTAAGAGAGGAAAGGGGCAAGCTACAGGCAGAAAGAAAATATTTACAAATCCCATATCTGATAAAGAATTTGTATTCAGAGACTTTTTTCATTGTTTGGTTTGGGGTTTGTTGCTTTTTTGAAACATGGCCTTACACTGTGTAGCTGAAGCTGACCTAGAATTCACTAGGTGGCCCTGGCTTATATCAAACTCATAGCAATCCTCCTTAACCTTTTAAGTGCTGGGACTGCAGGCATGATTCACCATAGAGTAGGCTTTAAAACAAATTTTTAAGAATTTCTTATTAGAACTGGAGAGATGACTCAGTAGTTAGGAATACTTGCTGCTAAAACAGAGGACCAAGTTTGATTCCCAGAACCCACATGCTGGCTCACAACCACCGGCAACTCCATTTCTGGGGGGTATAGTGCCTTCTTTTGTCTTTCTTGGACACCAGGCAAGCTCATGGTTCACTTGCATATGCACAAGCAAAACCCTTATATACACATAAAAATAAATCTTAAAGGAGGTGGGGGAGGCTGGAGAGATTGCTCAGTGGTTAAGAGTGTTGCTGCAGCCAGGTGCCTCGGAGCACGCTTTTAATCTCAGCATTCAGGAGGCAGAGTTATGTTCGCGGAGGCTGTTTGTTCATTCCCGGCTGCCCAGAACCGAAGTAATCACACAGAAACTAAATTATTTGCAATACTGTTTAGCCAATAGCTTAAGCGTATTTCTAGCTAGCCCTTATACCCTAAACTAACCCATCTCCACTAATCTGTGCATCACCACGAGGTCATGGCCTACCAGCAAAGTTCCCAGCTGGAGGCTCATCTCTTTCTTCTAGTGGGGGCTACATGGCTTCTCTCTGACTCCGCCTACTCTCTCTCTCTATCTCTTTCAGTCTGACTTTACTCTGTTAAGCCATTGGCCAAAATCATCTTATTTATTAACCAATGGCAATAAAACACATTCACAGCATACATCATCTCCCACATCAGAGTTAGGCATATCTCTGAGAGTTCAAGGCCAGCCTGGTCTACATAGTAAGTTCCAGGACAGCCAAAGCTACATAATAGAGAGACCCTTGATTAAGAAAAAGAAAATGAGAAAAGAAAAAGAAAAGAAGAAAAAAAGGGCACTGATTGCCAATTCCTGGGACACCCAACCCCCACCCCAAGGAAAAAATTAAAACCCAAGAACAAAAACAAACAAACAAAAAACCCAAAAGATAATGTATTCAAGCATAGTATAGCATGCCTGTAATCTCAGCACTGGGGAAGCTGAGTCAAGAAGATCATGAGTTCAAAGCCAACATGAACTATATAATGAAACTGTTGTCTTTAAAAAAAGAAATAAAACACAAAAAGAAAAAAAGAAAACAAAATCCAAAAATAATTATATGAGCCAGCATTGTCTTGCTTAGCTGCTCCTTCCCAGCTGCCACTATTGAGGAGTAGGTACCCCATAGCTCAGTGTTATACAGAACTAACTCACCCTGACCCCTTCCCTTGTTTCTTTTCTACCTTTGTTGCTTTCCCTTTTAGTGGTGTTACCACAGCAACCATTATCACCAGAAGGGGAAGACAGGGTCACCCCACACACACACACCCCTTTTCCAAGCAGCATGTTAAACCAGTTTGGGGAAGGGTAAACTCTTCAGCTTTCTCTGTACTCTTCACACTCTGAGGCTCTTTAAAGCGGGAATGAGGCCGGTGGGTTTAAAAGCAGCAATCCTCAGAAGCGAGCATCAGTCCATTGTACCCGGGCCAACTGCACCCTGTATTTGCATGACATGACTTGGGTGCTGTGCAGATGGAAATACAATCACGTAACTTCGACGAGCAGCCACGGATACCCACAGTTCTGTCTCTGTAGACCAGGGCAGAGAAACCCAGAAAGAACTTAAAGCCGGAAAAAAATTCTAAATAATAAGCTTGAAAAGAGTCCCGCCTTTTGTTTTTGTATTGTTGTGAATCTGAGACTTCACCAACTCCATTTTCAGGAAGTAAAGGGGAGCTCAAATCAGTGGATGTTTTAAAGGGGCACGAGTTAGTGGATCTTTTTCCAGGCGGTGGTAAGAGACTTTGTTCCTCCCTGCCCACGGGGGTGTGTCAATGAGTGCTGAAAGTGTACTCCACCAGGGTTAAAGGAAAGTCACGGTTACAGGCCCGGACAGAAGCCGCCGGGATCCCGTGCCCCGGCGCGACCCCGGACTGCTGTTTTTGGAGTACTGTTGGAAGTGTTTCAACTCTTCCAGCGCAGCAACCAGCTGCAGTCCTCCGACTGCTTTAGAAAGATTTGCTCAAGGTCACCTTCAACATAAGAACAGAAAAAGAACTG
Organism: Microtus oregoni; assembly: GCF_018167655.1. Taxonomy (NCBI): domain Eukaryota; kingdom Metazoa; phylum Chordata; class Mammalia; order Rodentia; family Cricetidae; genus Microtus; species Microtus oregoni. The sequence continues at coordinate 241,995 of NW_024543072.1, read as the reverse complement.
GGAACCTGTACTCTAGTTTCTACAGATGCACATTCCTCTCCTCATACAGAAAATACAGGCCACGTGCCTGGTATCTCAGACGCCTTTTACCCTAAACAGCCCCAGTCCCCTTGTTTGTCCCTCTCCCTTTAGCCACCCCACCCTGTTTCCTGGAATAGTGCCCTGGTTTGTACCTCTCCCCTCAGCCACCCCACTGTTTCCTGGAATAGCAGTACCCCCCACTAGAGTCAGGGGCAGAATTCCCTGCCCATGCCAAATCATGGTATGCAGTGAATCAACAGCCCCTGCCCATTCCTCCCAGCCAGGGCTGCCACGGTTTAATAAGTGGTTATTTGTGGTACTCTGCACACAGCTTGGCGCTGTGCCTTTACCCCATACTGAGGACTAGGGGATGGGGGAGAGAGAGAGGGAGTAACGCCAAAGCTTCATTTATTACTATAATCTTCAATGTGCATCCCACCCCTGGTGTTAAAGTTCTAAAATAACCGTATTAATCCCCCCCACAGCCTACAAAGCAAACACTCAGCTGGAGGGCTTTGTGTGGGAGGGAGACAGCACTGAGCACAATAGAAGGGTAAATGGCACCGCTTCCCCTGGGAGGAGGTTGGGGACCAGGTGAGAAAGCCTTCAGGGCTCACCCAGTGGGAAGCAGAAATCAGCTGCTGAGTTGCTGCTCATCCCTGTGGTCGCTCACCCCTGTAAGCTCAGTAGTCAGGAGGCTGAGCCAGGAGCATCTCTGAGTTTGAGGCTAGTCTGAGCCAATAAGCCTGGGCCAGCCTGGGCTAGCAATGCAGGAAGGAAGGGAAGAAGGCAGGGAGGATAAAGGGAAGGAGGGAGGGAACGAGGCTTGGGCAAGCCTGATCAGTGAGAAGATCACAGGTCTAAATCCATTGTCTTGCTTTTGTCACTGTTTTAGGTTTTGGTGTTGTTTCTGTGTCTTGAGCCAGGGTCTCATGTTGATTTTGAGCTCTGGCTGATTTTGAACTCTGTATGTATTGAACTGCTGATCTTGCTAACTATCACCTCCTAAGTACTAGGATTACAGGTACACACCACCACACCTATCCGCAGAGTCTAGGCTTTTATGCATTTATTTAAAGGAACTTTGAAGGAATGAAGATTTTGTGCAAAACAGGGGGGGGGGACATTTGATGTTTTGTTTACTCTTCCTCATTTTCATATTCTTTCCTCTCTGTATCCATAAATTCTCATGTAACACAGCCAGGACTCAAACTCACTACCTGGGGAGGACCTTTTCCAACTTCAGATTGCCCTGCCTCTAACTTGGGAGTGCTAAGATTACAGGATCCTATTTTATGCAGTACTGGAGAGAAAACGGAGGGTTTTGTCCATGTTAGGCAAGCAATCCACCCCACAAGCCACAGCCTTAGTCTTTGTTGGTTTATTCATATATGTTCTGATGGAGGATCTCCCCTCAGACCTGAGACCAGCGCTGAGCTGGCTACATAGCCCAGGGGGCTCAAACTAACCATCCTCCTGCTAGGAAAAGAAAGCCTCACCACAGTGTGGCACCGCCAGGGAGGGATCAGGAGGTGTGGCCTTGCTGGAAGAAGGGTGTCACTGGGGGTGGGCTTTGAGGTTTCAAAAAGCTTACACTAGGCCCAGCATGGCACTCTCCCTTTCTCCCCCCCCCCTCGTGTGTGTGTGTGTGTGTGTGTGTGTCTGTCTGTCTGTCTCTGTCTCTGTCTCTCTCTCTCTCGTGTGTGTGTATGTGTCTGTCTCTGTCTCTCTCTCTCTCTCGTGTGTGTGTGTGTGTGTCTGTCTGTCTCTGTCTCTCTCTCTCTCTCGTCTCTCTCTCTCTCTCTCTCTCTCTCTCTCTCTCTCGTGTGTGTGTGTGTGTGTGTGTGTTTATGGATCGGGATGTAGCTCTCAGTTACTGCTCTATCACCTACCTGTGTGTCACCATGCTCTCTGCCGTGATGATAATGAACTAAACCTCTGAAACTGTAAGTCAGACTCCAATTAAATGTTTTCACTTAGAAAAGTTGCCTTGGCCAGAGTATCATTACAGCAACAGTGACTACCAAAATATCCTATTGATAAATACAGAGGTGTTATGGGTCCAAAACGTCTTTCTATCTTCTTTCTCAGCCCTTATTAAATCACACTGTTTCTGTTGCTTATAAAATATCTATAATATATTAATTAAAAATTAAGCCCGGTGGTGGTGTGTATACCTCTAGTCCCAGCACTGGGGAGGCAGAAGCAGGAAGATCTCTGTGAGTTCAAGGCTAGCCTGGTCTACAAATCAAGTTCCAGGACAGCTGGAGCTGTTACATGGGAAAACCCTGTCTCAGAAGAAGAAGAAGTTACAGACAGGTCCTGGTAATGTAGTTCAGTTGGTAGGGGGCTTGCCTAGCATGCAAGAAGCCCTGGGTTTTATTCCCAGGGCTGCATAAAATCTGACTTAGTGGTGCATCCTCATAATCTCAGTACTAGGGAAGTGGAAGCTGGAGGATCAGAAGTTCAATGTCATCTTTGATCACACAGGGAGTTTGAGGCCAGCCTGGGCTATAATAGACCTTGTCTCAGGGAAAGAAAGAGAGAAAGAGAGAGAGAGAGAGAGAGAGAGAGAACACTACACTATAGGTTGGCAGGGTGACACATTCCTGCAGTCTCAATACTTGGGAGTCAAAGAGGATAGAAAGTTCCAGACCAGCCTGAGCTACATAGTGGGATCCTGTGTCAGACACCAAGGGAAGTGGGGGAGCAAAAGTAGAATTGCAAGATTAAGGCAAGTATGGGCAGCCTAATATGAGCCTGTCTCAAAATAACATACAAAAGGAGCTGGGTATGATGATGAATGCTTGTAATCTCACCATTTGGGAGGTAGAGGCCATTATGTGAGGAGGTTATGGTAGAAGTACATGTCTCCATTAATAAATTAATTAAAAATGAAAATTTAAAGGGAAAAGATAGCTTAGTGATAAAGTATTTGCTCTGAGCTCAATCTCCAGTGCCATACTTTTTTTTTTTTTTTTTTGGTTTTTCGAGACAGGGTTTCTCTGTAGCTTTGGAGCCTATCCTAGAACTAGCTCTTGTAAACCAAGCTGGCCTCGAACTCACAGAGATACTCCTGCCTCTGCCTCCCGAGTGCTGGGATTAAAGGCGTGCGCCACCACCGCCCGGCTCAGTGCCGTACTTTTTAAAACTCTGCAGGTGAATCAGATTCCTCCAGATTCAACAGAGTAACCAGTTAAAAGAGTCCTGAAGAAAATTCATTTGGAAAGAGGCACCAGCAGTAATGTGCCCTAGCCTTTTAGTACTCCACAAACTCAATGAGATTTTGGCTCAGGTTCTTCACCTGTAAAATAGGAAGATCGGGCCAGATGATCTTTAGAGCTCTTCAGCAAATCTAAAACTCTGGCACTATACCGTCTAGATATTTCATATTGGGGTTATCCTGTAGAAGATATACCCAACTTTCTTTTTTTTAAAAAAAAAATTTTTTTAAGGTTTATTTAACTTTATTTTATGTGCATTGGTGTGAAGGTGTCAGATCCCCTGGAACTGGATCTTCAGACAGTTGTGAGCTGCCATGTGGGTGCTGGGAATTGAACCCGGGTCCTCGGGAAGAGCAGTCAGTGCTCTTAACCGCTGAGCCACCTCTCCAGTCCCCCCCCCCCAACTTTCTACTTTGAAGAATTTTTGTGAAACAAAGTTTCATTTTTCTATGATGAACCAGACTTACAAAAAATCATTTAGAAATTTAGAAAAGTAGAACATAAAAGAAAAAAAAGTAAGCATCTACAGAATCAACAGTTTAAAAAGAGAGCTGTTGGTTTATTTTCTTCCCCTTAGCCAGGATTACAGTCTGTATAAGTCCATTGTTAGGACCCCCCACAGACAGGCAAGAGAGATGCATCGGACACACCCACCACACCCCTATGGCAGATGGGCAGGAGAGATGCATCAGACACACCCACCACACCCCCCATGGTCACCTGCCCCACAGAAACGACATTCTGTGAGATGGTGGCTGCCATTTGGGAGAATGAGTCATCTTTAGACGCCTGCCCCCCCCCCCCATCAGAAGATGAGAAAAACCATCAACTCTTTACCACCAGAAATTCTTATTCAAGCTGCTAAAGCCGGCAACCTAAATGGGTGAGCAAAAAAAGGACGAACAAAGTTGTGAACCAAATTCTGGTTTCCCTGTTTTGAAATACAGATTTTAAAAAATTCTAATAGTAAGTAGCCGGTCCTATGCTGTCTGTTCAACTTAACCATAGTAATAATAAACCATCAATGAGAGAGAGAGAGAGAGAGAGAGAGAGAGAGAGAGAGAGAGAGAGAAATAAACTTGGATGACAGGCCTCCCTAACAATTGGCTCACAAAAGATGCTCTAATTGATGCCCTTTGTGAGGAAGGTTGCAGGTGAAGATGTACTCGGCCGGGGGTGGGATGAGCACGAGGCAATCCCTAAAGAGCAATATCTGTTTCCGTTAGGTAAGAACACAAGTTCTCTCCTAATGATCGAGAGGATCTGTCCCTTGTTCTGACCCCTGCCAGCTAAAACTCAGGCGAGGAACTGTGGGGGATTGTCACCAGAAGCCATGGCTCCCATTTCAGGAGAGTGACTGCTGGACCAGAGGATTCTTCCAGTTAAGTTTCTCACAGATGAGAAACTGCAACATGCAAAACCCTGCAGTTCTGCTCCGTGCAGCCAGTTATGCTGCATAAAAAGGGATTAGAGGAAAGAGCCCCCGGGGACTGATGGATTTCCTATAGCCAAGCTTCACAGGAACCAGGGGAAAGTTATTAAACGACAGGAGACAGACTATGATTCACAGCAATCAAGTCCTGCCTCCAGCTGTGAACACAGACAAGCTGGCGATGGTCCCCGCAGCTCCTCAGCACAGGAGCGTGGAGACACAGGGAAACGCTCTGCTGCAGTACTGAGTGACAGAAGAGAGCCACCGAGGGAAAACAGAGCGAGCAGTCCTGCTCAGCAGCTCTACCGGGACCCTCACACTTCCAGTCGCCCTGGTCAAGAGTCCCCACCCCACCACCGTCACCTCTAGTCGTTCCTCAGTTGAAATGTGAATCTCTTAAAGACATCCCCAATCCCATTTTGTGCAGTGTCTCTGAAGCAAGGAAATAAGCAGGTGGGGGAGGTGAAACTTACATAAGATTCAGGGTACACGGCTTTCCTGGCCTGGGCACATCAACTTGAAGGAGGAGAAGTAAAGCCCTTTGGAGTCTCCCCAGAGTTCCAGAGCTCTGGGCAACACTTCCGCTTTTATCAGAGTTTTTTTTTTTTTTTTTTTTTTTTTACAAGAGGAAGAAAACATACTGGTTCTTAGACTGTGGGGAAACAGAGATCCCCCCTCGGGGCTCTGATTTCAAAACAGCTGGTCTCTGTGTACACCCAGGTGGCTGCCTCTGGATATTATAAATAATCATCCCTGAAGCAAGGCTCCTCTCTGCAATAGGAGGCAACTTGGATGGCTAAATTGCTAGCTGGAACCGTTTTTCTCTGACAGCTTAGGAGGCTGGGCAGTCTCACATATAGAGTCCCCACCAAAGGATCCCACTTTTTTCCTGCAGAGTCCCTAATTAAGGCTAGCCAAATTCAGCTGCTGTCTAAGAGTGGCCCCAAGGTATGACTTCCCCGAGCACACGCCAGATTGTTCTCCTTACCGTACAACACCACTGTTGCACCCCTAAAGATCCCTTTCAAAGCCCTCTAACGCCTGTCCTACCCAGGGGCCATGTGTCTCTCCTCATATGCACAAACTAACCACAGACCATGTCAGCAGAGCCTCAGATAAACTCCCAAGGGGGATGGCTTGGATTCAAATGGTCAGATTTAGAAGCACGATGGTGGGAGGAGTGGTTTGAGCCCTAGACCTTGGTTGCAAGGGGGTGGGGAGAGAAAAAAGCCCCTCTTCTCTTGGGAGAGCTAAAAAGCCAGAGAAAGTCACTCCTTTTATTTTTATGATTATTTTCTTTCTGCAAGATTGCCACAGTCACAGTCACAACCAGCTGAGGTACGTGGAAGCTACTGTCTTTCCTCTGCAGCCCACCAGACTCGCTGGATTTCCCAGGATAAACTCCGTGGACATGGCAACCAAAACAACATAGCAGCTGGCACTAATTGACACCCTAGGTGATAACTTTTGGTAGGAGTCAGCAGAACTACTGAAAATATTCTTCTTTCCTATCTAAACTGGGGCCCAGGCTGCAGGGAATTCTCTCTGTCTCTCTGCCTCTGTGTGTGTGTGTGTCTCTGTTTCTCTCTCTCTCTGCCCCTCTCGCTCTCCCCTCCATGTCTCTCTCTTTCTGCATCTCTCTCTCTCTTTCTCTCTGCCCTCCCCCATTTCTCTCTCCTCTCGCTGGAGATTGAATCCAGAACTTCACTCATACTAGAGGCTAGTGCTCTATCACCAAGCGATCTTGGGAATTCTTATGCTGGTCTCTGCAGCTAACTTGAAACACACACAAAGACACACAGACACACAGACACACAGACACACACACACACACCCCACAATCGCTAAACCAGACTCCAGATTGAATGCCTATTCAGAGCCAGGTAGTGCTTAAAGTTTTTTGCACATATAATTTAATCTTTTAGAACAACCAGAATTACCTTCATTTTACAGAGAAAAAGTAGAAGCCCAGACAAATTCTGTGATGCTCCTAAGGCCTCATACTGAGTAAGTAGCAGAACAAGGGACTAGTGGATTCCTGAGAAACAGATTGAACACAAGGACATGCTCACTAGGAAAGAGGGCACAGAAGGAAAGCATGAGATGCTACTGCTCATACCAACCAACATCACCCAGAGACGACAGTCCTCGTCGTAATATGAGGATGTGCCCGGGGTGCCACAAATCAGACAATAGGACAGGTCTTCTCAAAGTCTTACCATGGATAGTGTTCTTTGAAATGAGTCAACCAATTAAAAGGACTGGGTTGGCTCTGGTTGAACATCAGAGAACCTGTCCGAAGACTTCAAGATGTAGCAGGCGCTGAAGATGGAGGTCTACTCTATAAGGGATCATCTCCCCAGGGATTGGACTTGCTTCTACCCCAATGCTCATGGGAGGCAGGACAGGTACCCCAATGTTCCTCACTGAATGAGTGAAAGGGCCAGGGATGGAGCTCTTGGCTGCTGCTTATGGAGAACAACACAATGCTAGGGTAGGCTGGACAGAACCGAAGTGAGGACAGTAAGGAAAACCATGGTAACCTCGGAGCAATAAGATAGATGCGGAGGACTAACACCCCAAGAGACAGCTTATCACCCTGAGAGCTCAGTTCCCGCCTACAGCTGACTCCAGTCACCCCCTCCCCAAAGCATTGTCGACAGTTGGTAGGCTAAAAGCATCCCCTTTCCAGTAGCTTCAGGAAGACGGGAGATTGGGAGCTGTCCTAGAGGGGCAGTGGCGTCCACCCAGAGAGTACCCCTCGCCTCCCGGGGACCTGGAGCCGCAGCCTCCTATCCGGTGCGGCACGGCACGGCTCACCTCGCTCATCCCGGCGGCCGGACGGGGCGTGGCAGGCGCAGGTGAGGCGAAGGGTCCTCGGGGGATGCGGGGACCGTGGCCGAGAGTTGCCGGGCTCCGGGGCAGGCGCCCTAGGGGGCTTGAAGGAGTAAGTGCGCGCCTCGAGCCGCTGCTTCGTGCTGCCCTGGGCGCTCTGGCTGAAGCTCTGCTAAAGGGACCCCTTCTGACCAGGTCCTGTCAGCAGCTCCGCGCGCCTTGACCGGCCCCATCTTTTATAGTGAGCTCCGGTCCCCGCCTCCAGCCCAACCAATAGAAACTCTGCCTATCGCAGACTGACAGCTCCTAGAACCCAGTGGTGGCAGACTCAGAAATCTGCTGCATTTCCAAACTAGGGTAAGACTGAGAGAGCGGGAAGGAGGGGGAGACCGTCGGGGGATGAGAAGACAGAAAACGAAGTAGGAAAGCGGTGAAGGAGAGAAAAGTAGTAAGTAGTATCCGAAGGAACTGAGCTCTGGTCCTCTGTGCAAGAACAGCAAAGGCTCTTGAGCTATCTCTCTAATCCCATATGTTGTCTATATATTTTAGGGGAATAAACAGGGAGGAAGAAAATAAACAGAATACAGGTAAATGTACGAACCTTCTGGTAACTTTAGTTAACGTAGCTCTGTTACCTATATAGTTTTCATCCCTTAAGGAAATTCTTTACATTTTCATGCCTGTGTTACTTGTTGGCATTGTACAATCTCTTACAACTTCAGTCAGCCAAACGCAGACACTTTTAACTTTCACAGATATATTCTTTGGTAGAATATAATACCTTCACAGCTGGCTAAAACCATAACTGCGTTTGTCTCAACCATTCCAGTGGTTTGGCCTCTTCTCAACAACCGAATTCCAGTAAGACTTCAAATAGTCTTTTTTTTTACTAGCTTGCCTCTGCGGTTACACATTTCCCCTGGAAAGAAGATCCACCTGAGATCCTCTGGTTCTGTTTCTATTAGGAATCTGGTTGCCTCGGTTACTAAAGTTCTAACTAGGCTAGCTCCTACTCCCTTTATGCAACCTCGGGAATCTTTCTAATGAACAATTAATTAGCTTTGAAAGGGTTGTCTTCAGTGAAACAGACCTCAATTCTTAAGCTACTATGAAGAAATTCTAGTGAGAATTCAGCCTCCAGGTTAGGGATCAGCTAGTTTTGCAGGTAGCTATCAAATTGTTAAATGCTTTTGTCTTTGACGGACATATGTACTGCGGGTGAGCCATCTCCTATTATGCGTGAATATAGACACAAACAGTTATGTCAACAAACAGGCTTGACTGTGGCTGATATAACTGTATTTGTGATCAATGAAGTTTGAATCTTATATAAATTTCATGAGCTAAGAAAGTTCTTTAAGTTTTAGTGGAAGAGCTGGAAAGATGGTTTAGCAGTTACGAGCACCTGCTGCTCTTCCAGAGGACCCAAGTACAGTTCCTAGAACCATATCCAGTGGCCCACAAGTGTCTGTAACTCCAGCTCCAGAGAATCTGGAACCTTCTTCTGGCCTCCGTAAGCACTTGCACATACGTGACAACATGGCAGATACTCACAAATACATTAAATAAATTTTAGTGAAAAGTTTTCTTTTTTTTTTAAGGTAAACTCCCAAAGAGGCTAACAATACCACACGATGGGAATAAATGACCTAATTGTACGGTTTAAATTTTCCAATTATTTAACTTTTTTAAAGATTTATTTCGCTGGGTATGGTTATGATGCGCACACCTTTAATCCCAGCACTTGGGAAGCAGAGGCAGGTGGATTCCCGTGAGTGCGAGGCCAACCTGGGCTACCTAGTGAATTCTAGAACAACCATGGCTACACAATGCCCAAGGAGGCCAGAAGAGGGCATTAGAACTGGAGCTACAGGGGGCTGTGAACCTCCATGTGGGTGCTGGGAACTGAACTTGGGTCCTCTGCCAGATAGCAAGTGCTCTTAACCAACCCTCTAGCACTGGTTTTTATTTTGTTATCTATTTATTTATTTTGTTTTTCAAGACAGGGTTTCTCTGTATAACCACCTTGGCTGTCCTGGAGCTAGCTCTTGTAGACCAGGCTGGCCTCGAACTCACAGAGTTCCGCCTGCCTCTGCTCAAGTGCTGGGACTAAAGTTGTGTGCCATCACTCTCCAGCAGCACTAATTTTTTTTTAAATAATGTATTTATTTTTATTTTACCTGCATTGGTGTTTTGCATGCATGTATGCCTTTGTGAGGGTGTCACACAGAACTGAGTTACAGGAGTTGGAAGCCACCACACGATTGCTTGAAACTGGACCCAGGTCCTCTAGAAGGGCAGTCGTCACTGGACCCAGGTCCTCTAGAAGGGCAGTCGTCACTGGACCCAGGCCCTCTAGAAGGGCAGTCGTCACTGGACCCAGGTCCTCTAGAAGGGCAGTCGTCACTGGACCCAGGTCCTCTAGAAGGGCAGTCGTCACTGCTTTTAACCATTGCTTCACCTTCCCAACCCTATTTTTTTTTATTATTTTTACTTTGGCTTATGTGTATAAGTGTTTGTCCGTGCACCATGAGTGTGCCTGGAGCCCACTGAGGCCAGAAGAGAGTATTGGATCCTCTGGGACTGGAGTTATAAACAGTTATGAGCCACTATGTGGGTGCTGGGAATTGAACCTGGGTCCTCTGGAACAGCATCCAATACTCTTAATTGCTGAGCCATCTCACCATCTTCTGATTTATTTTACTTTTAATTATGTGTATGTGTGTGTCTGAGGAGGGGACACTATACATGTATGTGCAGGTGCTGATGGAGGCCAGGAGAGGGCACTGACTTGCCGGGAGCTGGACTTACAAGTAGGTGTAAGCCACCCTGATGTGGCTTCTGGGAGCCAAACTCTGGTCCTCTGCAAGTGTCGTCCATGCTCTTAACTCCTGAGCCATCTCTCAACCCCCAGTAAAACCATTTGTACCTATATAGCAACCTATATTTGGCTCATAAATCAATCCCTGACTTAGATGATTCATAAGACAATATAAATAAGTCTAAATGTGCTATAATAGTAGGTCATATAATGTTAAATAGTAGTATGTCAAAGAAGAAATACATTAGTTAGGACTAGCCGGCCTAGTTATTAGTTAGGTGTTACACGCCCTTAATCCCAGCACTTGGGAGGCAGAGACAGGTGGATCTCCATGAGTTTGAGGCCAGCCTGGTCTACAGAGTGAGTTCCAGGAAAGGCCGCAAAGCTACACAGAGAAACCCTGTCTTTAAAAAAAAAATCAGTTAGGACCAAAAAAGTCAAAAGATTCCTGCGGAAGATAAGATTGAAATTAGGTCTTACAGGAAGGAAAGAATATAGATAAACAGAAGAAGGAAAGCTGAGTAACAACAAGAAAAATATAATTAAGCTAGATATGGAAAAATATATAAAGCTATATGGAAGGGTTTTTGATTATCAAAAGAATTTTTTAACTTAGCTCCCATACAAATAGCATTGCTATGGCTGAGAAAATGGTTCATCAGCTAAAAGTGCTTGCTACATAAGCCTGATGACATCAGTCTGCTCCCTGAAGCGTATATAAAGGCGGAAGGGGAGAACTGACCCCACAACGCTGTCCTCTGACCGTCATATATGTGTAATGGCATGAGTTCCTGCCATCATACACACAATAATAAATAAATCAATAAACAATGTTTCTAGATTATTTTATTTTTACAGAGGAAACAAGATTGGTTTTATAAGAAAAGCACTAACAGTAAGAAGGCCAGGATAGGAAAACTGCAACTGTACAGAGAATAAGAACCTGGGTGACAGTTACAGGAGAAAAGGGACAGCGTCTAGAAACCGACAGCAGGTCAAGAATGGGTGCATGCCTGTAGTTCCCGCATCAGAGAGGAGAAGGTAGACATAAGTAACGTGAGTTATAGGCCAATACGGGCTAGACATCCTTTCTCACAAAACAGAAATCCTCGTGCAGCGCGGTCTTTATAGTCTAATGCCACAGAAAGGCGGTGTTGGAAGTGCTAGGAAGGAAGTCTAGGGAAGTGAGGAGTACCATAAAGTAATAAAAGTCATTGAAATTGTTGGGTGTGGTGGTTCAGGCACAGGCCTTTGACCCCAGTGTTTAGGAGGCACAGGCAGGCAAATCTCTGAAAGTTCGAGGCCAGACAGACCCACATAGTGAGACCCTGTCTCTAAAGAATGAGAGAGAAAGAGGAAGAGAGAGAGAGAGAGAGAGAGAGAGAGAGAGGGAGAGACTTAACTTGAGAAAACAGCAGAGATGATTTTTAAAGAATAGCAATTTTAGTTGTTGGTGTTTGTTTATTTGTTTTTTTGTTTTGTAGGGTCTAGCCCTGCTGTGGCTGTTCGGGAACTCAGACCAGGCAGGCCTAGAATTCATAGAAATCCACCTGCCTCTGCCTCCTGAGTTCTGGCAAGAATAGCAATCTTTTTGTTTGTTTTTATTGAGCTATATATTTTCCCCACTCCCCTCCCTTCCTCCCCATTCCCCTTTCTCTCCTATGATTCCCCACACTCCCAATTTACTCAGGAGATCTTGTCTTTTTCTACTTCTCATGTAGATTAGATCCATGAATGTCTCTCTTAGAGTCCTCTTTGTTGTCTAGGTTCTCTGGGATTGTGAATTGTAGGCTGGTTTTCTTTGCTTTATGTCTAAAAACCACTTATGAGTAAGCCAATATGGTATTTGTCTTTCTGGGTCTGGGTTACCTCACTCAAGAATAGCAGTCTTAAAAAAAAATTACAAGTGTTAAGGCATACACCTTTAATCCCAATCTCCGGAAGATGAAGCAGCAGAGCTCTATGAGTTCAAGGCCAACCTGGTCTACACCTTAAGTTCGAGACCAACCAAGAACACATAGTGAGACCCACTCTCAAAAACAAGCAAACAAACAAATAACATGATTCTGTGGAACTAGTTATAGATATTGGAGATCTTCACACACTAAGATGAGGATAAATAAAGCATATAAAGGCACCTTGTAAATGGTTATCTTATCTTAAGCTGTTAGATATTTTAGCTTCTTACTGGTGCCTTGGGAATAGATGGATCTTTAGGGAAGAAGATAGAAGATGGAAGGAAGCAAGACAGAGCCTGAGTAGAGAGTCTACATAGTTGATATCAGAGTCTTGAGAGAAGAAGCACCTCTGAAGCTGGAAGAATAGAGAGCTGTTGGAATAGAGGGGGCAGGGCTGGAGGCGTGGGGGCAGGGCTGGAGGCGTGGCTCCTACTCAGAAGCAGGGTTCTTCTCTGGTAGTTTAACTCCCAGCACTAGGGGACAATGAAGAAAGAACAGTAGCCTCCTTAATAAATAAATAAATTAAAAAGAAAAAGAAAACCAATTTAGTCTCAAAAAAAAAAAAAAAGAAAGAACAGTAGCATGGAGGTTAGAGAAGAAAAGGGTCACAGAAGACAATGTAGCTATCAGGGTTCAAAGATAGTAGAGATATTGATAGGGGAAAAACATAAGAGAAAGCCCACTGAATTCAAGAGACTATTAGAGATCACTGGTGAATTGGAGAAAAAAAAAAAAGATTAAAATCAGATTATGAGACTCAGTTGAAAGGATCTCTTCCCGTTCAGAGTGTTTGTGCCAGTACCTGGGAGGTCAAACAGAATAGAGCAGGCCCAGACTGGAAAGTTGACTCAACGGACCTGAGGGAAGGTCAGCCAATATCAAATGCAAACACACGGAAGATAGGAACAGCGTGTAGCAACAGTTCAGAAGTCAAAAAGGAGTCTGGAATCAGCATGAGAGGATAATAGGCATCTGGCCAGAGAGTCGGAACAACAAAGGATAATCAGGTCTAACAGACAGCAGCTAGAGGAAAATAGGAATGTTTCCAGAAGACACGTTGGGACTTCGGTGTAGCAAAGTGCCCCACACAGACAAGACATCCATTAAACGTTTATTGTAAGAATGAGTACATTCACTCAATATTTACTGAATGAGTGAATCACACAAATAATATCGCATGGAGTGTAAGTTTAGAATGAGACGGTATTTTATTTTACATTACTTTATGTGTATCAGGGTTTTCCCTTTATCTGTGTATATGTACCACGGGTCTTGCCTAATATACTCTGATGCCAGAAAGGGGGCATTGGATCCTCTGGAACTGGAGTTGCAGACGGCTGTAAACCAACAAGGAGGGACTGGGAATGGAACCTAGGTCCTTTCCAAGGGTAATAAAGGTAACAAGTGCTCTTAACCACTGAGCCATCTCTTCAGCCTCTGGAATGAGACTTTAATTCATATCTTACTCAACTGTTTTAGCCAGAAAACATTTATATGTGCCTGGAGTACTTAAGACTGTGTATGTCCCACCCAGGTACCATGGTCCATGCTTGTTTTTGTTTTTGTTTGTTTGATTGATTGATTTTTCTATAGAGGGTTTCTCTGTGTAACAGTCCTGACAGTCTTGGAACTCATTTTGTAGACCAGGCTAGCCTCAAACTCACAAAGATCCACCTGCCTCTGCCTCCCAAGTGCTAGCATTTAGGGGGCTGAGGCAAGAAGATTACCATGAGTTTGAGGTCATCCTGGGCTACAAAGGAAGACATTATCTCAAAAAAACCAAAAGCCACATCTCAAAGCCTCTGTGAATCAAAAAGTAAAAGATGCAGGCTTTAGTCTGGCTCACTGGTTCATAAAGGTTTGTTATCACGGTACTCAGGAGGCCATGATAAATCTCAAAAGGAAAAGAAAAGGGGGCTAGAGAGATGGCTCAGTAGTTGAGAGCACTTCTGCTCTTCCAAAAGACCTGGGTTTGATTCCCAGCACCTACATATCAGTTCACAATCGTCTATACAATGCCCTCTTCTGATCGCCATAGGCATCAGGCTTGTAAGTGGTGCACAGACATATATGTAGGCGAAATATCCATACATATAAGACAAAACTTGGAAAGAAAAAAGAAAAAGGAACCAAGCAGTGATGACACCTTTTAATCTCAGCATTTGGGAGGCAGAAACGGGTGGATCTCTGTGAGTTCCACAAAGGTAATTCCAGAACAGCTAGAGTTGTTACGCAAGAGAACCCTGTCTTAGAAAACCAAAAAAAAAAAAAAAAAAAAAGAAAAGAAAAGAAAAAAGAAAGAAAGAAAGAAGAAGAAAAGGAAGAAAGGAAAAGAAAAGAAGAGAAATGAAAAAAAGGAAGGAAAGAAGGAAGCAAAAGGAGCAATCCTTGGACTGGAGAGAAGCTCAGGGGTTAGGAACTTATACTATTCTTGCAGAGGACACACAACAGGCTGCTCACAACTGCCTGGAACTCCAGCTCCAGGGCGTCTGATACCTTTCTGGTCTCCTACACAAGCTCTTGCATAGACATACAATAAATAAGGATTAAATTTTTTTTTTGTTTGTTTGTTTTTTGTTTTGTTTTTCGAGACAGGGTTTCACTGTGGCTTTGGAGCCTGTCCTGGAACTAGCTCTGTAGACCAGGCTGGTCTCGAACTCACAGAGATCCGCCTGCCTCTGCCTCCCGAGTGCTGGGATTAAAGGCATGTGCCACCATCGCCCGGCAAGGATTAAATTTTTAAGAAAATATTTTTTTTAAAGCTCCATTTTAAAAAAGCAGTTCTTGTTGGGCAGTAGTGGCCCACGTCTTTAGTCCCAGCAGTAGAGAGTCAGAGACAGGCAGGATCCCTATGAGTTCCAGAACAGCCTGGTCTACAGAGCAAGGACCGGGACAACCAGGGCTACACAGAGAAACCCTGTCTCAAAGGAAAAAAAAAAGTCATGTCTTTAATACAGCAGCTTACAATTGATTGATAGTCAGAAGCCCACAATTGTTCTTCAGATAGTACAGTGACAAATTTGAGTGCAGATATAGCTTAAAGGCTCCTAGAGGCCGAAGGGCCAGGAGGACCAAGACAGGAGGGACTGAGGGTGGCAGGAGTTGGGTGGGGAGGGCGGGTATGTGAGGTGATTCCCTCTGAATGAAACAACAAGGGCGGATGTCCGAGGTAAGTGAGCACAGCCTGTTCAGGGCACTCCAAATGTTTAAGCACTTCTAGCGCCAAGTGCGATGTACTAGGTCAGGGCAGGGAAGTGAGGACAGAATAGAAGAGGCCAGCGTGATAAATAGGGGTCAGATCACAAAGGACTTTGTGTTACATGCTAAAGAGATTGGATTTTTTTTCCCCTGAAGGTGATGGAAATCAAATGAGGAATTTTAAGCAGGGGAGAGACATGATCAAATTTGCATTTTTGAAATAGCAACCAGGGAGGATGGGTTAGGAGATGAGGCTGAAAGGAGGGAGAATAATTTAGTAGGCTGCTGCAGAGAGAGTGAAAACTGTGTGGGCCTGAACTCGGCTGAGAGGTGGTGGTGGGCGGTTAGAGGTCAGGGGACAGCAATGACAAATTACAACTTCTGGTCAGTTTTAGGGAGCGAAAAGAGGCCAGGTTGTCCATCTTCCCACTTAACATCTGGGAGAGGGTGGGAATGGAAGAACAAAGAAGGAAGACAATAAGGGGATGAACACGTACAGACCCCTCCCATCTTTTAAGCACTGTTCAAAGAATTTTACATATTACTTTATTCTTTACAATAAAGTTGTCTGGTAGTTCCCTGACCTCAGGTAAAAGAAATAAGAATTTAGAAAGTGTAACACTCAGGTCTCAGACAGCAGTTTTCCGGATCCTAGCCTGGAGTAGGTGTGTAGGGAGAGGGTGAACACATCAATGAACTGAAATCCTATTTTCCATGGATACTCATGACTCATGCAGAAGATTCCACAGAAGAGGCCATAAGGCTGGAGAAGCTGTGCTGTACATAGGAAAGTTAGCTCAGAGAAGTCTGCTTTCAAGAAACCCTGTCTCAAAGAAGTATAGGATGTCCTACACGTGGTGCTCTGTGTCTATAATCTCAGTACATAGGAAGCAGAGGCAGGAGGATAGGGAGTTCAGTACCAGCCTCAGCTACATAACAAATTCCAGATAAGCTGAGGCTACATGAGAGCCTGTCTCGAACAACAGCAGCAGCAACAACAACAGAAGTATAAGGTAGACTTCTCAAAACAAAAACAACAAAAACAAACAACAAAAACAAAAAAACCAAGGCTCAGCATAATTTCTAGACCCCAGTGAATGAACAGCCCCAGGCTCAAATGTTTCCTCCAGTTGACCTCTCCCTAAGCATCCTGTACTGTTTAAGTCAAGGTTCTATTGCTGTGAAGAGACAACATGCCACAGCAACTCTCATAAAAGAAAGCATTTAACTGGGGTTGGCTTACAGTTTCAGAGGTTTAGTGTTGGGATCTTTTTGTAGACTGTGTAAAGATGTGTCTCTGTCCTTCCTCACCTGTCTAAGGTACCTTCTGATTGGTTTAATAGAGTTGAAGGACCAATAGCTAGGCAGGAGAAAATAGGTGTGACTTCCAGGCAGAAAGAGGAACTCTGGAAAAGAATCTAAGACAGAAGATTTGCCAGCCAGATGCAGAGGAAGTTGGACTGATGGCACTGAGGAGAGGTAATGAGCCTGGGGCAGACATGGATTAATATAAACAGGCTAATTTAAGTTTTAAGAGCTAGTTGGTGTTGGGTGGTGGTGATGGAGCTCTATAAATTTGAGGCTAGCCTGATCTACAAAGCAAGTTCCAGCACGGCCAGGGCTATTACATAGAAAAACCCTGTCTTGATAAAACAAAACAAAACGAAACAAAAAACCTAAGCTAAGGCCAAGTTTCCTTTTTCTTTTTCTTTTTTGAGACAGGGTTTCTCTGTAGCTTTGGTACCTGTCCCAGAACTAGCTCTTGTAGACCAGACTGGCCTCGAACTCCCAGAGATCTGCCTGCCTCTGCCTCCCCAGTTCTGGGATTAAAGGCATGCACCACCGCTGCTCAGCAGTAAGAGCTAAAGAGCTAAGGTTAGAACTTGAACTTAAGTTCTTAGGGTCTTGTTGCAAAATATTTGGCTAACAGCCGGGCGGTGGTGGCGCACGCCTTTAATCCCAGCACTCGGGAGGCAGAGGCAGGAGGATCTCTGTGAGTTCGAGACCAGCCTGGTCTACAAGAGCTAGTTCCAGGACAGGCTCCAAAACCACAGAGAAACCCTGTCTCGAAAAACCAAAAAAAAATAACAAAATAAAAATATTTGGCTAACTATGTAAAGATGTGTTGTTGTTGTTGTTGTTTCACCTTGCCTGCCTAAAGTACCTGATTGGTCTAATAAAAAGCTGAATGGCCAATAGCAAGGGAAAAGGTAGAGGTGGGACTTAGAGGTAAGGAAAGTAAATAGGAGGAGGAATTAGACTCAAAGGAAAAAGAAAAGGAGATGACAGGGAGATGTAGAGGCCAGACAGACAGACATGGAGGAAGCAGGAAAGTAGGACAGACATAAATGAAAAAAAGGCTAAAAAGCCCCAAGGCAAAACCTAGCTGAACAGAAACAGGTTAAACTAAGTTAAAAGAGCTAGTGGGATAAGCTCAAGCTAAGGCTGAGCATTCATAATTAATAATAAGTCTCCATATCTTTATTTAGGAGCTGGTTGGTGGCCCAAAGAAAATTCCAACTACAGGTTTCTCACTCTTCCTCTCTCTCCCCCCACCCTCTGAAGCAGGGTCTCACTATGTAGCCCTGGCTGTCCTGGGGCTCACTCTGTAGACCAGGCTGTCCATAAACTCACAGAGATCCCCCTGCCTCTGCCTACCAAGCACCGGGACTCCTGAGTGGTGGTGCATTCTAGGCTCTTAGGGCTTTATTGCTGTAGTTAAACAAAAGTGAGGAGAAAAGAAGCCTGCTCATGGCTCCACCATATCTGCCTTCATGTTTCTGGCTTCTTGACGATCTGCGTTGCGCTTTCAGATTGAGTTTGTCTTTGTTTTCTCCTAGCTAATTCTTCATTGTCGCTTAAAAATCAACTCAGTTGCCACTCTTTCAAGAAGGAAATGGAAAATGGTATCACTCTGCCAAATCAGGATTAAGGTCCCTTCTTTTGATCATAATCCTCTGAACATAGCTCTATCAGAGGTCTGAATATATTTCTTTATATGTGTTAAAAGAACTGTCTGCTTAACAGGTTTAACCCTCATCAATACAGGAGAGTGTCTTACTCATCTTTTTATCATTGTATCTATGGTATAAGACCCTATGGTAGGGTCTCAATTGGTATTTGTAGTTTTGAAGTTTTTGTTTGTTTGGTTGGTTGGCTGGATGATTGGTTGGTTGATTTTTTTGGTTTTTTTGAGACAGGGTTTCTCTGTGTAACAGCCCCAACTGTCCTGGAACTCACCCTGTAGACCAAACTGACCTCAAACTCAGAGAGATCTTTCTACCTCTGCCTCCCAAGTTCTGGTATTAAAGGCGTGTGCCACCACTGCCCAGCTTCAGTCGGTGTTTGTTAATAGAAATAATTACTACACCATCTTCTGAAGTTCGTGGATAAATGTATTCTTGTGGTACACATAAAAACACTCTGGCATGCACATACACATAAAATAAATAATTTTAAGGCTAACTGTTGTGGAATAATCTTTTTGCACACTGTGACAATGTGTTGCTCTAACTGGCTTAATTAAAAGCTGAACAGCCAATAGCTTGGCAGGATTTCCAGGCACAGAGGATGCTGGGAAAAAGAAGGGCGGAGACAGGGCAAGAAAGCTGGATGGACAGTGCATAGATGAGGTAAATGAGCCTCAGGGCAGCACACACATTAATAGAAATGAGTTAATTTAAGTTAAGCTAGCTAGAAACAAGCTTAAGCTAAGGCTGAGCATTCATAATTAATAAGTTTCTGTGTCATGATTTGGGGGCTGGTGGTCCAAGAAAGCCTGCTACAAATGGGGCTGGGCTTTAGGGTTTCAAAAACCCGAGCCAGTCCCAGTGTTGCTCTCCCTCTTCCCCCGGCCTGCAAATCTGGATGTAGAAATCTTAGCTACTTCTCAAGCACCAAATGCGCCTGCATAGCACCATGCTTCCTGCCATGGTAATAATGGACTAAACCCCTGGAACTGTAATCAAGCACCAATTAAATGCTTTTTTTTTTCTTTAATAATAGTTTCCTTGAGCTAGGTGGGTGGTGGTTCAGGCCTTTAATCCCAGAACTCAGAAGGCAGAGGGAGGTGAATCTCCAAGTTAAAGGCCAGCCTGGTCTACAAAGACAGCCAAGGCTACATAGAGAAACCGTGTCTTGAAAAACCAAACCAAACAAACAAACAAACATGGCAACAACAAAATTGAACCAAGTATGGGAATCCTCTGATTGCTAGGTCAATCACACAGGTCCTACACAACCCATGCACTCAGCTCTAGGACAAGAATTCCCAAATCAAGTTCAACTACTTCTAACTTATTAGAGTCATGTGTGTGTGTGTGTGTGTGTGAGTGGGGGGGGGGCGTGTGTGTGTGTGTGCGTGCTTGCGTGTGTGTGCGTGCGTGTGCGTGCGTGTGGGGGGGGCACATGTGTAAATCAGCGGACAATCTTGGGTATCATTCACTTCTCAAGTGCCATCCGCTTTTTTTGTGAGGGTTTTTGCTGTTGTTTTTACATTCCTTTATTTGGGAAGGGGTGGACATATGCATTGATAGAGGTCATAGGACAACTTGCAGAGGGCCAATGTTCTCCTTCCACCATGTGGATTCTGGTATCAAAGAGGTCATCATGCCGGGCAGCAAGTGCCTTTACCCACTGAGTCATTACGCCAGCCCCACCCTGTTTTTTGAGACCAGTCTCTCACTGGTCTGGAATTTGCCAGCTAGGCTAGACTTACCCCAGAGATACACCTGTCTCTGCCTTCTTGGCATTGGGATTACAAGTATGTCCCCCTGTAATGAGTCTTTATCTGCTCCACCAGCTCCCAAATAATGACTCGAAGACATCGCATTAATTATGAGAGATCAGCCTTTAGCTTAAACTTATTCTTAACTAACTCTTATAAAAAATTAATCTGTGTTCTACCACATGACTCAAGGCTGTTACATCTCCTCCTGCACATCCTGCTTGTTCTGGATCTCCTGGCATCTCTGCCTTTCTTTTCCCTAGAGTTCTCTTTCTGTCCATTAGTCCCACCTATACCTCCTGCCTAGCAATTGGTCATTTAGCTTTTTATTAAACCAATCATACTGACACATCTTCACACAGTGTAAAGTAATATTCCACAACATCCACTGTGCCTTTTAGAACAATGTGGGTTTGGGTCTGATAAGATGGCTTGTGGGTTAAGAACACTGGCTGCTCTTCCAGAGGACCTGGGTTCAATTCCCAGCAAACACATGGCAGCTCAATATTGTGTGTGTAACTCCAATCCAAGGGATCTGGCACCCTTAAACAGACATGCATGTAGGCAAAAAAAAAAAAACTGTTGTGATCCACAAAAAACAAAGAACACAAAATAAAAAAATAAATAAAACTTAAAAAAAAAAAAGTGGGTTCTAGGATTTAAACCCAAGCCCTTGTTTGCTTGCATAGTAAGCACTTCAATGGCTGAGCTATTGCTCTACCACGTAGGGTTCCCTTTTATTCATATCTCAGTCATCCCAAGCAGGGAAGAGGTATCTCTTCTGACTTGATGCCTAAATTCTTAATCTCCTGAAGTCTTTTCAAAACAAATTTCTGGGGCTAGAGAGAAGGCTCAGAGGGTAAGAGCACTTAACGCTCCTGCAAAAGATTCAGGTTCAATCTTAGTACAGAACATTGTAGCTCACAAGCGCCTATAACTCCAGTCTCAGAAGATCAGACAATGTTCTCTAGTCTCTGTGTGTACTAGGTGTACACATTAAAAGAAAAAAATCAATAAATCTTTTTTAGAAAAAAAAAAAGAAAGAAAGAAAGAGCTGGGAGGTGGTGGCACACACCTTCAATCCAAGCACTTGGGAGGCAGAGGCCGGTTCATCTCTGTAAGTTTAAGGCCAACTTGGTCTACAGAGTAAGTAACAGGACAACTAAGGCTACACACAGAGAAACCCTGTCTTGAAAAGCCAAAAGGAAGAAGGAGGAGGAGAAGAAGGAAGAAAGGAAGGAGGGAAGAAAAAAGGAAGTAAGTAAGTGGGGGGCGGTTAAGAACACTGGGCTGGTCTTCTAGAGGACCTGGGTCAATCCCCAACACCATACGGCAGGTTATAACAGTCCTGTAACTCCAGTTCCAAAGGACCCGACATCCTCACACGCCTCACACAGACATACATGCAGGCAAAACACCTTTGCACATAAAATAAATAAATAAATTTCTTTGAGAGCCTGGTATAATTGTCATAGCTATCCTTTGACTATTGGCATACTGCATGTGAAAAACCTTGCCCTCTCTCCCTCTTCATCTCTCCTCACTTTATGCAGGATCCACGTAAAGAGAGGACTGTAGATTTAGCCTAAAGCTCACCAATAGGGAAAACAAGTAGCAGTTTTCAATGATCTGTGAGGGCCCCACCTATCATAGCCCCTCCCCATCTGCTACCAACCAACAGCTGGAACATGCTTAGGAAAACCTCCCGCCTCAGGTCTTTGCCCTGGGTCCAGAGTCTGCATCCTACCTACTACATATGGCACAGAGAGTACCCGGAGGTCACATGCATGAGACCTAGAGACAAGGTACCGAGGATAACCCCAAATTCCTGCAGCTCCTGAGATCACAAGGAGAGTAGGGTCAGCGTGGAGGCTTGGGGAGAGATTCTGTGGCCTGTATGCGGCGTGCTGCCTAAGAGAAACAGGTGGGTAATCTGTGGAAGGCCAGAGACCAAAAACAACATTTCTGCTTTTAGTGCAGACAGTGCTGGTATTGGGTGGAGGGTAGGTAGCCTTGGGAAGGGATCCCACAGAAGAAGAGGAAGAGAGTCTAGTGTGTTTCCGAGCTGACTGTTAACTTCCTCCCACATCCAGGAGACCATGACAGCCATGCTAACACTTGAAACCATGGCCAGTGGAGAGGAATATGAGCCGAGGAACTGTGTGGTGTGTGGAGACCGAGCCACAGGCTATCATTTCCATGCCCTGACTTGTGAGGGCTGCAAAGGCTTCTTCAGGTGAATGCTTTCTCCCCATCAGAAACAACCCCCACACTCCTATTAGGCCGCCTTGAAACGCTGGCCCATCTCCAAGCTTATGGGGCTGTCATACTCTCACAGCCAAGCTGTACTGTCCTGTGTCTAGCACCCTCAATCTTGCTGCCCCCAACACTGTATGGAACCGGTGACAATAGAACAGCAGGCCAACCATTTGTCCTAGAGGCTCAGCCTCTTAGTCAAGAGTAGTACACATGATCTGCCCAGGACCAAGTTAGTACTACACAATGAGGGTTCCTGAGTGGCCTCGCTTCCCCGTGAAAATGCTCCAGCAGCTTCTGAGGACCTTTGGACACAACTCAGATTAGCCTGTTGTTAAACCAGCAGCTGCCTGCTTCGCTGCCATCTCAGATCCTGCAGTGTCTTTCTCTGTCTCGCAGACGAACAGTCAGCAAAAACACTGGTCCCATCTGTCCATTTTCTGGAAGCTGTGAGGTCAGCAAAGACCAGAGACGCCACTGTCCAGCCTGCAGGTTGCAGAAGTGTCTAAACGCTGGCATGAGGAAAGACAGTGAGTTGGCCCCCTACCATCCCAGGACGCCATTGAGTGTGCTTCTCTGCTGTTTGGTATACCCAATAGCTCATGTTCCACATAGCAGGCAGAGTAAGCTTTTTGAAACTTAATTAGATTATGCCACAGTTCCCAAAGCTTCCAGTCTCTCTCTTTAAAAGTATTTTTTTTAATTTTTAATGTGTATAAGTGTTTACCTGCATATATGTCTGTGCACCTTGTGTATGCCTGGTGTTCACAGAGGCTCGAAGAGCATGTTGGATCCCCTGGAACTGGAGTTACAGATGACTATAAATTGCCATGTGAGTGCTGGGAATTGAACCCAGGTCCTCTGCAAGATCAGCCAGCGCTTTTAACCCTGAGCCATTTCTCCAGTCTCTCCCTGCTCCAATCTCCTTTAAGGTACATGATTTCATACAAATCCTACTTCAGACTTTGTCTCTTAAGCCCTTCAATACATACTAGCCACACTGGCTCGGTGCTGTCCTCGAGCGCCCCAAGCTTACTCTTCCCCAGGGCTTCCCCATTTCCTCTCCCCAAAATGTCCTTCCCCTTCAAAGTCACCTGGCTTGCCTCTTCTCTTCTATCTCTGGAGTACATGGTACCCGTCTTCTTGTAGGAACTTCTTAGTTATTCATTGCTGTGTTCCCTGTGCCAGGTAACTGTGCTGTGCTCCCACCAGATTAATGCAGCTGGCCTCCCACAGCTTCAGCCTGTCAGCTAAACAGCACAGTCACACTTAGGCATCAAGCCCGTCCGCCTCTCAAACTCCAGCACTTCCATCTCACACTCCTTTCACCATGGAGCGGGTGGAAAGGACACTGTAGAAGCCAAATGGCACTGCCTTGAGTTCCGCCTGTCTCACTTATTTTATGACTGTGGAAGTGTTGCTGGAGTCTACGCTTCTGAGAAATACGAAGCCTGCCCTGTCTAATTAGAGTCGCTACTGCCAGTGAAATCTAGCCATAGAACCTTTGAAAGTACAAAGCTATGCAAATCTAAAGTGACATTTTCAAAATAAAGACCCTTCTTCAACGTTCCCAAGGAGCCAAACATCTCCCCTTCCCACTGTACTCTCCACCCCTCCCTTTTTTCCCATGGTGCACTGTTTCCTGCTGCAGTGTGTCACCGGTAAATACGAGGTCAGTAGATGTGTGCAGGAACCCTCTGCCGCCTAGGCACACTGGTTCAGTGAAGTCCACGGAAGCCTCAGAAACCTTCCTTTCTTCCTCAGTCCTTACACGGGGAGACTGAGTAGCCTCGCCTCAAGGGGCAGAAGAAAGGTGCTCTCTGCTGCTCTCAACTTATGTCGTCTTTCTTGCCTGCCACAGTGATCCTGTCAGCAGAAGCCCTGGCATTACGGCGAGCCAGGCAGGCACAGCGGCGGGCACAGAAAGCATCCCTGCAGCTGAGTCAGGAGCAGAAAGAGCTGGTCCAGACCCTCCTAGGGGCCCACACTCGCCATGTGGTCCCCATGTTTGGCCAGTTAGTGAAGTTCAGGGTGAGAACTTACAGGATTTGTCCTGGGTGCCTGAGGGAGAGTGCTATTACCATGCCCTGACAGAGGACAGATCTCCAGAACCCCAGAGTGGGCAGGTTCCTCAGCCAGAAACCCTTCTAAGGCTGATGAGACCCAAAGGATGGCCAAGGCCGAGGCTTCTCACTCATCCTCTGAACTCTTCTAGCCTCCACCCCACCTGTTCGTCCATCACCGGCCCTTCCCCACTCTGGTCCCCGTGATGCCACTGCGCACACACTTTGCAGATGTCAATACTTTCATGGTGCAGCAGATTATCAAATTTACCAAGGAACTGCCTCTTTTTCGGTGAGTACCATGTGGTCTTTCAGGAAGTAAATGCTTCATAAACCATACCAGGCTCTGATAAAAGTCACATATCCGCTGGCCATTCTGAGCACTAGGCCTTTAATTTTCAGCACTAGGTATGTCAGTTGGGCCTTTTGATGGGCAGGCCTAAGTCTAAAGTGCCCTTATTTTCTGCCCCACACAGGGCCCTACCCATGGAGGACCAGATCTCCTTGCTCAAGGGAGCGGCTGTGGAAATACTGCACATCTCACTCAACCTTACTTTCTGTCTTCAAACGCAGAATTTCCTCTGTGGGCCTCTATGCTACAGAGTAGAAGATGCGGTCCATGGTAAGATGGTAGAAACAGCACAGGCTGTGTGTCCGTGGGGTATAAAGTATGAAGCGTGACCAGGAGGCTCCTAAGCCTACCGCCTCTCACAGTAGGGTTCCAGTGGGAATTTTTGGATTTGATCATGCGCTTCCATGGGACATTGAAACGACTAAAACTCCAGGAGCCCGAGTATGTGCTCATGGCTGCCATGGCCCTCTTCTCTCCTGGTGAGCATCATCCAAAAGCCAAGGAACTAACTCAGCCCCTTTAATCTATCCCTGACCATCATGCTTCCCAGCCCACAGTGTGGATCTATAGCGTTCTCAGTCCCTGTACCACGTGAGGCTCCCCACCTGGGTCCCTGCCATCTTGACCTTCCCGCCTCCTATCTCAGACAGGCCTGGAGTCACCCAGAGAGAAGAGATTGACCAGCTGCAAGAAGAGATGGCACTGATTTTGAACAACTACATCAAGGAGCAGCAGAGGCCCCAAAGTCGGTAGGTAGGAGGCTGGGGACTCACAGGCTGCACCGGGGGAAGGAAGGGATTGGAGAAACATTGGGATCAGAATGAATGCATTTACCGTTGTTTCCTTCGGGAACCTAGATCTTCCCTTGGGCCACCCCTATCACACCTAGTTCCAGTACCCAAACTGTGCACACTGCTGTTCCTTCTCACTTTTCCAAGTTTTTTTTTTTTTATTCAGTAGAGATGCAAAGTAGTAGCTCATAGCCTGTGTGTGATAGCATTCCTGAGACTGGTGATAGCCATCACCTCCTCTCCAACTTCATTCTTCTTTTTGGCCCTCTCCTTTCCCTTGGGTCAATTCCTTGAATTTTTCAGTTCCATTTGAAGTCCTGGTCATTCACAGTTTCATGGGCAAAGCCTGTCCCTGGCTCGATAGTCCAGGCTCTGAAGTTAATGCCACTTTTGTTTTGCTCATTCCTTGATAAATCAGTTTGCTAAGAGGGGGATGTTTTATACCATAGAACAACACACCCGCCTTCTAGAACTCCATCTAGAAGGCTCCACCTTCAGGTTCTATACAGTTGAAGTTTTGGCCAGGTCTAGTTCTTTACATTTGACCTCTAAGCCCTGGGTTCAGGAAAAACTAGGCACAAAGAAGGAAGACAGTGCTGACAGAGGCCCTCTTGGGGACTTCTGAACATTTTCAAAATGTAGTATGTGCCATCCACAGCAGGATTTTCTAATGTTCAGACTTAACCTCCTGGAGGGGACAGTTCGGGGGACTGAGGCCCCAGGACGAGACTCCTAGCTGCCTTATTTCCCTCTTCTTTCCCTGGTAACCCTACTACTCCTTCCAAAGGTTTCTGTATGCAAAGCTGATGGGCCTGCTGGCTGAGCTCCGGAGCATAAACAATGCATACTCGTATGAAATACAGCGCATCCAGGGACTGTCTGCTATGATGCCGCTGCTTGGGGAAATCTTCAGCTGAGGCCCAGGCTGGCCTCCTTCCCCAGACCCCCTGGGATACACTGGACTGGCAAGGGGAAATTGCTGGTGCCCAAGATAGGGACCAGCTAAAAGGAGCTCAGTGGCAGCAATGAAACACTGAACAGTATCTGTCTCTCCGTGCGGTTATCCATGGGGCATGGACAGGGCAGGGGGCAGAGAGTGGGGAGTTGGGGTGACCATAGGACCAAAGCAGTTCTCTGGAAACACAGAAGATGGGAAAGGAGGAAGTCTCAGGGCTAGGAGATGACGGTCCTTCAAGGAATGGGTGGGCCCATTCTTTGGTCTTTCTATGGCCAAAGATTTAGCTCTTTAACCCTATTTTCCCAACCTTGGGAGGCTGAGGGATGGAAAATGGGAGAAATGGTATAGGAAGTGAATCCCATGCAGATCTTTCTGCTTTGAAGAAGCTAATACCTTAATCAAATAAAAATAATAAAGAAGAAAGTAGGGTGAGGGAAGCCAGATACATCCCTTAATCCTTCTCCTTCAGTCCAGAGCCATAGAGATACGGAAAATTATAGTGGGGCTGCTGGCAGAATTGGGAACCTCAAACCACTGCCTCATGGGGAATTGATCGTGTGGCAGCTTCAGTTCCGAGGAGGACACGGTCCTGCCCGCCACTCTGCCCTAGAAGTCATCAGCAAGGTAGGCTCTGGAGAGGGACCTAGTTAGTCTCTGGCCCTAGGGCATCTGACTCAAAGGTTCCAGCTGCTGTGTGGAGGTCGCCTCCAGGACCACTTCAGCCCACGGTGATGCTGAAGCCACAATGGAATCTGTTGCGCCAGTGATTGAGGAAGGCTCCGAGGGCGAGAGTGACGGGCAGGGGGGGCATCTTCTTCTCCAACACAGCACCAACACACCAGTTACTGTCCACCAGGCCTGCCAGGCAAGAGGACACTGGTCAGGCTGTATAGCAGGACTTGGAATAAGGAGTTAACAGAAGCAAGGTAGAGCTTCCTCCCTTCCTGTGTAACCCCAAATCCCTCACCAGTTCCAAACATCACAATAACCCTCACCTCTAAACACCATATTGGCCTGGGGCAGAGTCAGGTGGTAACCAAAGGAGAAGGTTGTATCTTGTAGCCTTGTATTTGCCTCAAACTCCACTCCAACCTGAACCTGAGAAACAGGGACAAAAATGAGAGGAGGAACCGACACCTTGAATACCAGAAGAGTCCCAACAGGGTAGTAGCAAGCTGGGCGCATGAGTGGAGATGTATACCAGAGTGAGGGTAGGAAGAAGAATAGGCCGGGAGCTTGGGGGACCTGAGGGGCAGAGTTTCTCGCTGACCGACTAGGATAGCGGACCAGGTCAATAATCTTACCTGTTCATTTGCCCTGTGGTAATAACTTGCATGGGCCCCACCTGACCCAACATTCAACGTAGCTACCCAGTGTAGAGCTGGGGGGGAAAGTACAGAGGGAAAAGACAGTTACTGTAGTAGACACGGGCAAGGAACCCCAGAAAAGCCCAGAGTCGCTCCCCCTCACCACTGTCTCACTTGGCTCCATACCTGAGTACTTCCCAGCCAGAGTCAAGATGGCCCCCTCTTCGCCTGGTCGCCGGTGATAAACTAGCTCTCCTCCTAGCACCAGCCGTTGGGTGATGCTCTGCAGGAAGTGAGCGACCATGATCACTGTGGGCGAGTAAGGAGACAAGAGTCAGGTGTGTGCCCCTACCATCCAGTCATCCCCACTCTGGCCTGCCCAGAAAGTTCCTTTTCTAATCCCCAAACTACATTGAAGATGAAACGGCATGACTGACATTGTTTGCAAACGGACAAGCTAGAAAGAACTCCGTCCTAGCTCCCCACCTGACTCCCCAATCAGGTCAGGATTTCCCAGGGTCAGAGTGGCTGTGTAGTCCTCTCCCCGATACTCGCCATCAAACTGCCACGTCAGGAACTTGGCCTGCTGTGTCTGGGGAGGAGAGTAAGAAATAAAATACCCTTCCCCCTTTTTATGTTCAATATTGCCTCTGCTCCTCCCCCTAGACCCCCGAGGCAGGATACCCATGGAAGAGAGAGAGAGGTGCCTCAGCGGATGGAGGCAGGAACTGTGGGTCACCTGGAAGACAGCCTTAGCTCGTAGCCGCTCTGCCAACAGAAGCAAGACCTGGGCGTTGAGACTGCCACTGCTGTCCATATCCCCCACCACGGTGGGGAACACCTGTTAAGGAGTGTAGACAGGAAGGCTGAGATGGGTAGGTAGTTTTTATTGACCTAAACAGGAACACTAAGGGATTTCCGTAACGACCCACAGTGCCCCCTGGTGGGCGTCAAAGACAAACGCGGGCATCTTTGCACAGGCGTATCTCTCTACCCTGTCCCATTCAGAAGAGCCGCAGAGAACAAAGTTGCTGGATGATTTTCCTGACAGCACATACATTTCCTCCTCAAGACCTACGCCCGCGTGAGGGTCTAGGAAGTTGATGCAAATGTGGTGGAGCCCTCACCTCAGTGGGGCTAAGCTGCCAGTCCCCTGCGTAGGCGGCATGGAGATGATACCCTGGCAAGCCCAGGGCACTCATGTGCACAGTATGAGCCACCTGAGGAAAGAGGAGACGACGGAGAACACGACATTCTTCTTTAATTCCCTATCCCACCCTTGATCTTTTTCCATTCAGCGGGTGTTTCTAAAAACCTCAACTGTTCCGACATATGAAGAGGGTCACTGGATTTTAAGCAACAAGTCCCACAGGCAAAGAAAGGAAAAGGGACCCCCACATCGTCCCTCACTTGTCACACCTAGCCTTGCTAAGACTCTGGAGTAAGAGGTGTGAAGAAGAGGATCCGGGGATGGGCAGGGAGGTGAAGTGAGGAGGGGCCGGAGAAGTGGGAGCACCTGGAAATGGCTGCTCAGAACCTTGTTGACAACCAGCTTCACGCCCTCCATCTGTGCTGGAAATACATCTGAAAGAGTGAGGGGAAGGGAAGGAATAAGTACAGATGAGGACCCCCTAGCCAAGGAGATAGACCTCCCTTTCAGTCCCACATGAAGCACCGAAGGAAATGACCTCCTTTCAAATCCTGCAACAAAAATGCTCTGCTTTGGACATCTGACCCTTCTTGACTGCTGGATGCTCCAGCTGTGATCTCTCTGTTCACATCACGGGGCATCAGCATTCAAGAGCCTCCCCTCCTCTACCCCTTCCACCTAAGACACCCAAACCCCACATCCTCACCTTTGCACAACCGGTGCAGCTCATCGAAGCTCCCGGGGTTGGGCAGTGGTTCCTCTCGACGGGGGGTCCGGCGGGGTAAAGTCCCCAGCGGTGCCAGGCCCAGGGTGTTACCCATTTTAGTCCAGAGGACAGGGAGGGGTCGGGGTTAGCCTGGGGAAACAATCTATTGCTCCCTCTACCCCCCACGGGCTCCACCCCCCATCATCAGGCTCCCCAGTTTCAGAAACTTCCATAGGGTTCAATGCTAGACCTGCAACAAGGAACAGTAGGAGAAGAGAGCACCGATGGAAAAATTGAATCTCAGGCACACTCCCGCCCCAACGTTAATCCTTCACCCCCACCTGTCACCCCTGTCCGCTCTCCCATTATCTATTCTTAACCACCACCACAGGCTTCAGCTAGCTCCCTAGTTTCTCTATTCTTCATTCCCACGTCCCAAGGCTCTGCCCGCAATGGAACACTAACCCTTACCATCTCAAAGCATCCCGCTGCCTCTTTCCCCTAGGCACACCCCGGTCATCTTGATGGGGGCAGCCATCTTAAGTAATGGCAGAACTATAGCTTCAACCTGCATTCTAAGCATGGCCATAAGCGCCATCTTGGAAATGGGCAAAGGAAGCGCTCAAAGACCCAACCCACCCAATGATGAAAAAAGGTGCTTAAATTTCCAGTGACCAATGGGAGAGGAGGAAGCAGAAGAGTGGCAGCCCTGACGGCCCCAGAGCTTCAGTCCTCCGCTGCAGGGGCGAGTGGGAGTTTGTGGGTGGTACTTTAGACTTGAGTCGAAGGCCACGTAAGAAAGCCCAGCCTCTTCAAGGTCGAGAAAAATTTGTGTGCGTTTGAGACGCCAGAGGGAGCATTTTGTCCAGCATCGCTGGAGCTCCTTAAACCAGACCTGAGAAAAGTGAAACTACAGTTTGAGTTTGGAGACGTGTTTTATGAAGAGACGCTCGGGGAGGGATTGTGAAGACACCAGTTCGCATTACTCTCTACCTACCTAAAATCCTCTGGGGGATCCCCACAGCCGTCCCACACCTCCACAGGGCTGCTGCTCACAAACACAGCTCTCCCTTAGAAAATAGAACCCTATCACCACTACCTCCCCCGCTCTGGAATTCTACAAGCCAGGCCTTCTTGTTAGAATAGGAAAGGCTGTGAGTTTGAGGGAGGGGAGCGGGTTGTGGGCAGAACTAATTTCTGAAGCTGCCCTCTCTAGTTACTCCTTCTTTGCAGACAGGACTAAAGCAATCCAGGAATCCGACTCCTGCCTGTCCTTACACTCTGCCCCCAGGGCCAGGGGCAAGCGGCAGTGTGACAATAGAGCTACTTCACAAGAGGACAGCTGGAAATGGGAAAGATTTCTTGGTCATTGTCTGCACCCTGCCTCTCAGTAGTGTTCAGTGCACACAGGGTAAATTTGGGGGCCAAAGGGTGAAAGATAGCAATGTTTTCAATATCTACTTAGCTTCCACTGGAGAGCTCTGGGCCTAGGGAATGCGCCTCATAGTCGTCCCCCCATGACAATAATTAGAGCTCGGTCAAAGGGCCAGGACCTAACTGATAAGGTGATTAAATAACCAGGCATCTTCGACCTTTATCTGGACTGAAACCTCTTAACTGTTGCAGCTGGGAGCAGGAAGGAGGGCAGAGGCTATTTTTCTGAATTTGTTTTTTTGGGGGTAGGGATGGGAACCCAGGAGTGTTAGTCCACATTCTCATTACACATTAACTCAAAAAGGGACAGAGTCAGCGGTATCTGTTCTTGAATTCCCCTAAGCCCCATTCCCTGCCACTTCCGATTTCAATTCCTTTTTCCTGTTCTTCTCTCTCTCTCTCTCTCTCTCTCTCTCTCCTTTCTTTTTTTAAGACAGGGTCTCTCTATGCAGCCCTGAAACTCACTATATAGATCAGGCTGACCTCCTGAAACTCACTATATAGATCAGGCTGACCTCAAATTCACAGAGATCAGTCTGCCTCTGCCTCCCCAATGCTGGGAAGAAAGGCACATGCCATCATGCCTAGCTTCTTTCTCCTTTCTTTTGTTCCCAAACACCTCTTTGCCAGGTTGCTATGAAAGTATGAAACGTATAGGGTTGGGGGAATGAAGTCTATCCACAGTGAGGTAAAGATAACAAGGGCTATGGGCTTTGTGTCAGAACTTCCCAGAGAAATAGCTTTGAATCCTGATTCCCTGCTATGTATCAATCCCGTTAACTTCAGCCCTCTATCCCAAAAGAATAAAACATAGGCAGATAGATCTTGGTCTTCCCCTGAGTTTATACCCCCTGCCTCTCATTCGAACACCAAGAGTCCCTTTTGCTTGTTATTCCGTCCATCTCTGCAGCATGTTTACTCCAGCATGATCTCTGCCCCTCTGGACTTGCCATACTCGGCATCACCTGACAGGGGTGGGGAAGGAGAAGAGTATATAGCCCTGTCTCCATCCAGGCCGGGGTAGATGCCAAGGACAGCGACACTACAGGTATGATGGGGGAGCAAGGATGTGGGCAGCATGCAGAGAGGATGGGGCTTTGATTGTGGAAGGAATGGGAATTAAGTTAGTGTGGGCATTCAGGTGGGGGATCTCTGGAAGGGGCTACAGCCCATTTGACTTCAGTGTCCTTCCCACCAGCAGCACTGTTCCAAGGCTACGTTCCCACTGCCGCCATCATGAAGCTGCTTGCTATGGTTGTTCTGCTCGTCACTGTCTGTAGCCTGGAAGGTGAGTTTGTAATACGGAGAAAGGAAACCAGAGGAAAGAAGGTGCTGGGGCTCGTGGCTACCCAACTCTCTGTGCTTCTACAGATGAGTATGCCAGCAGAACCCAAGAGGAAAATCGTTCCCTTTCGAAAATCTAAAAAACAAAACAAAAACCCAGAAAACAAAAAACAAAACCTCAAATACCTAGCAGGACACCAGTTCGGGGAAGCGGCTGAAAGCTGGGATGGATCTTGTGAGGTGTGAGGGGAGACTGGGATTCACTGCTGGGAATCCAAATGAAAAGATGGTGCATATGTGTTTGTGTAGGGGCTTTGGTTCGGAGACAGGCAGAGGAGCCGGGTCTGCAGAGCCTGTTCAGTCAGTATTTTCAGACCATGACTGACTATGGCAAGGACTTGATGGAGAAGGCCAAGAGCACGGAGATCCAGACCCAAGCCAAGTAAGTCTCTAGGAGAGGACTCAAGGGGCTCCAGGACTGCAGAGAATAGGAAGACAGGCGTTCTCGTGGGAATCTTAACTCAGCGGCTGGGGTACCTGGAGATTAGGCTTAAAAATCGAGAAGAAAGCCAGGTGGTGGTGGCACACACCTTTAATCCCAGCACTTGGGAGGCAGAGGCAGGTGGATCTCTGTGAGTTCGAGACCAGCCTGGTCTACAAGAGCTAGATCCAGGACAGGCTCCAAAACCACAGAGACACCCTGTCTTGAAAAACAAAAACAAAAAAAAAATCAAGAAGAAAAATTCCTCCCTCACCCCAGTAGATCCATCCAGTGTATTCCTCAGGTGGGGGCAGCAGGAAGTGGACCTTGGACTCTAGTCGCTAGTGTCTGATGCCCTGCTTGCTGCATGGAAGGTCTACTCCTCCTCTTCCAGACTTTCCAGGGTACTTCAGGGTGCCCCATTTAGAAACCTGGGTTGTCACACACTGAGACAATGGGGGTGTTCTATCGGGAACTCACCAAGGCCAGCTGGCCTGGGTCTGAAAAAGCCTGGGATAAAACCGGACTCGCTGAACATAGCGGACAATGAGGACTACTGAGAACTCAAGAACAATGGCAATGGGTTTTTGATCCTACTGCACGTACTGGCTTTGTGGGAGCCTAGGCAGTTTGGATGCTCACCTTACTAGACCTGGATGGAGGTGGGTGGTCCTTGGACTTCCCACAGGGCAGGGACCCTGATTGCTCTTTGGGCTGAAGGAGGGGGACTTGATTGGGGGAGGGGGAGGGAAAGGGGAGGCGGTGGCGGGGAAGAGACAGAAATCTTTAATAAATAAATTAATTAATTAATTAAGAAAAAAAGAAACCTGGATTGGGTCAGTCTGCTCTGACCTTCACCACCAACACAGACCCGGTCAGCGACTGGGGCCCTTCACATCAGCATCTGGTCCTTCCCCTCCCCAGGGCTTACTTTGAAAAGACACATGAGCAGCTGACACCCCTGGTCAAGAAAGCCGGAGCAGATCTGATGAGCTTCCTCAGCAACTTTATGAACTTTGAGAAACCAGCTCCTGCTGCTAAGTGAGGTGTGGGGCACCCGTCTTCCTACCCCAGCTCCCCACTGGCCTGCCCTAGAGCCCCCTCCTGCCCACTGGCCTACCCTAAAGCCCCCACTCTACCTTCTGCCCGTGTTGTACAATAAATGCGGAAGGAATCAAACTGTGCCTCATGTCTTTGGGTGACTGGGAAGACCGTGGCAGAGTGGGGGAGGAGTAGGAGGAAGGAAAGAGATTAATCTGTTTCTAAAAGGGGAAAGGGACGAGAGTTTTGGTGTGAGCTGTGAAGAAAGGGCTGAAGAAATAAGTGTTGGACACGATAGAGTAGATGCCTGTGATTTGTCTCCACACAAAGGAGTCTCCCCCGTGAGTGGCTCAGTAGCATCACTGAAGGACATGGACCTAAACAAGGAATGAAGGACTCACAGCTCGGGGTCACGGAAAACAAGGGCAACCCCCAGAAGTTCTTCTTAACTTTCTCTGAATAGATCATGAGGTGGTTGTTGCTTTGTTTTCTAAAAAAAAAGCCCAGTGGTGTGACCCAAGACTCCATCTTTCCCTTTGAACCTGGAGAACACTGTTTCCGCCATCCCACAGTAAAAGATTAGGCTAACCCTTTTCTCCCAAAGCACTCTAGTTTCTTCCCTCAAAACCACTCATTTAGCCAGGTATGGTAGCACACAGCTGCCTTTAATCCTGGCACTCGGGAATTCCAGGACAGCCAGAGCTACGAAATAAAGAGGCCCTGCCTCAAGACAAAGCAAGCCAGTAAACAAACTGCAAAAGGAAAAAGAAAACAAAACAAAAAGGCTAAGGATATAGTTTATTTTTTTGTTGTTGTTGTTTTTGTTTTTGTTTTTCGAGACAGGGTTTCTCTGTGGTTTTGGAGCCTGTCCTGGAACTAGCTTTTGTAGACCAGTAAGGATATAGTTTAATGGTAGAGTCCTTACCTAGCATGTGTGAAGCCCTAGGTTCAATCCCTAGCATTTGAATCAATGTAAAACAACAACAAAAAAAAGCAAAAACAAATAAAACCTTTTTGTTTTATGTAGAACAGTGTATATATACAAGAAAGTCAGTCCCTACCTTCAAAGTGACCTTAGACGAGTTAATATTTTAAAGAACCTGAATTTTTTTATATTTTTTTATTTTTCAAGACAGGGTTTCTCCGTAGCTTTTTGGTTCCTGTCCTGGAACTAGCTCTTGTAGACCAGGCTGGCCTCGAACTCACAGAGATCCGCCTGCCTCTGCCTCCCAAGTGCTGGGATTAAAGGCGTGCGCCACCGCCGCCGGGCAAGAACCTGAATTTCTTATACAGGTTAGTGAACAGATAAAATGATACAATGGGAAAATACTTTGAAAATATAAATCACTATGCAATGCTGTGCTGTCCAGCACAGGGGACTGCTAGACTGGACACTCTAGCCTTTCTGGAAGAAGGCGGGCAGGTCAGAGACAGAGCTCACTGCACCCTCCAAGGCTTAAATATCTCCATGAAGAGCTTCCTGGTGACCGGGAAGAGGACAGGCACTGGCAGGGATTCCTTGTGGGAAATGACCTCCCATTTGGACCCAACTTGTTCCCCTTGACCTTTCCTACCTCCAACCTATCAGGTTCTAAGATCCTTCTTGCTTCCAAATCCCCTGAAAATCCATTGTCCTTATAAAATCTTCCACTAGGAGGGTCACATGATCTTTGCCATCACATTCCTTCCGCTTGCTTAGCCCTTCAGCGATGCTAACTCA
The DNA here is from genome assembly GCF_018167655.1 of Microtus oregoni. Classification (NCBI taxonomy): domain Eukaryota; kingdom Metazoa; phylum Chordata; class Mammalia; order Rodentia; family Cricetidae; genus Microtus; species Microtus oregoni. Next base: position 206,237 of record NW_024543072.1, on the reverse strand, counting down.
AACGTGCACGAGCTGAATTGATATTATCTAGATTGGTGACTCTTTTAGGTTAGACATACAGTCTTCTCTACAAACCAATCAGGATTCATTTTCAGACACAAAAAACTACACTGAGTACAGAAGTAATTTCTTAGGTTCCAGGGTCTCTGAGTACATGTATACTCCCAACACAGGGTGGGAGTGTGAGAAGGCTCCCTGCACTAGGTTCCATTCCAGAGCACCGAGAGAACAAGGGTCTTATCACTCTAGATACAGTCAGCACTCATACCTCAAAAGAGCAAGGTAGCAAGGCAGTGGTAGTGCACGCCTTTAATCCCAGCACTTGGGAGGCAGAGTTCGAGGCTAGCCTGGCCTGCAGTATGAGTTCCAGGACCACAGAGAAACCCTGTTTGGAAAACAGACAAGCAAACAAAAGAGCAAAGTAACCCTGGAGTCCTGTGTTCTCAGGAGCTGAGTTTGCCTCCCTCTAAACTGTATCTTCAGTATCCAGTCTAATGCTTGGTACAAGCTGAACTGTTATATGACAAATGACAAAATGAGTAGAGTCACATCTGTACCGGCTTTATTGGAAGGTAATCCCTTCCCATTGTTTAGCAAGAGCTGGGGATCAGGGGAGGAAAGAAAGGAAGTAATGGAATATGTAAGGGAACAACCATCTGTGAGTAAGTCTTTAACGGAAATGAGCGACTGCTGGTGGACATTAACTTAGAGCCTGGCATCATGGGAGTAAGGTCAGCTAGCATCAAAAGCACAGAGGTAGCATCGTGATGTCAACTGTGAGGGCTAAGAGAGAACCAGAAGCAGAAAGAGAATGCAGCCAAGGACATATGCTCTAAAGCTACTGGGGTGGTTTCTCATGCTTCAGAGTCTCGTATGTCTCTTGGTTCCGGGTACTCAGGCCCTGCAGGAGAGTCAAAGGCTGATCAGGAGTTTGAGCTCATCACAGGGCCCCCATTCACCTCAGACCCCATTCCTATCAAAGTCACTCTAAACCCAAGCCTCTTTTTTTGACCCCCAAGGTAGGGAAAAGAGATTCACTCACCGTGTAAACAGCATCTTTCTGTAGAGATGAAAGGAGCAAGGCATTAAAGACCTATACCTTCTTCGGGCCCTGTCCCCCATCATCTTCTTTCCCACCCAAGGACTATCTGGGTCAAGGTTAGCATTAGCTGCTGCCTTAAGCTGGGAGCACTCACATACTTGCTCCCTTACCCGTATGGCTACAAACACCCTTCAAGTGCAACACATAACTCTCGGGCGTTGTTACCTCTGCTTCATTCTATATTTTATCATATTTTATCTGCAGCTCAACTAGATGGCAGCATGCTACTCATGCTGAGGTGAGGGGCAGGGTACAGATCAGTCTCTAAAACACACGCCTTCCCAGAGGTCTCAGCGCTAAGGCTAATAACCCAGGAAAACTGAAAGCCTGAAAACAAAAACATTGACGCACAGGTGTGGGACTCCATACCTCATAGCTGGCTATCGCTGCCTTTCTGACCTGGATCTGGAGGGGGGGAAAGGCAATTAGTAAGGGAGAAGTTGGAGGCCCATCTCCTTCCCCTCCAAACCATGGAGAACCCCTTCGGTTTCCCTTCCTGAGACCTCCCACTCCTGGGTCCGGTTCTTCAACCGTCCCTCCCCGCCTTACCTTGAGTCGACAGTAGAGTAGGGTAAGGACAATACCATACAAAAACAGGATGGCGTCCAGGATATAGCAGAGCTGGGGCTCTCCCAGGGCAGCTGAGGGGATACAGGATGCCCATGGGACCCGGTGCACAGGGAAAGGGAGAGTTGTCGCTCAGAGGAAGGGGAAGGGGTCAGAGAGGTGGGACAGGGTCTTGTGGGGGGTCCTTCTAAGGGAAGAAACTAACCTCATCTTTAGACTGTTGTTCCTCTTACCTGCCCCTCTTCCCCCTCACACTATGGCTGGAGCCGGATAGGATGCATAAAGGGTTCGGTTGTGGTAGGACTTGGGTTTACTGAGGGTTACAGACTTCCCTCTCAGCCCCGACCTCTCTTTTCAGTACTGTGGTTCCTCAGGCATCATTGAGCACTTCTTCTACCTCAAGGACCCATCAGAGTTTACTGGGCTGAGACGAAAACCTCAGCCCAGTGGGGGAGGGAGAGAGAAATAGTGGCAAAATTTCAACAAAGAAACCACAAGAGTGTGTCTCTGCTAAGTCCTGTGACCTGTGGCTGAGGGCTGGACAGGAAGGATGTGAGCTGGGGAAGGGAGGGAAGGCAATTACTCTATTATTGGTCATCTCAGCCTCTCTGCCATTTGCCACCCAAGGCACTAACTATACCAAAACAAGCCAACAAACAAACAAAAACAAAGTGACTGCTGTTTGAGGCCCGATAGACACCATTGACTGTCCACATAACGTTGGGTGGTGACCACAGCTCAAAGAAATGACCACAAACTAAATCTAAAATATAGATTCTTCCTCTTGCTACTCTGCCCTGTTAATCATGGTAGGCCTCTAAGAGGGGAAGTTTGTGCAACTGAAAAAAAAAAAATCACACAGGAGCTGAGAGTGGCGGGCCATGCCTATAATCCCAGCATTTGGGAGGCTGAAGCTAAAAGCATTGGGTGAGTTTGAGACCGGCCTGAGCTATATAATTAGTGAGTTCCAGACCAGCCTAGGATATACAGTGAGAGCCTGAAGGGAAAAAAAAAAAAAGCCGGGTGGTGGTGGCACACGATGCCTGGGAGGCAGAGACAGGTGGCACTCTGAGTTCGAGGCCAGCTTGGTCTACACGGTGAGTTCCAGGACAGCCAGGGCTACACAGTGAAACCCTGCCTTGAAACATGAACAAACAAAACAGGAACTCACAACAAGCAACAAACAACAGTCCCCCCCCCAAAAAAAGAGAAAAACCAAAAATCTAAGAAACAAAACTTCCCAAACAATAAAGTGTACAGGAACTGAACATGGTAGCCCCACAATATCAGGAGGCTGAGGCAGAAAGAGTGTGAATGAGATCCCAGGGCTACATGAGATCCCGCCTCAAATGACAGCACAGGATCTGGGCTGAGATTGCTCCCAGCCTTTTCAGGACCACGGGGGTGAATGTGAGCTACTGGACCCCTGAGGTTTGCCTTTCTCATCTGATTCATGAGTCCCTAGGACTGGGACCTTATACCGCCCACCCCCTCACCAGCTGATAAAACAGTGTGACCCCTGTCCAGTCCACACAAGTCACTTCTACTTTTGATTCTACAACACTCCTACACGGTATTACAGAAATCTCACTACATTGTGAAACAAACATCAGCATCACCCTTTCGCGGAGGATAAAATGCAGGTACTCAGAAAAGCTTAGAAACACCCAGGGCCAGTGTCAGTCAACAGAATTGGAACTCAAATCCATTTTTTTTTTCTGCTTCCAAAGTTCATTCTTGTTTGCCTACAGTTTAAGCCCTACCTCTGTAAAAGCCAGCCCTCAACCAGGTTTTCAAACTCCTTGCTGGGCATGGTAGTACAGGCCTAGAAACCCAGCACTTCTGGTGGGGCAGGACTAAGAAATCAGGGTTAGCCTTAGCTAAATAGGGAGTTCTCAGGTTTGTCTGGGCTACATAATACCCTGTCCCCACCACACCAAGACAAACACCTCACACTGATAGCAATGCAAAATAAGCCAAAGCTGAGGGAAGTTCTTTGGCAGCCTAGAAGCTCAGAGTCACTGGATCTTGGGCTTTTGCTTTTACTTCTCAACTGATGATTGAGAACACGGGACTCAACCCTCTGCTGCCTACTGGTATCAGCTGACAGAATGGTATGGCCCACGCCATCCCCAGAAATGGAACTCATGTCTATTTTGAGTCCCCATGCCTTACTCCCAACTCACAGACAGGCCCTAGTCTATCTAGAGAGCGTTGTATATAGAGATCGGCTCCCAACAGAGACCGAGAGCGTCCGTGGTACTGCTGATCAAGAGACGGAACTTTCCTACAGAAGCTCTCCATGCTGCTGCTGCACGGCCCACCCCGACAGACTAACCCAGTACGGGAGGTAAGAAAGGAACAATAAAGATGGAATTGATGAGTAGTGTCCAGGTGGGGACCCAACAGGGCTAACTTCAGAATCTGCCACAGCCCTGCGCCCACCCGCCCGACACCAGCCTTCTCCCTGCCATCCATAACTCACGCCCTGGCTTCCCACTCAAGCACAGCTAGAAACGCCAAACCCTTTCACCTACCTGCTTGTTCGACCAAAAGGAGCAAGAGCAAGATCACGGCTGGAATCATCCTGGGCAGGGGCTTCGGGGCTGGGAACTGGCGACCAGACACTCTGACAGAACTGCGCAGCTGTGCCCACGAACAGCTCCCTGACCACAGTTCCCCCCTTCCTGCCACGCCTTCCCCCCACACTTTGGCCCCTTCCCCTTCCTGCACTAGAGACCAGGCGGCTCCCGGAAGGGCCAACTAGGGGAGCTGGAAGATCTGGCCTCTACACCTCAGCCCTTTCAGGGACCAACCTCCTAACCCACAGAATGAGCAGACTTTCATGTTTGGGAAAGGCTGTCTATATTCGCCATGTTTAACAGCCCCCTCATCAGGAGGAACTGAGGGGAAAGGGGAAATGGGGAATGGAGAAGTGGAAAGGGCGAGCAAGAGTCAGAGAGGGGGTGGAGATTCTGCTGGGAAAATCAAACAGAAATACAAAGTGAAAGACAGTAAGACACCAAGAAAGACTCACTAGAAGCTTGGCATAGGGACCGCAAGGCGGCTAATTTAATATAATTTCTCTTTTTCTAGTACATGCACAGAAAGCCTGTACAGCTAAGTCGGCATGTACATGTATGTTTGTTTATACACACGGAGACACACAGCTTCGTTTCCTATGAGGGACAGGCCTTGCAGGGGAAGCTGCCAGGCGTGGGAACACAAAGGCTGTATCTCTGCTCATCGGTCTATTTCTCCAAACACAATATCCTGGGTACCTAGAAGGTGAAAGGATAAAGTGTTATTGCCAGAGATCCAGAGCACAGGACTGTGTATAACACACTCTGGCCTAGAGTCTAGGACAGTCTACAGTGAACAGGGAGCATTTGGTTTTGTTCCCAAACAGAATCCCAAACCCCATGCCTTAGACAGCCTTACCCCATAACAGGTCTCATACCTATGATGGCTACGACATCTGCCAACATGTGTCCCTTAGACATCTTGTCCAAACCAGCCTGTGGAGATGAGGATAACAACATGTTAATGTAAGTTTGCAGAGAAGAGCTCTTTAAAATTCCATCCAAGGCAGGGTTGACAGTACATAAAGTTAATCTCAGCACATGGGAAGATGTTTATAGTCTGAAGCCAGTCTAGTCTACGTAGAGAATTCTAGGCCAGTCAGAGCTACATACTGAGATCTCGCCTCAAAAACAAAACAAAACAAACCACAACAAAAAACCCCAAGCCAAAATCCTCATCTAAGTCAGGCACAGGAGCTCTTGTCTGTAATTCTAGCACTTGAAAGCTTTAAGGCAGAAGGGTCACTGTGAATCCAATGATAGCCCACACACATAGTGAGCTCCAAGCTTATCTGGGTTATTAAGCAAACTTCTGTCTTAAACAAACAAATGGAAAAAACAAATTCTCATCCGAGAGTTGGATGTGGAGGTGTGTACTGTAATACTCGTACCTGGGAGGCTAAAGCAGGAGACATAGGGAGTTCTAGACAAACCATAGCAAAGTCCTATCTCAGAAAACAAGGTGCTGGAGACATGGCTCAGCTGCTAAGAGCATGTACTGCTCTTGCGGAGGACCCAAGACTGGTTCCCGAAACCAATTAACAGGTAGTTCACAACTGCTTGTAACTCCAGCTCCAGGGGATCTGAGTCTCTCTTTTGGCCTCTGAAGGCACCTATACTCATGTACCATACACACATACACATACAAATAAACTAAAAAGAACTTTTTTGTTTGTTTTTCTAGACAGGGTTTCTCTGTGTACAGTCCTGGCTGTCCTGGAACTTGCTTTGTAGACCAAGCTGGCATCAAAGTCACTGAGATCTGCCTGTCTGCCTCCCAAGTGATGGGATTAAAAGTATGCGCCACTACCGGCTAGCTAAATAAAATTTTTTAAGCAGCTGAAAATAAACAAAAATAATTATTGATGTATTACAGTTAGAACCATTGAGATTGTCTTACCAGGTGGGCAAAACCAGGGGCCTTGATCTTGCACCGATAAGGTCGGCTGCTGCCATCAGATACCAGGTATACCCCAAACTCTCCCTGTTCAAGGAAGAAAGTTGGACACCCTATGAGTAGGAAGAGTGTTCTCTTTTCTACCAAAGCCTCTCTGGTTCATCTTTGAACTTTGAACCTTCTCTGTCACTGTCAACCTCCAGCACCAACTTTTCTTTCCCCTTCTCTCCTCACCTTGGGTGCTTCAATGGCCGTATATGTGGCTCCAGGAGGAACTTGGTAGCCCTCAGTGTACAGCTTAAAGTGATGAATTAGTGACTCCATGGAAGTCTGAGGGAAGAAAAGGGAAACATAAAAAAAAAAAAAAAAACCAGATCCAGCCAGGTGGTGGCACACGCCTTTAGTCCCAGCACTCAGGAGACAGAGGCAGGCAGATCTCTGTGAGTTCAAGGCCAGCCTGGTCTACAGAGTGAGTTCTAGGACAGCCAGGGCTGTTACACAGAGAAATTCTGCCTTGAAAAAAAACTATAAAAGAAAAAGGAAGAAGTCCTATCTAAGCTCTTCCCTTGGGCTTTCCCCCAGCAGAGAAAGCAGTCTCTGCCCTTTGGGAGACTAACAACCTACATGTAAATCAGGCAGCAATGAAGACAGAATAAAACTTGAGTGTGGTTAAACTGAAAGGCAGAATTTAATCCAAGGACTTTTCTCTTTCCCATGCCTGACCTCTCGTCCCTGTCCCTGCAGCCCACCTTCATCTCTGCTCGCTTAGGTGGGGACACTTTGGCGTCATCAACCTTGATCTCTCCCGGAGGCATCTTGTTCAGACACTGTACGATGATGCGCAGGGACTGGCGCATCTCCTCCACACGACACAGGTACCTGACATGGATGAGACAGACTCAGAACAAGAGAAAGTAGGCAGAGGAGTAAGCAGGAGTCTGGACGGATGCCCTTTGGGAGATCTGAAATGTTGGGTAAACGTTCCTGCTTCTGAAGGAACAGTGTCTCTGCTCGCCTTGGCTGCCCATATAAACCCTGCAGTATTTTGATTCTACCACTGAGTCCTTCTCCAATCCCCCCCCACAAGAATGTGGCCTGTAGTTTTTCCCTCCTTACCTCTTACCCTCTTAAACACAGTTTTGACTACAGAGTAAAGGAGTCAAATGGAAAGATAAACAGAGAACAACAGAAGCAAATCTTATTCAGGGTCAGTAAACAGGACTGGATTTTGAAGCTTAGAATCAAGCAGGAAGATCGCTGGGTCAGGAAGATTCCAATCCTAATCACTAGCAGGCTAATCCCTAACTCATGCTTCAGCTTTCTCAGCTACAAAAGCATCCAGGCTAGTTCTCTCTAAGGCAGGATGGTGGGATAAGGGTAAAAAATAAATAGCGCTATTATTTGGCATTTGTATTGGGGGAGAATACTAGGGGCTATGAATGCTAAGCACAACTCTACCAAGTTTACACATTACACAGGCTCCTACAGATACTAGGAAATGGAGCAAAGAAACCAGCAAGGACAAAGAGCTGAGTAAGGATTTGGGTCTTACCTGTCATAGCAGTCCCCTCGAGAACCAATAGGAACATCAAACTCGACCTGGTCATAAACATCATAGGGTTGGGTCTTCCGCAAGTCCCACTGGATGCCTGAGCCTCGGAGCATCACTCCACTGTAGGGTGTAACGAGCATAAGGATCACCCTCCACAAAAACAGGAAAGGACACGCGTGCGTCCTATCTGCCGCTCCCCGCCCACCACTTTGGTTATGGAACACAAACTCACAGAATGGAGAGGAGAGTAGCAAGCATGTGTGCAACCAAGACACTGGGCTGTAACCCTCTATACACTTTTCCACCCCTAAGGAAAGAAGCTGTATTCTCCTACCTGAATCCATAGTTAAGTGCATCTTCTGCTGATACAACCCCAATATCGATCGTCCTGTTTCGCCAGATCCTATTGTTGGTCAGCATCTATGGTTGGAGAGATCCAGTGTGCTAATATTCTACACGACAATCTTCAAAAGTCTCTGTACTTACATAACACTGGGTACTAAAACTCCACAAGCCCTTTTAGGGGACCAAGATATTTTTTTCCCGTTGATTTATATCTTACCTCCTCCACCTCATCAATCCGAAGAGAGAAGTTCTTAGAAAACTCGTAAATGTCATCCATAAGACCAAGAGGTAGGTCCTAGAAACCAGGTAGCGATTCTTGTTACAGTACCCTTTCCCAAGGAGACAGAGTTAATTCCGTTCCATGAACCCACACTGCCCTCCAGTGGACAAAGAGGGAAGAGGCATGTGGAGGCTGAACCACTCACCTGGTGCACTCCTCCTGGTCGGATATAAGCAGCATGCATTCGGGCTCCAGACACCCGCTCATAGAACTCAAACATCTAGACAGAACGCACTGGGAATTAGAAAGAAAGTTCAGCAACACAGCAGCCCACTGCCCTACCTCTGACTTCTTGTTCTAACCAAACACTTCCTACAAATACAATCCAACAAAATATGCTTCTCCCCTGTTTTCATCTGTCTCCTCCTTCCTCCATCTTCTCCTTCCTGCCCTCTTAAACTTCCTTCCCTATTCCTATCCACGCCTCTATCTTATACCTTCTCTCTTTCTTCAAACATCCAGAAGAAAGGAGTCATGGCACCAATGTCCAGGGCATGTGTGGTCACAGCCATGATATGGTTCAAAATCCGTGTGATCTCTCCAAACAGCACTGTGAGACAGAAAGACAACAAGTGATGGACAGGGCTGGAAGGATGGCTCAGCAGGTAAAGACTTGCTAACCAGTCTGGAGGCCACATGGTAGAAGCAGGGAACTGACTCCCAAAAGTTGTCCTCTGACCTCCCCATGCCTTGACACATGCTACTTCACATGCATCTATATACACAATAAACATACAAATCAAATATTTATATTGTGTGTGTTGTGGGTTTGTTTGTTTGTTTGTTTAAAAAAGAAGGACAGAGGAGCCAAGGACTCATCCTGCAAATCAGTGTGGGTGGAATCTGGAGTCTAAATATCAAAGTTGCGTTCAATGCACTGACGTCCTGTGGGCTTCCATCAGAAATAAGGAGCAGAACATACCTCGGATCCACTGTGCCCGAGGAGGAGGCTGGATGTTTAGGAGCTTCTCCACAGCTAGAGAATAGGCCTGTTCGTTACACATCATAGACACATAGTCCAACCGGTCAAAGTATGGAAGGGCCTGTCGAAAGGGAGGAATGAAGATCACATCTAACAGACCCAGAACTGCACTGTCTGCAGCTGGAAACCTTCCTCTTGTCAGGCATCAGAAGTCAATGCTTACCTGTAGAGTCTCAGGAGTCCCAGCTCCCATAATAGCTTATCTAAAACTAGCACTACATGTTTAAAAACTGGCTCTCTAAATGATGAGAAGACCTTGATTTACCATGTTTGATAATTTCCATGGTGAAAATAATCCCACTATGGTCAATTTTAAGCTATCAAAATGTAACTGAATGTACCCCCGAGACACGTGACACAACATTATATAGTATTTTTAGAACTCTACAAAGTGAGTTCTAGGATAGTCAGAGCTACATAGGGAGACCCTGTCTCAAAAAAATAAACCAAAACGAACTAAACATAGACACACAGACACTATATATAATCTAATTTGTAATAACTTCAGCAACCAAGTCATAAAATTCCTAAAACTTAGTACTCAGGCTCTTACAAGCCAGTACAAGTTGACTTTAGCACTGTGACCTCTCTCAAAAAGTGACCTGAACTTCTACGTCTTTCTCTTCTTAATCCCTTGAAACTGAGATTCTGAAGGAGAAAGTAATCAGTGTTACAGAGCTTTCCCCAAGAATGTCAAGAAAACTAAGTTCCAGCTTCCAGGAAGAAGGCGGAGTTAAAACGCTTCTCACTAGGACAGCCTGTTCTGGTCCTGATGTCATTTGTGACGCAGGATGATGCTACAGGGGTTAACCCACGAAAGTTTGAACAGAAGCCACCACTGCTTAGGCTCCCTGGAGGAAGCATATTATATACAGTCACAGTCTAGGCCCTGATTCCAGTCTGCTGTTCTCAGGGCCTTTCTCTATAACAGCAAAAAGAAGAGCAAACAAAACCCAACCAACCAGACAGACAGAAAAACAACAAACCAAACAAACAAACAAACAAACAGCCAAACAGACAGAAAAACAACCAATCAATGAACAGACAGACAGAAAAACAACATTTGGAATTGAATTCCAGATCCAACTCCTTCAAATCTGACCTTCAACGATTTAGGTCACACAGTTCTTCCAAACGCAGCAAATTCTGTCACAAACCTCTGGTCACTCACTCTGACTCATTGAGTGTTTCGAAAACAAATTTAAGAGTGTTGGAAGACACAAGAGTCAGCTGTTAATCCTGAAGAGCTGACGTCTCATTCCTCTGTCTCTGCCTTGAGGGACACTGGCTTTGACGCACTCATTTAAGAGGAGGAAAACTGAGGCACTAAAGTAATGACAAAAGGGCCAGCCAAAAATCAGACAGAGAAAAGCTGGAGTGTGGCTCCAGCTGAAAAGTACTGATGCTGGAAGAACAAGACTCCTGCATCCTTTAACACCTGCTCCACGCTCCCAGCCAACAACGACCTCAAAGGACCAATGTTGTTATTTACACTTTACTCTCTGGGGGACCCGCCACACAGCTCCCAAATAAATACACGGAGACTTACTCTTACTTATGAATGCCTTGCCTTAGCTTGGCTTGTTTCTAGCCAGCTTTTCTTAACTTAAATTCAACCGTCTACCTTTGCCTCTGGGTTTTTTCCTTTCTCCATTCTATATACCTTTCTGTCCTTTTCTTGAGTGGCTGTCTGTCTAGCCCCTGGCATCCTCCTCTCCTCCTTTCATTCTCTCTGCCTGGCAGCCCCACCTACCCCTCTCCTGCCTAGCTATTGGTTGTTCATTAGCCCAATTAGGTGTTTTAGACAAAGTAACACAGCTTCACAGAGCTAAACAAATGCAACATAAAAGAATGCAGTACCTTAAATAACAACATCACTAAACAAATATTCCACATCATAAAGGAACGTAACACCTCTTAAAATAATATTCCACAACACACTAACCCTTGCCACCCTCCTGCTCTGAAGCTTGGGGGCAGCAAAACCATCAGGTCTCAAGCTACAGCTCAGACCCCATCAACAGAGACAGCCCTGTTCACCTCCACACCTGCAGATAGGTCTTGTACTCAATGAGCTTTTCAGTGCCCCGGTGCAGGAGTCCGATGTGAGGGTCGCACTTCCGCACCATCTCTCCACTCAATTCCATCACCAGTCTCAGGACTCCATGGGCTGCTGGGTGCTGGGGCCCAAAGTTCAGGGTCACATTGGAGACTATTTTATCCTTCAAAATGTCCACATCTGAGAAGTGGGAAATAGTTCAGAGCCAAATGGTAATCCCCAAAGACAGCAAAAAAATTAGTTCTTTCTACATATCTTCTGCCTCTCCACTCCACACCTTGTTAGCACCCTCCTTCCAATTAACTAGGAAGATGGCAAGAGGTGGGGAAAAGGGAAGAAGCTCTAAACTATCCAGTGAGAGGGATCATGAAGTCCATATTACAGCCCCTGGAATAGTGGCTCTCAACAGGTGGGTCACAACCACGTTAGGAGCTGAAAGACTCGTTCACAGAGGTCACCTAAGACCACAGGAAAACACAGATGTTTTCATTATCATATCATTCACAACAGTAGCAAAATTACAGTTATGAAGTAGTAACGAAAATAATGTTATGGTTGGGGTCACAAGAGGAACTGCATTAAAGGGTCACAGCGTTAGGAAGGTTGAGAACCCTGCCCTAGAACACCTTTTATTTTGCTGTTGGGCTGAAGGTTAAACTTAGGGCACTACTTGTCCCAGGCAAGTGCTCTACCAGTGAGCTATATCCTTCCTCCTTTTAACTTTCAGACAGGATCTCACTAGGTTACCCAGGATGGCCTTGTAGACAAGACTAGTACTGAACCCTTAATGATCTTCCTGAAGAGTTGGGCTTATAGGCCTGTGTCATGAGGCTTGGCTACTATCCCCCCCCCCCGCCTTTTTAGGCAGGGCTTCACTATTGTAGCCCCAACTGGCCAGGAAACCACTACATGCACCAGGTGCTGGAATTAAAAAGATGTGCTAATACAGCTGACAAATATTTATTATCTATTTTATTTTTCTATGAGTATGTGTGTGCCTGAGTGTATATATATGTGGCACATGTGTGCAGGAGCCCACAGAGGTCAGAAGGCACCAGATCCCTGGAACTGGGGTTATAAATGGTTGTGAACCAATCAGTATGGGTGCTGGGAATTGAACCTAAGTCTTCTTAGAAGAGCCTTTAACTACTGAGCCTTGGCTTCTTACAGTAACTCATGTCTAAAAGTATATGATGAATGGACAACCAGTGAGAAATATACACTTCAGCTCAGCGAGGGGGTACATGCCTTTAACACAGCACAAAGAAGGCAGAGGTAGGTATTTCTGTGAGTTCAAAACCAACCAGGACTACATAGTGAGACCTATCCTCAAGTGGGGGGAGGATATGTTCAATATTTAATATTAAATTACAGGATTGTTCATTGTTTTTGAGACTGGGTCTCAGCTCAGGCTGGCCTCAAACTCATTACCACTATGTAGTTGAAGGTGGTAACCTTAAAATTATGATCCTGCCAGGCGGTGGTGGTGCACGCCTTTAATCCCAGCACTTGGGAGGCAGAGGCAGGTGGATCTCTGTGAGTTCAAGGCCAGCCTGGTCTACAAGAGCTAGTTCCCAGACAGGCTCTAAGGCTACAAAGAAACCCTTGTCTGAAAAAAAAAACCAAAAAACAAAACAAAAAAAACCCTGATCATCCTGTCCCTACTTCCTGAGTGTTGAGATTATAGGAGTCTACAATCACTTATGGTTTATGCTACGCTGGATATTGAACCTAGGACCTTGTTATTGTGTGGATGCCCCAAAAATGCAAAGGAACTTTGGGTGACTGTCTAGGCAGTCAGATGCCTCTGTCATTTCTAGAGTTTTTGGAAGTCATGCGCAATGCACTTTTTGTTTATTTAAATAATATTATATCCTTCTGGTGCCTCTGATGAGGTTGAAGACTATAGATAGTTACAGTTGCAGATTTTCTTAGATATTACAGAAAATAAGTTAGGTATAAAAGTTTGGATTTACTAAACCAGGATAGATTATAAAGTACTTTCTTTAAATTGAAAGACATAAGTGAATTGGAATTCAGTACATTATGAATGTAATTTTTACTTGATAACTGTTCTTTTTGTATACACCTTACTATGCTCAAGTTAAAGTTTTGTATTTTTGTTTAGAAAAAAGTGAGCTATGCTGGGAATATTATGTTAAAGTGTGTGACTTTTGTTTATGCTGCATTTGTTTAACTCTGTAAAGCTGTGATATTTTGCTTGTTTAGAACACCTGATCTATCTAATAAAGATATGAACAGCCAATAATGAGGCAGGAAAAAGGATAGGCGGGGCTGGTAGACAGAGAGCATATATAGAAGGAGAAATCTAGGTGGAGATAAGGAGGAGGGCCAGGCATTCAGCTACACAGCAATCCAGAGTAAGAGTAGGATAATTTAAGTTTAAGGCTAAGCATTCATAAGAATAAGTCTCCAAGTAAGGGACTTACAGAAGTAAGAGAATGGGAAAAGGCAGAGAGGGGTAATGTAAGTTAAGTAAGTTACTACTACTACTACAATGATTCATAATGGTAGCTGTTGTGAAATATTCCTTTACAAAGTGTGACAATGTGTTATTGTGATTGGTTTAATAAAAAGCTAAATGGCCAATAGCTAGGCAAGAGGTATAGCCTAGACTTCTAGACAGAGAGGGCTCTGGGGGAAAAAAGGGCATTGTCACTAGATGTAGAGAGAAAGCAAGATATGTAGAAGGAGAGGTAAAAGCCACGAGTCATGTGGTAACATGTTGATAAATAGAAATGGATTAATTTAAATTATAATAGCTAGGGGCTAGCAGTGGTGACGTATGTCTTTAACTCCAGCAGTTGGGAGGCAGAGGCAGGCAGAACGTTATGAGTTTGTGGTCAGCCTGACCTACAGAGTAAATTCTAGTACAGCCAAGACCACACAAAGAAACCCTATCTCAAAAAACCTATAAAAAAGTGGTGGTGGTGGGGGAGCATAAGGGGACAAGGCTATGGCAAAGGCTGAGCTTTCATAATAAGTCTCCATGTTAGCATTTGTGAGCTGCAGTCCCGACGAGAAAAATCACTTACATATGGCACCCAATGTCCAGCTATATATATCCACATAAGGCCTGATAAAGCTGGGGAAAAAAAAGTGACTTCCCAGTGTCTCTGGTCTCCTGGATAGGCTTGACGATGAGCAGAGACTGTCTGTGGGCTGGAACCAGCCACCAGCCAACAGCCCCATGCACTCAGCTGAGTTTCGCAGCAGCTGACACAGCAGTTTAAGATTCGTCTCATGTGGTCAAAAAACGTGGCAGGTGCTTAGTCAAGATAAACTCAGATGGAAAAAACCTCTAAGTAGGTTACAGTGTGTTTAAAAAACGTGCATAGGCTTAAAAAGAAAAAAAATGGATATAGACACTCATAGAAAAAAATAATTTATAAATAATAAGATAAAGTCTTTAAAGAAAGAAAAATAATGTGAAAAAAAATTAAGCCACACAAAGACAGAAAATACACAGAGAGCCTGGAACCTATGTGGTGTCTTGTTGATTTTCAACATTTTTTTCTTTCTTTTTTTTTTTTTAAAGATTTATTTATTTATTTTGTATACAGTGTTTTGTCTGCATGTATGCCTGCAAGCCAGAAGAGGGTACCAGATTTCATTACATCTGATGGTTGTGAGCCACCATGTGGTTGCTGGGAATTGAACTCAGGACCTCTGGAAGAACAATCAGTGCTCTTAACCTCTGAGCCATCTCTCCAGCCCCCGATTTTCAACTTTTTGATTGCTAATGAACAAAGAACAACAGCTGCTGAGACATTGGATTGTGGAAGGAACTGTTGAATCAAACCAGCCTAGATACTTTAGGAGTGCCTTAACGTTAAAATGGAAGTCAGAAATATATTGCTTTAGGGAAGAGGTTCAGGTTTGAGTGGGGAAGGCCCCCTGAAAAGCCTGGCTGCAGATATAAAGAAACAAACCTAGAAAAAAATACAAGACAGGTGACATATATTTTACCTGTTCAAACATAAAACAAGAAATCATCTTTGGCTGGCTTGTGTTGTTGTAGAATATTAGTTGGAGATATATTACATATGTTTATGCTTTGGAATATTTGTTTAATGATGCAGAGATGTATTGTTTTCTTTTATGTTGCATATGCTTAACTCTGTGAAGCTTTGTTACTTTGTCTGCCTAAAACACCTGATTGGTCTAATGAAGGACTGGATGGCCAATAGCCAGGCAGGAAAGAAGATAGGTGGAGTTGCCAGGCAGAGATAATAAATAGGAGGAGAAATCTAGGCTTGAGAAAAGGGGAGGATACCAGGGGCCAGTCACCCAGCAACATAGGCAGATACAGAGTAAGAAGGAAAGAAAGAAATATAGAAGAAAGGTAAAAGCCCAAAGGCAAAAGGTAGATAGGATAATTTAAGTTTAAGGCTAAGCATTCATAAGAATAAGTCTCCAAGTATTTACTTGAGAGTTGGATGGTGGGCCCCCAAAGAGTAAAAAACAACAATTACGTTGTATACATACTTGTGTTAATGTATATATGTATGTTACCTTTGAAAGCTTGTGTATTTTCACAACAAGGGAACCAGAAACCAATAAAAATTGGTGGCCCAGGTGATCCAGCCTCTCAGGATGCCTCTGTTGCAGTTTCCTTGGAGTTCTACATCTAGAGCAGCTTCAAGGTTACTGGTTGAGAAGGTCCAGCCTTCCAGACTATTGCAGCCAGGACTACAAATAAGCCTCAAGTTTCTCGGGAGGCAGAGGCAGGCGGATCTCTATGAGTTTGAGGCCAGCCTGGTCTACATGAGCTAGTTCCAGGATAGGCTCCAAAGCCACAGAGAAACCCTGTCTCGAAAAAGAGCCTCAAGTTTTCCCATTGCAGAGACTGAACAACAAATGTTATGGCTAGTTTTCCCAGGACTTGACCAATATTTCAATTTTCTCAGGTTTCATAAAGATGCCATCCCCCACAGACAACAAGAAGCAGTCTAGAGAACACAATGCCCACATTCCCAAGAGATGGGATGGTGGTTTTTGGTCACTGGGTGGGTTATGGATGCTTGTCATCATTTACGGGGATTGATTACAAATTGTTACTGGTCATGGTCAGGGAGAAAGCTAAGCCAAACAAAGGAGATTCGCTGGGCTGTGGTGGCACACACCTTTAATTTCAGCAATTGGGAGGCAGAGGCAATCCGTGAGTTCAGGCTAGCCTGGTCTACAAGAGCTAGTGCCAGGATAGGCTCCAAAGCTACACACACAAAAAAAAAAAAAAACCCTGTCTCAAAAATCCAAAAAACAAATAAAACAAACAAAAAACCAGGAGATTAGATTTAGGGATCTCTTTCTGAAGGAAAAGGGGGGCTATAGTATAGAAATGATGGGGTAACAGGGTAGATTGCTGAGTCTACTTTTGAAAAACCACAGTGTCAAATATTTACATTGGTATGGACTTTTGTATATTGAATGCTGTGGAATAATCCTCTGTACACTGTGAAGATGTGTTACTCTCATCATTAATAAAGTTTTTTTAAATATTTATTTATTTATTATGCATACAATATTCTGTCTGTGTGTATGCTCGAAGGCCAGAAGAGGGCACCAGACCCCATTACAGATGGTTGTGAGCCACCATGTGGTTGCTGGGAATTGAACTCAGGACCTTTGGAAGAGCAGGCAATGCTCTTAACCTCTGAGCCATCTCTCCAGCCCCTCATTAATAAAGTTTATTGGTTTATAGTTAGGCAGGATTTTCAGGGTGGAGAGGATGCTGGGAAGAAGAAAGGTGGAGTCTGAGGTGTAGTGAGAAGATGCAGAGAGAAGCAAGATAAACAAGCTGTGCTGAAAGAAGGTACCACCGCATGGCAGAGGGCAGATAAGAAATAAGGGTTAATTTAAGTTGTAAGAGTTGGTTAGAAACAAGCCTAAGCTATCAACCGAGCATTTATAAGTCTCTGTGTGGTTATTTGGGGAGCCACCTAGTGGGACAGAAAAGTCTGCCTACAATTAATACAAATTTAAGGTTATTTTTATTATATGGTATATATGTCTATTTCTTGTTTTAGGTATTGTACCTAGGCAGCTCATTTAAAAATGTAGTTTTAGTACTTGAAAACTATTTTGGATAATAAGAAAATAAAGATTAATAGCTAAATCATCTATAACAATCAATTTTATAGTCATGTTAGGGATGTTTTCAAGGTCAGACAAAGATATATTTTAGATAGGTGATTTTCAAACACTTCAAAGACCTTCAATATGGCATTTAAGATGCTTTAATAACATAAAACTTTTCACGACAGTGAGAGTGAGACACGTATCTGTACCCAGCAAAACCAATTTACTTGATAACTGTTTTGTTATATGTAATTTTGCTATGTTAAAGTGAAAGCCTTTCCTTTTTGTTTAAACAGAAAAAGGGGAAATGATGGAGGAAGGTCATTGGTTAATTATAATAAAGAAACTGCTTGGCCCTGATAGGTTAAAACATAGGTGGGTGGAGTAAACAGAACAGAATGCTAGGAGGAAGAGGAAGTGAGCTCAGAGGCCATGCTCCCCTCTCCCGGGCAGACGTGATGCAATGAACTCCGACCCAGGATGGACGTAGGCTAGAATCTTCCGGGTAAGCGCACCTTGGGGTACTACACACATTATTAGAAATGGGCTAGTCCAGGTGCGAGAGTTAGCTGAGAAGAGGCTAGATATAATGGGCCAAGCAGTGTTTAAAAGAATAGTGTTCGTGTAATTATTTCGGGGCATAAGCTAGCAGGCAGCCGGGGTGCTGGGGATGCAGCCCCACCACTCCTACTACTACAGAATGGTGCCCAGACGTGTGGACAACTGAATCCACTGAAAGCCTGAGAAAGCTTGGGAAAGAGTAAAGCATGTTTTCTTTGTAGCAACAATTTCTCGGGTCTGCTCTGCTTGCCAGAGGCAAGCAAGCGCTCTCATCTAAGAGAGGCTTCCTGACTCAGCTTTAGCTGCAAAACCCTGCAGCTCTTAAGAGGTCCTGCTACGAAACACTTAAATGGTGTTGATGAAAAGCTGAACGCATGCTTTTCGGTTTTCAGCTGTAGCAGGAAAAAAGCTGAGCCGTTTTATAATGCCAGCTTTGCGGGCCATCCTGCCAGGGCAAACTCTGACTCCTTGAGGCAGGAGGTCAGCTACAGAGAGAGCATTTGAGTGTTGTAGCTTGTTTGCTGGCAACGACCTTGAAACACTGTAGACTTGTGGCACTGGACGTGGCTCTGACCGGTACCTCAGCCACAAGGTTGGGAGGCAGAAAGCTAAGGAATGGGCTGGATCCAGCCACGGCTTTAATCCTACCCATATTGCTCAGTAATTTAAAGGCTCATGTGTTCAGAAAAAGAAAGAGAGATATACAGTAAAGAGAGATTCAAAAACAAAGAAAACTTTTAAATGATTTACAGTGTGTTAAAAATATATGCAAGCTAAAAGTTAAAGTTCTTAAAAGTAAAAAATGGAAGAGAGTAGTTGGGTGTGGTAGTACACACCTTTAATCCCAACACTTGGGAGGCAGTCGGTAGAGCATGGGACTCTTAATCCCAGGGTCGTGGGTTCGAGCCCCACGTTGGGCGCCATTCTGTTGTATGAGCTGCGGGCCTCTTCCCACAGCCCGGCTCCTGACCACCTGCTAGCTTTACCCGAAATAACAACACACAAACTGTATTCTTTTAAACACTGCTTGGCCCATTAACTCTAGCCCTTACAGGCTAATTCTCATATCCCGATCAACCCATCTCTAATAATCTGTGTATCATCCGTCTTACCGGGAAAGATTCAGCATGTCTGACCTGGCAGTTTGCTTCATGGCGTCTGGCTCTGAGAGGAGCTGCATGATTTCTAACCTCACTTCCTCTTCCTCCCAGCATTTTGTTCTGTTTACTCCACCCACCTATGTTCTTACCTCTCAGGGCCAAGGCAGTTTATTTAACCAATGACCTTCCTCCATCAATGATGAGCATCGAAGAACCTCCACGTGGAATTTGCTTTGCTTTCTTACTTTTTTTTTTTTCTTTTCTTTCTTTTTTTATTTATTTATTTATTTATTTATTTGGTTTTTTGAGACAGGGTTTCTCTATAGCTTTTGGTGCCTATCCTGGAACTTGCTCTGTAGACCAGGCTGGCCTCAAACTCACAGAGATCCACCTGCCTCTGCCTCCCAAGTGCTGGGATTAAAGGCGTGTGCCACCACTGACCAGCTCTGCTGTTTGCTATCTTAGCCACTGGGCAAAAAAATGGCCCTTGCTTTGAATGCTAATAGTATGTTGTCCAAAATAAAGCAGGACAGAAAGGCAACTGCCAAACTTTGCCAAGATAAGGTAGGACAGTCATTCAAAATTCCTGCTTCACAGAAAGGTCTGTCAGGTATTATAGGACTACAAGCCAAAAATGGATGCTCCAACATTACAGAGGAATCTTGGGTGACTCTCCAGGCAGCCAACTGTTTCTATTGTTTCTATAGTTTTGGAAGTTGTTTGTTCTGCAATTCCTATCCACTCAAGTAATATTTTACCCTTCTTAGGTCTCTGATGGAGACTGAAAATTAGCTAATTATAGTTTTATAGTTTTTCTTGTTACCAAATTCAGAAAAAGAAAACCTACATAAGAGATGCAAAGTTTATAAGGTTAAGAGACATAAAAGTTTACATTGTTTATCGAAGAAAATGTTTTGAGGTCTAAAAAGACAGCTTTAAGATGATAATATAAGTTATGATAGAAAATGGTTTGGGGGCTGGAGATGGCTCAGAGGTTAAGAGCAGTGGCTGTTCTTCCAGAGGCCCTGAGTTCAATTCCCAGCAACCACATGAAATCTGGTGCCCTCTTCTGGCATGCAGGCATACATAGAGGCAGAATGTTGTATACATAATAAGTAAATATCAAAAAATGGTTTAGATATAAAACTTTAGACTCACCAAAAAGGATAGATAATGGAATATTTTCCTTAAATTTACCAAATACGAATTAACTGAACATTTTAAATGTACTTCTTACATGATAATTGTTCGTATTGTATACAGTTTTACTGTGTTCATAGTTAAAATCTTTCTTTTATACAAGAAAGGGGAAATGTTGTTAAATATTCCTTTACACTGTGTGAAGATGTGTCACTATTATTGGTTTAATAAAAAGTTAAATGATCACTAGCTAGGGAGAGGTACAGCCCAGACTTCTAGACAGAGAGCTCTGGGAAGAAAAAAAAATGGTGCCAGCTGGATGCAAGAGAAAACAAGACATGCAGGAGGAAAGAGAAAAAAAGCCACGAGTGACAGGGCAACGTGTTGACGAACAAAAATGGGTTCATTTACGTTGTAAGAGCTAGGGGCACAAGCCTAAATTACAGGCCCAGCTTTCACAATAATAAAAATGGGTTCATTTACGTTATAAGAGCTAGGGGCACAAGCCTAAATTATAGGCCCAGCTTTCACAATAATAAATCTCCATGTCATTATCTGTGAGCTGGTGGTCCCAATGAGAAAGATCATCTACAAGTAGCAAAATAAACAATATGTAGTAGCAACAAACATGATTTTATGGTTGGGGGTCACCACAACATGAAGAACTGTATTAAAGGCCTTAGGAAGGTTGAAAACCACAACCTCACAACAATGTCATGAAATGCAGTAGGCACTCCATTCACTGGTAAATAAGAGAGTTAAGACTTGAAACCAGGGTTGGAGAGATGGTTCAATGGTTAAGAGCACTGGCTATTCTTCCAGAGGTCCTGAGTTCAATTCTCAGCAACCACATGGTGGCTCACAACCATCTGTAATTAGATCTGGTTCCCTCTTCTGGCCTGTAGGAATACATACAGACAGAACACTGTATACATAATAAAAAAAATATTTAGAAAATAACATGTAAAATGATGCTTGGGGAAGATGAAGACACTATATAGGATTCCTGAAGATGGGACAAAAATCAGCGACAAAAATTCAGTAAACCCTTTCTGTATTTTGCAGGGGTTCTGTTTCTTTTGGGGGTCTACTAGTGAAATATTGCAAGGGGGCAACAAAAAACAAGGGAAAAAATTAAAAAAAAAAACAAGCAAAAAAAGTGACTATATGAGCTAGACAACAACAGGGACCCTAAAAGAGACATACATGGATCTAAACTACATAGGATGTAGAAAAAGACAAGATCTCCTGAGTAAATTGGGAGCATGAGGATCATGGGATGATGGAGGAGAGTCATCTGTTTTGTGTTGATTTCGTTGGTTAAATAAACTGCCTTGGCCCTTTAATAGGACAGAAAATTAGGTAGGTGGAGTAGGCAGACAGAATTCTGGGAGAAAGAAAGCCGAGTCAGGCAGTCGCCATGATTCTCCCACCTGACACAGACGCAGGTTAAGATCCTCCCTGGTAAGCCACCTCGTGGTGCTACACACAATATTAGAAATGGGTTAGATCAATATGTAAGAGCTCGCCAATAAGAGGTTAAAACTAATGGGCCAAGCAGTGTTTAAAAGAATACAATTTCCATGTAGTTATTTTGGGTAAAGCTAGCCGTGCAGAGCTGAGCACGTACGCAGCCCGCAGCTCCTACAACAATGGGAGAGGGTAGAAGGGGAGAGAAGAGGAAAGGAGGGGAGCAGAGAAATACAGTTCAATAAAAACAATAAAAAAAGAAAATTTAAAAAAAAAAACTGACTAGAAATAAGCCAAGCATCCATAAGAAAAAAAAAAAAACTATTGATGAAAACATATGTACCTTAAAAATTTAGAGTTGGTCAGGACAGAGAGATACACAGAAAGGTAGAAGGGAGAGACATTCAGTTTAAGGAGTTTGGTTAGAGATGGTGGAGGAAACAGAAGGAGACTTCTGAGAAGTTGGTAGAGAAAGACGGTAAACTGGGTGCTTTCTCTGCCTCTCTGACCCGGCAGACTTTCACCCTAGCATCTGGCGCCTTAGTCATTACTGATCCTGAATCTTTATTAAAAAAAACTGAACAACTGAGATTTTGTTAAAAACGACAAAGGATGCCAGGTAGCAGTGGTGCATGCCTTTAATCCCAGCACTTGGAAAGCAAAGGCAGGCGGATCTTTGAGAGTTCAAGGCCACCCTGGTCTTCAGAGTTCTAGGACAGCCAGGATAGGTACACAGAGAAACCTTGTCTCAAAAAACAAACAAAAATGACAATCATGGTACCACTGATCAAAATGAAAGATCAAGAGGAAGAGTAGTCCTAGCACTTAAGAGGCTCAGGGATGAAGATCTTGATTTTAAGGCCAATCTGGACAGCAAAACCCTGTTTCTTTCTTTTTAAAATTTTATATGTATGAGTGGGTGTGTGAGTGTGTGTGTGTGTGTGTGTGTGTAACGCATGCATGCCTGGTGCAGTTGGAGGGCAAAAGAGAGCATCAGATTCCCTGAAAGCGGAGTTACAGATGGTTATGAGCTGCCATGTAGGTGTTGGAAACTGAACTCAGATCCTCTCAAAGATCGGCTAGTACCCTTAACCACTGAGCCATATCTCCAGCACAAGACCCTGTATATTTTCAAAATACAAAATCCAAAAGAGCTTAATTGGTTGAGTTTTGTTTCATTATTGTTTTATTGGCAGCTCTCTGGATCTTTTCCTATTTTAAAGACTTTTGTTTTGTTTTTCAAGCCAGAGTTTCTCTGGGGCTTTGCAGTCTGTCCTAGAACTCGCTCTTGTAGACCAGGCTGGCCTCGAACTCACAGAGATCTGCTTGCTTCTGCCTCCTGAGTGCTGGGATTAAAGGCGTTTGTCACCATTGCCTGGCTATTTTTTTTAAATTTTATGTGTATGGGTGGTTTGCCTATATGTATGAATGTTCACCACCTACATGCAGTTGTTGCCTGAAGAGGCCAGTGGATCCTGTGCAACTGGAGTCATAGGTGGTTATAAGGCACCTGATACGGATGCAGGGAACTGAACCTGGGTCCTCCGCAAGAGCATTAAGTGCTCTTAACTCAGCCAACTCTCTAGCCCCAAAACACCAGTTTTGATGGGGGGAAAAGATGATTCTACTTAAATAGGTTTCATTCAAATGCTTTTAGGAAACCCATGTTGTCCACAAAGAGATAGAAGTGTATTGAATCTGGAAAAAGCTGACATTAATTAAATAATGGCATGGACCTCTCAGTGTTAATTGAGGACGACTGTCATTCCTTCCTATCTCAAACTAATAAACCCCTGCTATTATCACTTTTTGCCTGAACCAGAAGGAACCCAACAGCACTTTAAAAAAAATCAGCCAAGATTTTGATGACTCGAGACAGCAGCTCTGAGCACTCACCATTCCAAGGAGGAGGCTTCCAGTGGGCTGTTTCCTTGGAGGGGTACATGACAGCTCCCGCAAACTGCTGTGCCCATTCTATATCTGGCTGCCATTGCCGAGCACCTCTGAGGAATTAAAGATAGATCCTATGCAAACAGCACGAACCGTGTGCTTGGTTCCTCTGTCCCCATTCACTGTTTTTCAAAAATGTTTTTAAATTTTAATTTAATTACCACATTTCTCCCTTCCCCCCCCCCCCCCGCTCCAAACTCTCCCATATGCCCCTCCCCAAACTCCTTCAAATCCATGGCCTTTTTTTCACTAATTGCTATTGCATGCGTTCATATATTCGTATATGCATATATGTTCCTAACTATCCTCTTCACTCTTATGCAGATGGGTCCAAAGAAGGAAGGCCTGTATGGCAGGGCTGAACTCTTCAATGTCATAGTACAGTTCTGGACACACAAAGCTGGGGTCCAAGCATGAATACGAATGTTGAGAACAGCATTTGGTCATGGTAAATCTAAGATTACTGAGAGAAGGAAGGGAAGGAGGACGGAGAGAAAGAAAATGCAAACTGGCATATGCGAGCGAAAGAGAGGAACTAGGGAAAGAGGGCTCGGCGAGGAGGGGTCTCCCTTCCGATATGAAAGGAGGTACGCTCAAATCATTAATTTGTAAGGCAAGGTCTTCCGCCTCACCTATTTCGCCTCTGGTAAAACAAACTCACCCCCCCCCCCCCGCCCTTGCCCCATCCTCCGTTACAGGAGGGACACTGTATCTAGGGACTTGAGAAACCTGGCCTGCGCAAGGAGTGTCAGAGGCCTGGGTCATTCTTTCCTCAGGGGTCACAGGGCCCTTGATGTCCTCAGACTCGAGAAATCCTAGTTTTGAAGAGAACGCAGGCAGGAACGGCCTCCTCCTCACCTGCTGGGCTGACTCGGCAGTCGGACCCCAGACCCGGGCCGCAGCACCTGAGCCCCGACGCCGCGGAGGCAGCACACAGCCCTCAGTGCCGCCATCTTTCCCGGGCTGCAGATCGTAAGAAGGAGAACCGGGCGGAAGTGAATCCCGTGCGCCTCCTTGTGGGCTTCTCTTCTATTGGCACAATGGGGCCACCATCTTGGAAGCTGGCAGGGCGGTCAATTGCGAACGCGACCACATCCGGATTTCGCTTCTCGGGTTCATTTGCGCTTAAATAACTACGACTGCAGTCATCTTTAGTAAGGGCGTCCCTCCTGCGGCTTTTCTAGGCGTAAGAGAAATTAACTGCACTCTCCTGAGGCAACTCCGCGGTGAATCCCACACTTCGCGCTGAGTCCACTCCCTGCACTCGAATTTACTTTACAAACTGCGCTCCCTCTAGGACTCCGCCGCACACTCTGCATAGGTGTTTCTTCACTATTCCTTTCCATCTTCGTCATCCTCCTGCGGTAGTCCTCACGGCTTTCCGATTTTTCTGAAGGCTCAGGTTTTCAGAACGGTCCTTTCTTTACGGAATCCAAGAGTTAATTCCCAGATGTCCGAAATCAGAATTATAGAAAGGGATTGTGGAAAAGTTCAGTTGGGTCTGAGAGCTAGCCAAAACAAAAAGGAATAGAAGGCCAAGACCACCAGCATTGGTAGTGTTGTGCAAGGGTGTGAAGCCACCTTTTTACAAATGGAGATCCTCTGTCAGTGACCCTTATATCCCTACGGAATCACAGATTCAGGAAGCGTTCTTAGTGATAGCTGGTACCCTACTTCCATTCAGGACAGTCTCACCCTGTCACAGTCCTTCTCAGAAGGATCTAATAACATAGAAATGTAATAATAACAGGACTCTGGACCTAATTCTGTATGGACAAAGAGTTTTCCTGCCCTGGAGGCTGATTTTTGTCTCTTTCTTTCTTTCTTTCTTTTTTCTTCTTCTTTTTTTTTTCTTTTTTGTCTCCAAGCCCAGCTCCAGCTGGGCCACCCACTCTTTGAGGTTCTACAGTTTTCTCATTGGAAAGAGGCCTCCCCCACACCTCCCCCAGACAGGGTCTCTGGGATATAGCCCACCAGCAGTGCAGCTGGGTGGAGCAGACCGACCAGGGGAGTGGCACTGAGAATTCTTAGCTGTAGAGGAAGAGGAGAAAGCCAGATTTCTAGGCTGAAAATTGACCTAATGGGAACCATACCAAAGGGTGGGGCTAGAGATCCCTGGGCTGTGGGAACTGACCAAGACTTGATGTAGACAAGGCAACCCCCCAGAAAGCCAGGGCAGAGGCTTGGTCCCCCTACCCTCTACATGCTCCTCCCTTTTCTAGGCCTTCTTCCCTGCAATATAATTTAAACACTAAATGCAATAATGATGAGAGGAGGGGTTACTCATTTTTGTGTTAATGCAGCCTATGAGAAGACAGACTCTAGTTTGCTTAGCCCTGGGGGTAGTCTAAGCTGAAACTGGGATGAGGACTCTTGGGGGGCTGCCTAGGACACTGCATCTTTTGTGCCTTCTCCCTTCTGCCAACACCCCCCACATGCTGTGGCTGCCACTCTATGGCCTTTTGTCTTGCCCTGCTCACTCACCCTCTTTGTTCTCATCTCCCGATGGGGGGATGGAAAGAAGCAATAAGAGCACCCTGGTGACAGCTCCTCTTGCCCCTGTCCCTTCTGGTCCCTCATCCCTTGTGTGACTCCTCCAGCCTCAACCCCTCTGCTCAGGACCAGGGAGGGCCAGGGCATGTGATGAGGTCAAGAGGAGAGACTAGAAGTCACCACAGGGCGGGTAATTCAGGAAATGATAGGCACCAGGGCAGGTATTAGTGACTGGAGCAGGAAGGGAGGGGGAGAGGAAGCCTTCTGATGAATACGATGGATGTCCATCTGGGACAGGAGGTGACAAGGCAGAGAATGAATAAAGGGGATGGGGTAGGAGAGGTGGTGCTTCTCTGGGAAAGGGAAGGGACTGCTGAGTGTACTCTCCTTTCTGGGGATTTCCTGGGGAAACAAGTGGACACAGGGTGGAGTGGACAGAAATTGCCCCACTGCTGAACTCTTTGCTTCCTTGCCTTCAGAGTCAGCTATTAATTTCCTTAGTCCCCTCCAGTTCTGAATCAGAGAAGTCATTAGCTCCCTTCTCTAACACCTCACACATGTACCCACCAATCACTAGCCCCATCCCGGGTTCTAGGCTCCTGTTTCTCTTAGTACCCTCAAATGCTGTCTGCAGTCTCTCGCTCTGTCCCATGGAGAATGAGGAGTCAAAGATTACTAGACATTCCAGGAACCATTGGATTCGAAATGTGGGGGTGGGGGGAGCAGGGATTGACTTTGAGTAATCTGGATTCCCAAGAGAGCAGGTCTTGTCTAGGTGAGAGGCTGGCTGACTTGAGGAAGGGGGAGGGTTTGGGGTAGTTGGGAGTAGGTAGGAACAGAGCCAAGAGCCTGGGGGAAGCTACTGGGAGCTGAGCCAGGGGAATGGGCAGTCAGGAAGTCGGGGAGGAGGAGGCCTAGGGTGGAATGACTGTTCCATGCTTTGAATAGGGTAGGGATAACTCAGGAAGGCATAGCAGAGGGGGGAGAGAAAGAGAGCTAGCAGAAAAGATATACTCTAGATCTTCCTCCTCTAAAAAGAAAAGTAGTTGACTTGACTCCTCCTTTGCCATCTGTTTATTTTCATCCCAACAGAAAGGTCCTGACTGCTGTCTCCTGCTTTCCTGTCTCTACTGCCTCTTCCACTTGGTCCCATCCTCTCTTCTCTCTTAATACTTCTTTACCTGTTTGCCACTTCCTTTTAAATCCAGACAGCTTGAAATCAACCTCTTGGGTAGAGGGCAGCAAAAATGACACGTGAGGGCGTCTGGCTATTCCAGGCTGGACAGTAGGGGCATGAATTCTCCCAGGACAGAATCTCATCTGTGTGTGTTCGCCAGGCCCTTTCCCCGAGTCCCTGCTTCCCTTGGGGCTCTGTCCCACCAAAAAGGGAAAAAGACAGCTGAGGGCTGCTGGTGGGATTTGGGAAAAGGATGTGTCATCAGCTGGCTCGGTGCCCATAATGCATCTGGTTGCTAGAGATTCCCTTTCCCTGGGCAAGTCCCTCTTTTTTTTTTTTCCTTTCTTTCTTTTTAAGGGAAAGAAAAAAAAGGAAAAGAAAAGAAACAACTAAGGTCTTTGGGAAGTGATGATACATACATGCGTCCGAGTCCCACTGACTGAGCTTCTGGCTGAGTGGCTTACAGATCAGCCAATCACACACAGAGGGAGGCTCGGGGATGCTTAAAAGAGCTGGCGGGGAGAGAGACTGGGGAGAACCCGGGGGAGACCCACTGATACACAGAAAGGAAAGAGACTGATGAGAAGAGAGACAGAGACAAAGAGATAGCAAAGGGAGGCAGAGACAGAGCAGGCACTGAGGGAAAGCCACAACTGGGCAGAGGGAGAAGCCAGAGAAGCTGAAGAAGACACAGACAGGGAGAGACAAAGACCCAGGAGAGAAGGGCACAGGAGGAAGTTTTGGAGGAGAGAGGTCCTTAGGCGCATTTCTTGAGCCCAGGGACTGTTTTTTTCATCTTCTCTGAACGTCCCTAGCCCCTCTAAAAACTTCGCCTCAGATTTTGGCACAAATCCGAGCCCCTACGACTTTAAAGAGGAGTTTTCCATAGTTAGGGTGGGGAGGATTTGATGCCTCCAATGGCCTCAATCCATCCCAGCTGCAGCACGGGTACCATGTCCCAGATGGGCTTGCATCCCGGGAGGGGCTTGACTGGGCACTGGCTGCGAAGAACCCAACTCCTCTTGCAGCTTCACACAGTGCCTTTCTCTGGTCTGGAGTGGAGGCGGTCGCTGGTGCTGCTGCTGGCCTCCCTCTTGCCCTTAGCCTGGGCAGCCAGCCCCCTCCCTCGGGAGGAGGAAATCGTGTTTCCAGAGAAGCTCAATGGCAGCATCTTGCCTGGCTCAGGTACCCCTGCCAGGCTGCTGTACCGCTTGCCAGCCTTTGGGGAGGTGCTACTACTAGAATTAGAGCAGGACCCTGGGGTCCAGGTAGAGGGGCTGACAGTGCAGTACCTGGGCCAGGCACCTGAAATGCTGGGTGGGGCAGAGCCAGGTACCTACCTGACTGGCACCATCAATGGAGATCCGGAGTCGGTGGCATCTTTGCACTGGGACGGGGGAGCCCTACTAGGGGTGTTGCAGTACCGAGGGGCTGAACTCCACCTCCAGCCCCTGGAGGGAGGCTCCCTTAACTCTGCTGGGGGACCAGGGGCTCACATCCTACGCCGGAAGAGTCCTGACAGCAGCCAAGGCCCCATGTGCAACGTCAAGGCTCCTTCTGGGACCCCCAATCCCACTCCCCGAAGAACCAAGGTAGGCAACAGTGGAGTTTTTGTCCTGTATTATCCTCCCGCCAAGTCTGTCCTACTGACCCCTATTCACCCTCTCTCCTCCCACTCCCGCTTCTAGCTTTTCAGCCTTTCTCCTCTCTGCCTTTCCTATCTCCACTACCCTTACTTTGGAAAGTGTTGGCTTCTCCCTGCCTTAGCCATTTGCTTTGCTCTGAGGATTCCCCGAGGTAACACAGATTCTCTGGGCTGTAATGACCTCCCCACCACACCCCGCCCCTTCCTGGCCGTGGAGTCTCCTGCTGACACAGTTCCCAGCAGTAAAGCTCTCCTAACAGCCTGTTGGCCTAGGCTCTTTTCTCTGCCCCAGTGATTTTTACCCCTACCCCAGCTAGAGAAGTGAAGTTTGAGGCCTGATGGGGTTGGGTTTTTTTTGGCTTCTGACGTTGCCTTTAAAATTGTTCTGGCAAATGTCGAAGTAGGCCAGGCGAGGGGAAGCATCCATACCTCTGGGTCCATCTTCTTCCCACACTGTGGGCTGGCTGCTAGGCTGCGGGAGGCGCCATCCTTTCCTCCCTCCCACTCCTGGGTCTCCCCCTTTTTTTCTCTCCCACCCCTTCTCTAGCTTTAATCCAGACCAGACGCTCCTTCCACACCCGCCACGCTGAGATCTGGCCGTGGCCCTAGCTGCTGACTGAATTGTTCCTCCAACTACATAGGGCAGACACGTCGGTCGGTCGTTGTCACAGCCCAGCCCTCTCTCTAGCTCTGCTCCGACAACCCCTGCCACACTCAGGGACCCCAGTGCCCCTCCCCAAAGCAGTCCCAGCTGCTTTTCACCTCTGGGGCCCACTCAGCCCTGAAACGTGGCAAAGCCTTCTCCTCTTTCAGAACAACAGCTGATTCTTCAACATTACCACAAAAGCCCTGCGCTTTGGGGTTAGGGGGAGGGTCCAAACCAGTCACTTCAGGAATCCTGTGAGGCGTGTGAGGGCCAGCTGACTCTGCTAAGTTCTAGACCCAGGAAGAGAGGAAGAGGAGAAGGGATCCATGGGCCTGGGCGACTGTTTCAGGACCCTCCTCTCATTTTTTTTTCTTTTTTTTCCCCCCTCTCTTCAGCGCTTTGCTTCTCTGAGTAGATTCGTGGAGACACTGGTGGTAGCCGATGACAAGATGGCAGCATTCCATGGTACAGGGCTAAAGCGCTACCTGCTAACAGTTATGGCTGCAGCAGCCAAGGCCTTTAAGCACCCAAGCATCCGAAACCCTGTCAGCTTGGTGGTGACTCGGCTAGTGATCCTGGGGTCAGGCCAGGAAGGGCCCCAAGTGGGGCCGAGTGCAGCCCAGACCCTACGCAGCTTCTGCACCTGGCAGCGGGGCCTCAACACCCCTGACGACTCAGATCCTGACCACTTTGACACAGCCATTCTGTTCACCCGTCAGGTAAGGCTCCCAGGCAGCACCACACCCAAAGAACCACAACGCAAAGAGACACTGCCCATACACAAACCTGATGGAAAGGGCGTCCCTAAAGTCGTGCAACATGTACCAGACCCCAGTCATCCTGCCGTGGGGGGACCATCCGGGCCCTGACCATGCTGGGTCCTCACTAATCTGGGTATCAGCCCCAAGCGTCTTCTGTGCTCCTCCTCCACAGGACCTGTGTGGCGTCTCTACTTGTGACACTCTGGGTATGGCTGATGTGGGCACAGTGTGTGATCCGGCTCGGAGCTGTGCTATTGTGGAGGACGACGGACTCCAGTCGGCCTTCACTGCTGCTCACGAACTGGGTAAGGGAGCAGTGGGACAGTGTGGCCCCTGAAGTGGAACTGAAGGGTACTAGGGATGCTATAAGGAGCTAAGGTGCTCACTCGAGTGCAAATGGGGGTACCAAGGTATTCTCCTCCTCCTCCTCCTCTTCCTCCCCAGGCCTAGGTCCAAGTTCAATCTCCTTCTCTCTTCTGGGTACAGACAAACATAGATTTTTTTTTTTCTATTAAAAAAAAGTAGCAGGTGGGAACGACTTTGAACTGTATATATGTACATGAATTACATGTTCAGAAGGAGAGATAGTAAGGGAGTGGGGACTGAGGATTGGGAGTGTTAGCTACAGTGGACAACAAGCAGAAGAGGCCTTTCCTCTGGGGAGAGAAGACAGAGCAATAGGGGCTACACATGGAACCTTCAGAGAACTATAAGGAGATTTGAGATGGGGGAGGGGAGGTGGATCTGATCAGCAGCAGTTGCAACCAAGCTTATGATGGACCACCCCCCCCTCCCGAGGACACAGGATGGAACCCTTGGACGCTAGCAGGATCTCTTCTCTTACAGGCCATGTCTTCAACATGCTCCATGATAACTCCAAGCCATGTGTTAATCTGAACGGGCAGGGGGGCTCCACTCGCCACGTCATGGCTCCAGTTATGGCTCACGTGGATCCTGAAGAGCCTTGGTCCCCATGCAGTGCCCGCTTCATCACTGACTTCCTGGACAATGGCTATGGTAAGCAGGTGGCATCTTTCTCAAAATAAGACTCGATTCCTGCCCTCTCCCACTGGGCTCTTCTTTCTGGAACATTCTCTGTGAGCCCTGTTGACTCCTCCATGTGTGCTGCCTCTGCTGTACGTGATGGGGTCAGAAATGCTGCTATCTTTGTATGGTTCCCACTCCCTATGAAAACAAATAGCACAGGTAAGGGAGGCAAATACTGGCTCCATACAATTAGAATTGACCTTTAATCTGGGAAGTGGTGGCACACCTTTAATCCTAGCACTTGGGAGGCAGAGGCAGGAGGGTCTCTGAGTAGGAGGCCAGCCCGATCTACAGAGCAAGTTCCAGGAATGCCAGAGCTATACAAAATAACCCTATCCCAAAAAAAAAAAAAAGAGAGAGAAGAATTGACTTTTTAAGGACTAGCACTGTCCAGTGTTGAAATGGATTGGCTAGAAATCTTGTCATTCGATAAAGTATACGAGACAGCAGAATGACTTTCTCCAAAATTTATTTTATTTTTTATTTATTTGCTTATATGTGTATGCATACAAGCTTGAAGGTACCCATGGAGGCCAGAAAAAGGGTGTTGGACCCCCTGGAACTGGAGGCAGTTTGTGAGTTACTTGATGCAGATGCTGGGAACCGAACTCCAGACCTCTCCAAGTGCTCTTAACTGTGGAGCCAACTCTCAAGCTCCCCAAAGTTACTGACTAGAGGCATTCTCAAAAATTCTGTAGATGGGGGCTGGAGAGATGGCTCAGTGGTTAAGAGCACTGACTGTTCTTCCAGAGGTCCTGAGTTCAATTCCCAGCAACCACATGGTGGCTCACAACCATCTGTAAAGAGGTCTGGTGCCCTCTTCTGGCACCAGAATATTGTATATAATAAATAAATAAATATTAAAAAAAAAAATTCTGTAGATGGGCATGGTGGCACATACCATTAATCCCAGCACTGAGAGGCAGATGGAGCTTTGTGAGTTTGAGACCAACCTGGTCTATGTAGTGAATTTCAGGACAGCCAGGACTGTATAGAGACCATATCTATAAAAAAAAAATGTATAGCAGAACTAAGCAGCGTAACATATGCCTATAAACTTAGTATTGGGGAAACTAAGGCAGAAAGATTGCCACATAACTTCCAGGCAAGCTTCGGTTATGTAATAGTGAGTTCCAAGCTATGTGATGCTGTGGAGTGAATGAATCTCTGCCCCCAAGACTCCAAATGGGGTCAGCAAGATGGCTCAGCAGGTTGAGGTGATTGCTGCCAAGCCCAATGACCTGACGACCTCTGCAAGTTGTCCTCTGACCTCCATACATGTGCTGTGGCTTGTGCAGACGAATAAGTGAATATGATAAGAAAAAAAGTTTTCAAAGCCCAAATACTAAAAAAAATAATAAATTCTATGGTGAGTAAGATCAGGCAGAAGCGCTTTGGCTCCTGTGCTGACCGAGCTCTTTGTTACATGCAGACATGTGGATTAAGTTACTTGGCTTCTCTGGGTTTGCAGTTAGTTATACTAACAGCCAGTATCTCACAGTGGTGTGGTTAGTAAATGAGGTCATGTGGATTCAAGGCTTTACCAGTACTGATCACATAATAAACATCCAATACGGTGTAGCTGAGGGTACCTTAGCCACCAGGGAGCCCAGGCTTTCAGTTGGCAATCCTTAGTGCCCACCTCAGTCTCTTGCTAACTTTTACCTTAACCCCCTTCCAGGGCACTGTCTCTTAGACAAACCAGAGGCTCCCCTGCATCTGCCAGTGACTTTTCCTGGCAAGGACTACGATGCTGACCGCCAGTGCCAACTGACCTTTGGGCCTGACTCACGCCATTGTCCACAGCTGCCCCCACCCTGTGCTGCCCTCTGGTGCTCAGGCCACCTCAACGGCCATGCTATGTGCCAGACTAAGCATTCACCCTGGGCTGACGGTACTCCCTGCGGATCCGCACAGGCCTGCATGGGCGGCCGCTGTCTTCACGTGGACCAGCTCAAGGACTTCGATGTGAGAGCCCAGGGCACGGCTTGGGTGAAAGGCTTGTGGGGAGGAGACTGGTTCTAAACCTAGGAGAGTGTACTTATCCCACTTCCGTCCTGTGTCTCTGCAGATTCCACAGGCTGGGGGCTGGGGTCCCTGGGGACCATGGGGTGACTGCTCTAGGAGCTGTGGGGGTGGTGTCCAGTTCTCCTCCCGGGACTGCACAAGGCCCGTCCCCCGGAATGGTGGCAAGTACTGCGAGGGTCGCCGTACCCGTTTCCGCTCCTGCAACACTGAGAACTGCCCAAGCGGCTCAGGTGAGAGCTGGGAAGGCTGGGAGCCCTGGGAGGGGATGCTAGAGAAGAGGTGCTGTCCCTAGAGTGCTGAACTGAGCTGATTGACTCTGCTTCCCCGGGGGGGGGGGGGGGTGTTCTTTATCTTTCAAGAACTGTCCCTGGCAGTCTGTGAGGGAGAGAGATGTCATGCCAGCTAAAGTTCTGAGAGGCTAGATGGAAGGCTGTGTGGGCTAGTGGGAGGAGAGAGGGGCTCAGTCTGCCCATTTTATCCCTATAGCATTGACCTTCCGTGAGGAGCAGTGTGCTGCCTACAACCACAGGACGGACCTCTTCAAGAGCTTCCCAGGGCCCATGGACTGGGTCCCACGCTACACAGGTGTAGCCCCACGAGACCAGTGCAAACTCACCTGCCAGGCCCGGGCACTGGGTTACTACTATGTACTGGAGCCACGGGTGAGGACCAGAAACCCTTAGGCCCAGACAGGGCTTACACACACATCCCAGTGGTCTCTCTCGGGGGGAAGGGGGGGTGTCCCTCCAGACCATTGCTGGAGTGCATCACACCACGTCAGCCTGCCTACAGATTCACTGTCTTGTCTGTCCACGCCCAGTATTAGGGAAACAAATGCCTAACTCTGGATATGTGGCCGGGAAAGCTGCTCTAACTTGTTGTATCTGTTTCCTTCCCTCTTTGTCCATCCTTTTGTACCCCATTTGGTGAGAATGGAAGCCTGTGGCCTTTTGGGGAGGTCCTCAACTCTCCTGTCCATGGAGTCCTCTCTCAAAGAATTGACTCTTGGACAGCCAGTCCTCAATGGACAGACCTCCCAGAAATCACTGACATCTGGACACTCCCTCTGTAATACAGAGTGGCTCGTTCAAGGCAAAGCGTGCCCTGCCTACCAGCTTTGGACCCCCTCCCGTCCCCAGACAATTCCTATAGGTTTGTTGCCCTCTAGTGTCTATCTGGAGGCCATTCCATTAAGTTTTTGTTGCTGGGACTAAAAACCCTTGCCTTGTGATCTTTCTAAACCTCATAATTTCACCCTTAGAAATCTCATGTAGTAATTGTGGGACCTAGATTTTGTTTACAAAGCATTTTGCACATCACCTGTTTCATTTTTTTTAAATATTTTATGGTTTATTTAACTTTATTTTATGTGCATTGGTGTGAAGATGTCAGATCCCCTGTAACTGGATCTTCAGACAGGTGTGAACTGCCATGTGGGTGCTGGGAATTGAACCCGGGTCCTCTGGAAGAGCAGTCAGTGCTCTTAACCACTGAGCCATCTCTCCAGCCCCACATCACCTGTTTCATCGGCAATACTGGGAAAATGATCATATCACTATTATCATTATAATCCTGTAGAGGCTGGATGGTGGTGGCACACACCTTTAATCCCAGCACTTGGGAGGCAGAGGCAGGCAGATCTCTGTGAGTTCAAGGCCAGCCTGGTCTACAAGAGTTAGTTCCAGGACAGGCTCTAAAGCTACAGAGAAATCCTGTCTCAAAAAAAAAGAAAGAAAGAAAGAAAAATTCCATATAGGTAAAGCCCCACTACACCCCATTCCTTACCCATTTTTTTTTCTGATACCACTTTCCAGATGTTTAGCTTACAAACCCCTGCCGACTTAGCAAGAACCCTTAGCCATGTCCCTCCTCTACTCCTCAGGTGGCAGACGGAACTCCGTGTTCCCCAGACAGCTCCTCAGTCTGTGTCCAGGGGCGCTGTATCCATGCTGGCTGTGACCGGATTATTGGCTCCAAAAAGAAGTTTGACAAGTGCATGGTCTGCGGCGGGAATGGTTCTAGCTGCAGCAAGCAGTCGGGCTCCTTCAGAAAATTCAGGTCTTTTCACCATTTCTGTTTCCCCTCTATTTTCCTGGTTGCTGTGATGGGCTTGGGACTAAATGCTAAAGCGGGAGATGAGCAGACATTACAATGCAGGGTTCCACACGGTGGACAGAGGGGACACAGGATGCCGTAAGAGCCTTTGAGGGCACCAGGGAAGGCCTGGGGTGGTGACCTCGGAGCTAAGAGTAGGAACTGGACAGGCCCCAAGGACGCCGGGACTGGAAAGGCACTGGAATAAAAAGCAGCAATAGGAAGTGTCCAGTGAGGAAGACACACTTGCTGGTAGTTCTGTTCTCAGGCGGATACGTGTCTCGTGTAAGCCTGAAGAGGCAAACACACACACACACACACACACACACACACAGAAACACAGGGCAAGCTGAAGGGATTCGAGAGATGCCGAGTTCTTCACGTACTTTTTCCTCACAGGTACGGATACAGTGATGTGGTCACTATCCCCGCCGGGGCCACCCATATTCTTGTACGGCAGCAAGGGGGTTCTGGCCCCAGGAGCATCTACCTGGCCCTGAAGCTTCCAGATGGTTCCTATGCCCTCAATGGTGAATACACGCTGATGCCCTCCCCCACGGATGTGACACTTCCTGGGGCAGTCAGTCTGCGCTATAGCGGAGCCACGGCAGCCTCAGAGACACTGTCTGGACATGGGCCTCTGGCCCAACCCTTGACGCTGCAAGTCCTGGTGGCCGGCAACCCACAGAACGCACGTCTGCGGTACAGCTTCTTCGTTCCGCGACCAGTTCCTTCAACACCACGCCTCCCTCCCCAAGACTGGCTGCATCGCCGGGCACAGATTCTGGAGATCATTCGGAAGCGTCCCTGGGCCGGCAGGAAATAACCTCACTCTCCCGGCTGCCCTTTTGGGGTGCCGGGGCCTCGGACTCATCTGGGAGAATGAGGGGGTTCTGCAGCTGCCTCATGCTAAAACACAGCAGGGAAGTGCTGTAGAGGGCGAAACCTGCCCTGCCTCTCTGCCCTAAACTGCAGGCTGGCCCTGCCCTAGCTTCCTGCCCTGGGAGGCAGCGATGTGTAGGTGAATGGAAAGGGGCTAGGAGACGCCCCCTATCTAAACTGCCCCCTCTGCCCTGCAGGTCACAGGAGGGAGAGGGGAAGGCAGGATGGGTCCTGGATTCCAGTTGTATTTATTTAGTATTTATTCGCTTTTATTTAGCACCAGGGAAGGGGACTAGGTCTTGGGGAAACTCACCCCTTATAGCCCCCACCCTAGCTATGAAATCAGGGTGGTGGTAACAAATATAAGTGGTGTATGTGTGTCGTGTGTGTGTGTGTGCGTGCACGCGTGTGTTTTTGTATGAGGTACAACCTGTCCTGCTTTCCTCTCCCTGGCTTTTTTTGGCTAGGAAAGGGAGAGCCAAAGGTAGGATTGGTCTTCAGGGAGTGAGGGATTATCATATTTTTAAATGTACAGATTGAAGTCTGCTATTTATATGCCCCTGGGGGTCAGACAAATGTGGGTTGCACCTTGGCCCCACATCTTTGAGCATTTGTTTTCTTGTTTGCCAATAACAATAATACCTCCCTTAGAAATTTGTTGTAAGGGTTAAATAATGTAAATAAAGAACTAGCATAAGGCCTCCCCCTCCACAGGTACGCAGCAAGTGGCGACTGCTCTTATTCCCATCAGTGTTCTGTTCACGCTCCTCCATGGAGGGTCTGCCCTGCACTTAAAGCCGACAAGCGTCCATGTCACTTATGCCATTCTTTATCCCCAGGCTCAGATCCCGTAGCTGTCCGTACTCTAAGATTGGGAGACATTGTCAGAAAAGGCTGTTCTGTCCATCACTTCCGTGGGCACATAATCACCTGAAGCAGATGTAATGAACACTTGGCAATATAGCCAACAAGGACATGAAGATACAGAAACCAAAAACCCAACTCCCTCAACACAAACAAGAGTATAGTTGTAGCCGGGTGGTGGTGGCGCATGCCTTTAATCCCAGCACTCGGGAGGCAGAGGCAGGCGGATCTCTGTGAGTTCGAGACCAGCCTGGTCTACAAGAGCTAGTTCCAGGACGGGCTCCAAAACCACAGAGAAACCCTGTCTCGAAAAACCCAAAAATAAATAAATAAATAAATAAATAAATAAATAAATAGAAAAAGAGTGTAGTTGTAAGAGTGATGGAGTCAAGGGATGGAGAAGGATGTTACAGTAGCATCCTGGCACTCCAGAGCTGACGGATCTGAGCTTGAACTAGGGTTCAGCACCTTATTACCTGGGTGACGTTGGGCAAGTCACTGATACACAACTTTGGATTACAAGCATACGGAATGGGGCCCATGGTAACTGCTCCCATAGCTCTGTGTTCAAGGATTTTCGAACAGTAAAGGGTGTTGTAACATGAGAAGTGACCTTTGTGATGACTGACTCGGACAGTGACTCCACCATCAATCAACGTAAGCCCAATAGACTTCTTGGAAAATGTGAGGTTAGAATGGAATTCAATGAGAGGAACAGGATGTGGTCTGGTAAGCAATAAACAGCAAAGCAAAAGAAAAAAAATGTAGACAGATCTAATGAGAGTGGAGCCATCTGTTCAGTGGTGCAGAATGTGAGGAGCAGCACTGAGCGGAAATGGATCTCCTTCCCTTGAGGAACAAGAGGAATAACCTAGTCAGTCTTGGGTGTGTTATAGATGGGACAGGTGGGCAAAGGCATGGTGGAGAGGTTTTTTTTTTCACTTTTATTTATTTACTTTTCATTGGTTTAAATCCGGGATGGGTACAGCATCACACGGATTCTGTATCCAATGGCTTTTGCAGGAAGGTTGCTTCGGAATTTGGCACGACCATGCCACCGTTTCCATGGGACCGAGTTACTTTCCCCCAGATCACTCTGGTTTTGTTTGGTTTGCCTCCAGGTGTCACTGTGTTGTTCTTTGCTTCGTACATATAAGCACATCTCTTGCCCGAGTAGAATTCAGTTTCATCTCGGGCATAAACGCCTTCAATTTTAAGGAGAGCTGTGTGCTCTCTCTGGTTCTGGAGACCTCACTTATAGCCAGCAAAAGTGACCTTGCACCACAGCCTTCAGACATTTAGAAGTCCTGTTCCCAGCAGGCCCCAGAAACTGGTCCCCAAAGTGCAGCAGCACGAACGGCCCTGGCCCTCCGTGGTGGAGAGTTTTGAATGTTAAGCAAATACAGACCTGCTAGGGATTGGGAAAGGGACTGGATGTTGAGGTGGGAAGGAGCTGTAGGAAGAGAAGACCGGGCCTGAGGTGAGGGTGGACCACGGAGAAACCAAAGGCATCTTGCTCTGCTATACCACCTTCAGTGGGAACTGCCAGACAGGAGTTTGAGGTGCAAGGCAGGGCCTCTGAGGTTGAGAGGCAGGCCCAGAGGTTGTTCGTGTTTGTGCAAGTGCTCTCTTAAGTGGAGCTATGCTGTGGAGTATTAGCTTAACTATGTAAAGATGTGTTGCTTTGGTTTATGCTGCATTTGTTTAACTATGAAAAGGTGTGTTCTGTTTTACCTTGTCTGCCTAAAGAACCTGATTGAACTAATAAAAAACTGAGTGGTTAATAGCTAGGCAGAGGAGGGATAGGCAAGGCTGGCGGGCAGATAGAAAAGGGACCAGCCAGCTGGGTGCCCAGCCAGCCAGACATGGAAAACAGGAAAGCAAAAAGGACCGTATGTAGATGAGGTAAACGAGCCTCAGGGAACCACATAGATTAATAGAAGTGAGTTAATTTAAGTTAAAAAAAAAAAACTAGCTAGAAACAAGCCTAAGCTAAGGCCGAGCATTCATAATTAATAATAAGTCTCCATGTCATGATTTAGGGGCTGGTTGTCCAAAAAAGCCAGGTACAGAGCGAGGCTTTCCTGATCAGGTTCTGTATGAGACAGCTTCACGCGGTGCCCTGTTCTTTATACCACCCAGCACAGTGCCTGCCTGCTCACTCTGCTGCAGGCCAGGAAGGGATGGCCTCACTCCTCTCTCTAGCAAGCATGGCTCCCCCTGCTGTTCTTGTTCTCTGGTGTGTCTTAGGGTCCTGCTACCAACCAGGCAGGAAGAGGCAGAGACAGGAGAGTGGGATAAAACTAAGGTGATCTGCAGTTGCTTTGTCTAGCCGGTAAAATTGGACCATATGCTTATGGACCTTAATACTATGCACTCCTGGTACAAGCCGAGCTCTGTTCAAGCGAAGGTAAAATAAAAACACAAATGATATATGACCGTGTCCTTAAAGAGCTCACGTTGCCTCCTGGGAGGAGGTTATGCATTGCCTGTGCACAAACAGAAACAAAGGGATAGTACAAGGAACTATAAGATAAGGGCAAAATGGACTTTGCAGAGGTTGAGCCTGGAACCTGAGCACCCTCAGGGCTCAGGAAGGAGGAGCCCTGGTTGGGTTTTTGAAGGTAGATCACTACAATAGCCCTTCTCATATTTCCTTAGGGCACTTGGCAATTTACTTTGTAAATCACTTTCACAAAAGTTATTTTTTTTATTCTTTCTTTCTTTATTTATTTATTATGTATACAATATTCTGTCTGTATGTCTGCAGACCAGAAGAGGGCACCAGACCTCATTACAGATGGTTGTGAGCCACCATGTAGTTGCCGGGAATTGAACTCAGGACCTTTGGAAGAGCAGACAATGCTCTTAGCCTCTGAGCCATCTATCTCTCCAGCTCCCCACAAAAGTTATTTTTAAGAAACTACTTTGCTCACTAGGCTGACACAAAGAACTTTTCTCCTTGGAAGGTGGAAACGTGAGGATCGGGACTTCAAGGCCAGCCTCTGCTGCTACATCACAGTAAATTTAAGGCCAGCCTGGCTACACAAATCCTTGTCTCAAAAGAGGAGGAGGAGCGTTGGGTGGTGGTGGTACACACCTTTAATCACAGCACACAGGAGGCAGAGGCAGGAGGATTGATGAGTTAATGACCAGCCTGGTCTACAGAGAGTGTTTCAGGACAACACAGAGAAACCCTGTCATGAGGGAGGGGGACAGCAGGAAGAGGAAGAGAAATTCATTTTTTTCCAAAAAATGTGTTGAAGGCTAGAGAGATGGTTCAGCATTTAAGACCACTAGCTAGTCTTCCGAAGGAACCGGGTTTGAGTCCCAGCACCCACATGGCAGCTCACAACAATCTACAACTCCAGTTTTATGGAATCCAATACTTTCTTTGGGTATTGATGTTTCTCTGCTGGCTTAGTGACTGCACACGAATCTACTGTATTCCAATGATCACCTACAGCCCCACGGCCCCTCAGTCAGCCACCGGCTGGCCACTCAGGGGCAGATTGGTGAGGCTTCCAGTCCCTAGGCCCCAGTTATGCTGCAGCTGTGATATGTAGGTTTAAATTAAATCTTTATCATTATATTTATCAATAAGACTCAGGAGTCAAAGGCTGGGGTACAACCTGCTAACTCAGAGAGGCTGAATAGCAGCTAGCTGATCTTGTTTTGAAAGACCCTCAGAGAGGACCTTTCCTCTCTGATGAAGACCCCAGAACCAGGACACTCCGAGACCAGGCCACAGGATGCAATTAGCAAGAGGTTTATTGAGTAAACACAGGTACCTGCGGGCAGCAAGTCTTTCGGAGGACTTGCGCACCTGCAGACTGGGGGGAGGTCTTTTTATAGGGGAGAGCAAAAGCAAGCTTACAGAAGCAAAAGCGTGGTTATCGGAATGAGGCAGGGGCATGAATGGTTTCCTTTCTCAGCATGGATGCCTGGCAACAGTCATCCTGTTCCTATCTTATAGCTAACCTGCTTTGTTGATATCCTATCTTATTGACATCTTGCCTTGCAGTCTTCCTATCTCTATCTCCTGCTCTCTCAGGCACATGGGATGTTCTTACGGGAGCAGGCTGGCTGCTGATCCGGAGAATTTTTTTTAAGCAAACAGGATGTTCCCCCGGGAGCATGCTAGCTGTGGGTTTTGAGGAGGGGGTCTGTAGGGTCTTTAAGTTTTTTAGCGGGAGACACCGCGAGAGATGCATCTCTTCCCTCATCCCACAACCAAGAGGAAGCTCAAACTCCAGTCCCTGCCCTTTTCCTTTCTGTGCATCTTCTCTATCCAAATTGTTTGCTTCTCCGTGGTCAATTCTGGTGAGCTGGTCACTGGCTCCACCCCCTGAGTCAAGTTAAACTTTATTGGGCCAGTCTTGGGAGTGTCAGAGTGAGATCGAAATATCCCGCAACATGATCTCTGTGGGTACTAGGCATGCGTGTGGTGCACAGGCATATATGCAGGCAAATCACGGATAGCCACGAAATAAAAATGAATAAATTTAGAGAGGATTGAGTTTAAAGACTACTTCTGTGATTGAGAGAGTAGGTAGATTTATATGGTGAAAGGGGGCCAGAAAGAGCTAGCCCTTCAAAAAGATGAGTAATCCAGTCCTCAATGTCAGTCAGCCCCTGACCCCTTTCAGGAATGTTTTCCGTATTCCTCCCTGCCCCACAGCCAGAATATAAGCTTCACATAACACCCATCCTGAAGTTGAGTCCAACAAGCTCTTGCTCGGAATGGAGATGAGGGGATATACCTCTTCATATATGGGCCAAGATGACCTTGGTCGATACCAGCTAAGTATTGCCTCCGTAGGTTTGAACTACAATGTGGTGTAGAAGTAGTTGAGGGGCTGGAGAGATGGTTCAGTGGTTAAAACCACTGACTACGCTTCCAGAGGTCCTGAGTAGAAAGAGGGAAAAGAGAAAAAAAGGAGGCACTGAAATTTCTCTTGTATCTATTTGTTTTTTTTTTTGTTTTTGTTTTGTTTTGTTTTGTTTTTGTTTTTCGAGACAGGGTTTCTCTGTGGTTTTGGAGCCTGTCCTGGAACTAGCTCTTGTAGACCAGGCTGGTCTCGAACTCACAGAGATCCG
Source organism: Microtus oregoni (assembly GCF_018167655.1). Classification (NCBI taxonomy): domain Eukaryota; kingdom Metazoa; phylum Chordata; class Mammalia; order Rodentia; family Cricetidae; genus Microtus; species Microtus oregoni. The sequence continues at coordinate 163,811 of NW_024543072.1, read as the reverse complement.
CCTGCCTCTGCCTCCCGAGTGCTGGGATTAAAGGCGTGCGCCACCACCGCCCGGCTCTTGTATCTATTTGTAAGGGTGAAAAGAGGGAGCAGTGACTTGAAAAAGAGGTGGCAGTGATTGACAAGGGACGTACTTCTTAAAGTTCAAGAGGAGTTCGGACTAGCGCATTTCATGATACGGACTCATCTGAACAGGGAAGGAGATTGAGGCAAAACATGGGTTGGACCAGTTTCTTCAAACCCCTCCTGCCTGGCCATGATATTCTCACTTCTGCGGTTAGAGCAGAGGAAATCTGGGCTTTTGTCCAATCATTGTTTTTGTGGTAGTGGTGGGAGAGCCAGGGTTTCTGGAGAGTGCTGTGGGATGGGTATTTGTTTTTCTACACGAACTCTAGCTCCCCCTCTTTCCTCTCCACACAGTATTTTTTTTTCTGTCTCTAAAATACTAGATTGACAGTGGTAAAGCAGTATCTCATTGGTCAGAGCTTGTCAGGGAGGAGGGGCCAAGGGACCGGGTTCAAAGGATTAACATTTTATTGGGTAAGAGAACGATGCTTCTGAGCCAGTTGAATACCTTCCCCATTGACTGTTGCTGGGGGGGGGGGGGGGGGGGGGGAGCCAAGATCTTTGGCAGCAAGAGTCACCAGCTGACAGCTGGAGGAAACCACGAGCTCTAAATATGCTTGGAAAAAGGGGAGTCGGAGAAGGTGGGGGAGCAATATACTCAACAACATCCCCAGACAGGACCTTATATGGGGACAGGCTCAGAGTACTTCATTAGCCTTGGGAAGGAGAGGAAGGGCGGAAATATATTTAAACACTCACTATAGTCTTCAACTAACAAAAGTCCCATGAGTGCTCGCAAACAGTGACACACATTTTACACACCCCCTGATAGAGACATGTTAGGCACATTCTCTTGATAATGTATATGCAAATGTCCATGAGAGAAAGAGACAAGAGAGACAGAAGAGGTGGAGAAGTATAAAGAGAAGGAGGAGAAAGAGGAGAGAGGAGAGAGATCAGGAAAATGAGTCTCAAGAATAAGTTAAAAATCCTGCTTGGGGGTGGGGGGTGGGGTGGACTGGAGGGATGGCTTAACAGTTAAGAGCAGTGGCTGCTCTTCCAGAGGTCCTGAGTTTAATTCCCAGCAATCACATGGTGTCTCACAACTATCTCTAGTGGGATCTGATGCCCTCTTCTGGCATAAAGGCATACATGCAGATAGAGCACTCATATACATAAAATAAATAAAATGAAATCTTTAAAAAAAATCCTGCTGGGTATGAAGGTATATTCCTGTAATTCTTGCACTCAGGAAGTTGAGGCAGAAGACTTGCCAGGAATTCCAGGCCAACTTTGGCTATGAAAAATGGCTGCCTCATGCCAGGCATGGTGGCGCACGCCTTTAATCCCAGCACTCGGGAGGCAGAGGCAGGTAGATCTCTGCGTTTGAGTCCAGCCTGGTTTATGAAGTGAGTTTCAGGACAGCCAGGGTTACATAGAGAAAAAAGGGAGAAAGGAAAAAGGCATTCAGTGGGTAAAGCATGTGCCACAATGTATCCTAGAAAGGGGGTAGGGACAGGTAGACCTCTGAGAGCAGCTAGCCAGCTGGCCTAGCCTAAGTAGCTAATCTCAGCATCCAGATCTGGTCTCCAAAGACAAGGTAAAGGGCTGAAGAGATGGCTCAGTGATTAAAAGTATACACGACTTTTGAAGACCAGGTTGGGTTCCCAGCCCCCACACTGCAGTTCACAGCCACCTACCTGTAACTCCAGTTCCAGGAGATCTGACGCCCTCTCTGGCTTCTGCAGGCACCAGGCACCACTCGGTGCACATACATACAAGCAGGCATACAGGCAAATAAACACACTCATGAAAAAAAATAACTAATGGGGGCTGGAGAGATGGCTCAGTAGCTTTTGCAGAAGACTGGGGTTTGGTTCCCAGCCCCTACACTGCAGCTCATAACCACCTGTAACTCCAGTTCCAGGGATTTCAATACCCTCTTCTGGTTTGCTGTGGGTAACAGGCATGCATGTGATACACATATGTACATAAAGACAAAACATATGAACATACACAAAAATAAAATTAAGGAATATCTAAAAATTAAAGAAAATAAATATATCTAAAAGAACAAATCCCAGCAATCGGGAGGTAGAGGCAGGGAGATCTCTGTGACTTTGAGGCCAGTTTGATTTATAGAGAAAGTTCCAGGATATCCAGGGATACACAGAGAAACCCTGTCTTGGGGGAAAAAAAAGAGTACTTTCTATTTTGTCTGTGGGCAACAGCATCTTTAGGTGACTCAGAGAAAATCGAGATAATGGTTGGTCAAGTCCTGGGAAACTAACTGTAACGTGTAAGTGGAGTTTTCCTGTCCCACGGTCACTCTCAAACACATTGAGGCTTAAAGTAATCATAAATGCTCAAGCAATAGCTCAGGATTATTACTAACTAGCTCTTATATTTACACTCTTATATTTACATGTTCCTTATTTACACTCTGTCATACTGCAGCCCCTTTACTTATGGCATGTTCATCTCTTGCTCCCTCTGCACCTGGCTGGCAATTCCAGACTCTGCCTTTCCTCCTCGCAGCTTTCTCATAGCCTGGCTCTCCTGCCTAACCTTACTTTGTTTAGCTCTCGGCCAGCTTCTTTATTTATTTATTTTTTCAGCTTCTTTATTAAACCAGTCACAATGACATATATTCACACAATGTAAAGGAATATTCCACAGCAGTAACATTTACTGTCTGGTCTCAGAAATGTTCCCATGTAGAGAGATCAGTTGGAAATAATTTGTAAACATTCTCCTCTATCCATAATTTATCATTATATGGACAATATCTTATTAGCTGACTCAAACATGGATGCCTTAAAAGAAATGTTTAAGGAAATAAAGAAAATATTACCTTACTGGGAATTACAGATTGCTCCTGAAAAAATACAAGAGGAGATTCTATTGAGTACTTAGACTATAAAATAGGTTTACAAAAATTCAACCACAAAAAGAACAAATCCAGAGAGATCAACTGTGGAGCCTTAATGGCTTTCAAAATTTACTGGGAGACATTAACTGGCTATGGCACACAATTATGAACAACTCACGGACTAAGTCATTTATTTCAAACCTTACAAGGTGACAAGGACTTAACTAGTCCAAGAAAATTATCAGCTGAAGCTGAAAGAGAATTGGCTGTGGCACAGAAAAAAAATATTACAGGACGCACATGTGGGTCACTTGAATCCAGAGCTTGATTGTGTCCTAGTTATTCTACCTTCTACCTGTTCTCCTGCTGGAATTCTTCCCCTCCCTCCTCCCCCCTCCCCCCTCCCCCCTCCCCCTCCCCCCTCTCCCTCCCTCTCTTCTCCTCTCTCTCTCTCTCTCTCTCTCTGGTTTTTTGAGACAAGGTTTCTCTAGACCTTTGGAACCTGTCCTGGAACTCACTCTGTAAACCATGCTGGCCTGGAACTCACAGAGAACCAATTGTCTCTGCCTTCCAAATGAAAGACCCTCGACAAGGACCTTTTTCGGGAGGAGACCTCCCCAACGCCAAGGAACAGGCCTAGACCGCACGGATGCAAATCGCAAGAGGTTTATTGAGTGGACACAGGTACCTGCGGGCAGCAAGATCTCTCGGAAGACTTGCACACCTGCCAACTGGAGGGCAGGCTTCTTATAGGGGAGAGCAAAAGCAAGTTTACAGAAGCAAAAGCGTGGTTATCGGAATGAGGCAGGGGCATGAATGGTTTCCTCTCTCAGCATGGATGCCTGGCAACAGTCATCCTCTTCCTATCTTATAGCTAACCTGCTTTGTTGATGTCCTATCTTATTGACATCTTGCCTTGCAGTCTTCCTATCTCTATCTCATAGATATCCTGCTCTCTCAGGCACATGGGATGTTCTTACGGGAACAGGCTGGCTGCTGATCCGGAGAATTTTTTTAAAAGCAAACAGGGCGTTCCCCCGGGAGCATGCTAGCTGCGGGTTTTGAGGAGGGGGCCTGTAGGGTCTTTCACAAGTGCTGGTATTAAAGGGAGTGTGCCGCCAATGCCTGGCATGCCTACTGGATTTTTAAATAAGATTTATTTATTTGTTTGTTTATTATATATGCAGTGTTCTGCCTGCATATATGCCTGCACACCAGAAGAGGGCACCAGATCTCAGTATAGATGGTTGTGAGCCACCATGTGGTTGCTGGGAATTGAACTCAGGATCAGCGGAAGAGCAGGCAGTGGTCTTAACCTCTGAGCCATCTCTCCAGTCTCCCCCCTCCCCACTGGAATTCTTATGCAGAGAGAAGATAATATTCCACAATAGATAGTTTTGTCACACAAACAGAACAAAAAAAATCAAAGACCTATATAAAAAAGATTTCTGAATTGATTCTAAAAGGAAAATTGAGACTTCGTCAATGAACAGGAATAGACCCAACAAAAATTGTCATACCTTTTACTAATGCTAAAGTTTCCTCCTTATGGAATAAAATGAACACTGACAAAAAGTTTGCAATAAATTTTTGGTAAAGATTAACAGCATATAGCTCCAAGAAATTTCGACTTATAAAAAGAACCAATTAGGTGCTTTCTCACATTGTATGGGGAACACCAATACCTGGAGCCCCTGCATTCTATGCAGGTGCAAATAAATTAGGAAAAGCAGGTTATAAATCAAGAAATTTAATTAAAATGGCTCAAAGCCCTTATGATTCTGTTCAAAAGTCAGAATTATAGGCTATTCTTATGGTATAATTAGATTTTTCAGAAACTCTTAGAATACTTACTGACTCTCAATATGCAGAAAGAGTTGTTTTATGTGTTTAAACTGCTAAACTTATTCCTGATTATTCAGAATTAATTTTATTATTTATACAATTATAGTAAATAGTCAGGAATAGGAATCATCCCATATATATTACTTATATCAGATCCCATATGGGTCTACCAAACCCTCTGGCTCAAGTTAATGATGAAACTGATCAGCTATTGCTAGGAAATGTGCTGGAAGCCTCAACATTTCTTAAGAAACACCATGTTAATAGCAAGGGTTTGAAAAGAGAATGTTTTATTGCTTGGAAACAAGTCAAGGAACTTATAAGAAAATGTCCTACTTGTTCTTTGTACAACTAAACTCCAATACTTGCAGGAATCAACCTGGGGTACTCAAAGAAACAAAATTTGGCAAATGGATGTATTTCATTTTTCAGAGTTTGGAGAAATAAAGAATGTACCCCATACCATAGATACATATTCAAGATTTCAGTGGGAAACTACTTTGAGTTCTAAAAAGGCTGATTCTGTAACTACACATCTATTAGAAGTTATGGTCATCATGGGTATACCTCTACTAATTAAGACTGATAATGTTGCCGGGCGGTGGTGGCGCATGCCTTTAATCCCAGCACTCGGGAGGCAGAGGCAGGCGGATCTCTGTGAGTTTGAGACCAGCCTGGTCTACAAGAGCTTGTTCCAGGACAGGCTCCAAAACCACAGAGAAACCCTGTCTCAAAAAAAAAACCAAAAAAAAAAAAAAAAACAAAAAAACAAAAAAAGACTGATAATGTTCCAGCATATGCCTCTAGTAAAATGAAACTTTTTTGCATATTACAACATAAAACATATTACAGGTATAGCATACAATCCTACAGGACAAGTAGTTATAGAAAGTTGTAATTGCACTTTAAAATAAATGCTTAAGTGCTGGAGAGATGGCTCAGAAGTCCTGAGTTCTATTTCTAGAACTATACAGTGGCTCACAAGGACCTAGAATGAGATCTGGTGCCCTCTTCTGGCATGTAGGCATAAATACAGGCAGAACATTGTATACATAATAAATCCTTTTTAAAAAAGAAATTCTTAATAAGCAAAAGGGGTAATAATGACCCCTAGAGTCAGATTGCACAATACTTTTTTTTTTTTTTTTGGTTTTTCGAGACAAGGTTTCTCTGTGGTTTTGGAGCCTGTCCTGGAACTACCTCTTGTAGACCAGGCTGGTCTCGAACACACAGAGATCCGCCTGCCTCTGCCTCCCGAGTGCTGGGATTAAAGGTGTGCGCCACCACTGCCCGGCTGCACAATACTTTATTGATTTTAAACTTTTTAAATGCTAAGAAAAAGGGAACAACATCTGCAGAGAGACTTTAGATAACAGAAAAGACCGCTGAACTGAACCAGCCAGTATACTTTAAAGATGTGGAAAATGTTATGTTGGGGAAGAGGTTTTACTTTTATTTTTTCAGGAAAAGAAAAGTATGGATACCGTCAAATTGACAAGGATTCCATTCGAAACAGGAGAGACCTTTTGATTAGATCGTTGATTGATCGTTCATCAACCAATGTCGCGATTCACCCTGACAAGAGGGAAAACTCACCAAATTAAGGTAGGGACAGGGATTTGGTTTTGTCTGTCCAAGAAAATAAAAACATCCAACTGAAGAATGTGAAGAGCTTTGGACAAATGAATCATTGAAAGAAGGGAGAACCATCTGAGAAAAGTAGCAGGAAAAGGAGTAATATGGCCCTATGGTATAGAATACTTCCTATAGAATAGAATTTCATAAACCTTTCAAAATGTCTGCTTTTGCTGGTTTCTACAGACACGTTAAACAGGTAGTCTTTATGTAATCCAACTTAATTCAAAACTAAGGCTGGCTTTGGAGTTGGAGTGTGGCTTTCTCCTTCTCTAAACCCAAGCATGTCTGTTAAATGAAAATTCAAAGTCTCTGTCTCATATCAGAAGAGCCACTTGATATGGGACAGAAGAAAACTAAAATCTACAGACTGTTTATTGTATTGTCACTAATCTCATACCCCTCAAATTTATTTTGACTCTTTAAAACTTTTTTTAAGGTATAAGTATTATCTCAAAATATAAACTTTGCTTTGATATTAATGTTATTATAAAGTACTAACTAATTCTAACCTTAGGCTTCATGTAACTTCCTGTATGTGATATCAGGCCTGAGTTTAAACAGCTATGTAGGAATTAAGTCTGGATATCCCAGGCGTATTTAGTAGATCATGGTCCTTTAATTTACAGCATAAGACATTTAATATTTTTCAGTTTTCTTTTTTTTTTAATATTTACTTATTTATTATGTATACAATATTCTGTCTACATGTATGCCTGCAGGCCACAAGAGGGCACCAGACCCCACTACAGATGGTTGTGAGTCACCATGTGGTTGCTGGGAATTGAACTCAGGACCTTTGGAAGAGCAGGCGAAGCTCTTAACCTCTGAGCCATCTCTCCAGCCCTATTTTTCAATTTTCTACAGTTAACGATAAACATTTCTAACAACAATCTCTGAAGTCTCCAAAAAAGATGAGGGGGCCCCGCAATGACAATTCTATCTGGATTGTGATAATGCCATTAAGCTGATAAAAACCACTTAAAGATTGGCTTTGGGCTGCAAACTGCTCAGGATAATTCCAAGGTGGCTAGTTGAGATGACCCACCTTCAGGCACTTCTCCAGCCAGTACTTCAGATAAGTCCTACACTTTCCCATTACTCAGAAGCTGACAACACATGACACAGCTAACTCTCCCAGGATTTGACTGTTGCTTTATTTTTTTTTTCAGGGTCCCTTAGAGAAGCATCACCCCCCTCCCCCAGACAACAGGAAGTAATTTTAAGAACACAATGCCCGGGGGCTGGAGAGATGGCTCAGAGGTTAAGAGCATTGCCTGCTCTTCCAAAGGTCCTGAGTTCAATTCCCAGCAACCACGAGGTGGCTCACAACCATCTGTAATGAGGTCTGGTGCCCTCTTCTGGCCTGCAGGCACACACAGACATAATATTGTATACATAATAAATAAATAAATACTTAAAAAAATAGATATAAGATAAAATGGTTGATTATTGGATCTAATTTCAAACTAAAAGCAATAAGTAGACTTAAATAATTTACATTGGTATAGATTTTTGTATATTGATAAAAATTTAAGGTTATTTTTGTTACACTGTATGTATGTTTCTACTCCTGTTTAAGATATTTTTGTAGGGGCTGGAGAGATGGCTCAGAGGTTAAGAGCACTGAATGCTCTTCCAGAGGTCCTGATTTCAAATCCCAGCAACCACATAGTGGCTCACAACCATCTGTAATGAAATCTGGTGCCCTCTTCTGGCCTGCAGGCATACATGGAGGCTGAACACTGTGTATATAATAAATAAATAAATAATAATGGTTGTAGTTTGTAAAAAAAAAAAGATATTTTTGTATATTGTTACAAATTTGATGTTATTGTCCTTATGCTGTACATCTGTTTCCATTTTTGCTTAAGGTATTACCTATACAGCTTGTTTAATTATGCAATAAATAAATAAATTTGTCAATTATTTATGAACTGGACATTGAGAATGAATTTCTTACTTGATAATTATTCTTGTTGTATGTAGTTCCATTTTGGTTCCTTTCTATTTGGACAATAATAATTCTTATTGTATATAGTTTTACTATGTTAAAATTAGAGTCTTTCCGCCGGGCGGTGGTGGCGCACGCCTTTAATCCCAGCACTCGGGAGGCAGAGGCAGGCGGATCTCTGTGAGTTCGAGTCCAGCCTGGTCTACAAGAGCTAGTTCCAGGACAGGAACCAAAAGCTACGGAGAAACCCTGTCTCGAAAAATCAAAAATAAAATTAGAGTCTTTCCTTCTTTTAAATATTTATTTAACTTTATTTTATGTGTATTTGGTATGAAGGTGGTCAGATCGTTGTGGTCTGGGACCAGCCAGGACCACAAATTTTTTCTCAGATCAGCGGGGAAGTGTGGTGTAACACCCGATTTTGTGTTACACCCTCGGTACAGTTCCCGCGCCCCTGTACCAAACGCGAGTCGAGCGAGGGCCTGGAGATTGAAAAGAACACACAGAGAGACCAGGGTCATTGGAAAGGAGATCAGCTGAATGCCACTTTATTCAGCATTGGGGGAGTCCTTATCTACCTAACTGCAGCACAAGGATCTCCGCCCAGGCAGGTGGGAAATTACCATATTAACAATGGAGTAAATGCCCTGCAGCTAACCACCAGGCGGGGCAGGGAGAGCACAGAAACACACAGGAAGCTTAGTTAGCTAATCATAAACTGTCCCCGCGAATGCACCCCAGGAATAAGGGAGACCAAGGCCCTACAGTGTGGGAATAAAGGCATAACTCACGTGACTTTATTGGGAGGGAGTTTTCAGGGATCTTTCCTAAAATTCTGAGATTACATCCTGAAAATCTCCTGCGTTTATTCTCCATACAGTTTTTATATGTAAACTGAGGGGGAAGTTCATTAGCATTCTGTTTCCTAGGTAGCCGGGAAAATGATTGCGGTCAAGTCCACACTTATCTATGCCCCCTTTGTCAGGTCTTCCTATCTTTGGCTACTCTTGTCAAATGTAGACTGAATTAGCACCTCTTTCCCAGGTGTCCTCCCAAATTAAAAGAAGGAGCAGAACAACATTAGCAGACCCTGACCCTTTTTCTAGGATGGCGTCAGTTTGTCTCGAACCTGTGGGACAGGGGCAAACTGGCCTGAAATTCTGGTCGCCATACATTGTATGTAATATGAGCCTGTATAATATGGCCCTACATCAGATTCCCTGGAACTGGAGTTACAGACAGCTGTGAGCTGCCGTCGGGTGATAGGAATTGAACCCTGGTCCTGGGTGAGCAGCCAGAGCTCTTAACTGCTGAGCCATCTCTCTTGCACCAAGCCTTTCCTTCTTAATTGCACAAAAAGGGGAAAATGTTTCGGGAATTACGTCATTGGTCCACTAGCCAACTGAGAGGATGGACATGCAAGAGGCAGAGTGGCGGAGCACAGTCTTTTTGAAGCAGAAAGCCACGCGGGCAGGGCTTTTCATTGGTAGCTTGCAACCCACCTCAGGTTTTTATCTTACATTTTGTTCTTTAGTTTTATGATAAATAAGCAAAAGAAATCACTAACACCATACAAATCCAGACTCCCTGTGTAGTTCCCATCTTTTTTTTTAATTATTTATTATATATACAATGTACTACCTGTAGGCCAGAAGAAGGCACCAGATCTCATTATGGACGGTTGTGAGCCACCATGTGGTTGCTGGGAATTGAACTCAGGACCTCTGGACCACCAGGGCTCATCTTTACTGTGTGTCTCTAGCCTTTTATGACCATATGAGCCAAACCTTAAATTGCTAAGTGGTAGCTAGGCCCTCTGCTGTGGCTCTGGCGGCTGGCTCCACCCCCTTCTCGGTCTGTGAGCCTTAAACCTGTTTAAGCATTTAAGCAAGAATTGAATTCAACTACCCCAGCTCTAGGAAGCTGGTGCCTGCACTGTGGCAGGTGTTTTTACTTAGCTTTTTGTTTCTACTTAATGTGAGAGCTACTCAAGTGTTCACTGTATGGCACAGCCTCTTAAAGGGGCTGTATCCATTGGGGGAGGGGAGTTTTTTCTTTTTTCAGCTTTTTCAGGCCCTATGTGGAAATCCAGGCCCCACATTGGACCACCACTTCATACTACATAGCCTTGGCTAGGCTGGAGCCTACTTAATGTAGACCAGGTTGACCTCACCTGCCTCTGCCTGGGATAAAAGACATGAGCCACAACACCCAGTTACTTGCATTATTTTTAACAAAAAGATTTAGTTATGTATATGTTTTCCTTGCATGTATATATGGGTACCACATACCACATGTATTTCTGGTGTCCTTGGAAGCCAGATGATGGCACAGGAACCCTGGTACTAGAATTACAGATGACTGTGAGCTGCTGTGTAAAGCTACTGATCATCAAACTCAGGTCCTCTACAAGAGCAATGTGTGCTCTTAGCCACCAAACCGTCTCTCTAGCTCCAACAATACGTTATTTGCATAAGCTTTATCTCACTGCTGATTTCTATAGTAACTGCCTTCTTGCCGCCTGTCTTTTTACTTGTTGCCAAGGCTAAGTAAACAACCACAGAGCTGGAGATCCAGCTTCAGTCTTGACCACTTTATTGATGCTCCACATCTCCACCAGAGAAACATTCTGAGTGGAGCATTCTGGTCAGAGCAGTTTCATGCCTTCTTCTTGCCCTTGAGATAAAACCAGGGCATTAAAAATTGTGGTGATCCGCCACCACTGACCTACATCTGTTGTGTGATGATTTTTACTCTTTTGACTTTTGGGGGAGCCCGCCACCCAGCTCCCAAATAACCTGAGGGCTATTCCTACTTATGAATGCCCGGCCTTACTTAAGCTTGTTTCTTTCCAGCTTTTCTTAACTTAAATTATCCCATCTACCTTTTGCCTCTGGGCTTTGATCTTTCTCTATTTCTGTATACCTTTCAGTGGTTTGCTGTGTAGCTGAGGGGCCAGCCTGACAGCCTCTTCTCATTTCCTCATTGCTCCTTATTCTCTTGCTCCCAAATTTCTCCTTCTGTTTATGCTCTCTGCCTGCTAACCCTGCCTATCCTTGTTACTACCTTGCTATTGGTCAGTCAGCCCTTTATTAGGAACATGAGTTGTTTTTAGACAGGCAAAGAGTCACAGCTTCAGAGTTAAACAAATGCAGCATAAACAAAAGCAACACACCTTAAAATAATATTTCCCAACATACAGACTCAGCTCCATACTTTTTAAAGGGGGTTTACAGTCTTTTGATTTTGTTTTTTTCTCATTTATTGATTGACTGTGTGTGTATATGTGTGTGGGCACATATGTCATAGTATAAATGTGTGGAAGTCAGGATATCCTGTGGGAGTCAGGGCTCCCCTACCAGTGGTTTTCAAACATCAAATTCAGGCCTTCGGGGTTGGCAGCAAGTGCTTCTCCCTGTCCTGTCACTGTCATCTGACTTTTCCACGCTTAGAATATTTTACAACCTGCTTGAGCTCCAGTCACAAATCCCAGCATTCAGATTTGTTATATTTTGACACTTAAAATGGCTAGAGAGACTTTCTTTCTTTCTTTCTTTTTCTTTTTTCTTTCTTTCTTTTTTTTTTTTTTGAGACAGGGTTTCTCTGTAGCTTTTGGTGCCTGTCCTCGAACTCACAGAGATCTGCCTGCCTCTGCCTCCCAAGTGCTGGGACTAACTAAAGGTGTGCATCATCATCATCCAGCTGGTTGGAGAGACTTTCTTCACAATGATCGTAAAAGGAAAAAAGATGAGGGAAGCAGGAAGAACAGGGTTAGGAAATCTGACAATGAGTCAAATTAGTCTTTATTCAGCCTCAAAATGACATGAAGAACAGAGGGGTACTTGGTGAACTGCCTTGACAGGATTCTTGCTGAAGGCAGATGGGGGCGATCAGAAAGCGTGGGGACGGTGGGTGGTACAATTCTTGCTTATCTGGCTTGGCAGGATTCTTTCTGGCAGTACCAAGATAGGGCCACCAAAGATAAGATCTAGTTAAAAAGAGAGCCTAGCCAGGTGGTGGTTGCACAACCTTTAATCCCAGGAGGCAGAGGCAAGTGGGTCTGAGTTGGAGACCAGATCGAGTTCTAGGACGTTCTTTGTGTTCCAGGGTAACACAAAGAAACCCAGTCTTGAAACCTCCCCCAGCCCAAAGTCTTTTTTAATAGTCATATACAAAGGGAACATTTGTTTATAGTGCTTAAATGATGAAGGAATTGACTTTACCGAGCTCATGTTTACAGATGACTATAAAACTGAATGAGAAAATGGAGACAAATACTTGGCTTTGTTTTTCTCCAAGAGTTGTTTACTAGACAAGACAGAGTTTGCGCTCAGGTCACTCACCTATACTGAGTTGTAAGGTAACTTTCGTGAAAACAATGTTTAAAGCAAGATATGCTACAGACAAGTCCTTCAGGCTTCCCACTAGACATGACTGACTACCTTTGAGAAGCTTGCCAGCATTGCCGCATGTGAATAATGAGGTGTACTTTCTTTTTCTTTTCTCTTTTGGTTTTTCGAGACAGGGATTCTCTGTAGCTATGGAGCCTATCCAGGAACTCACTCTGGAGACCAGGCTGGCCTCAAACTACAGAGATCGACCTGTCTCTGCCTCCCGAGTGCTAAGATTAAAGGCGTGCAACACCACCGGCTGCTGAGGTGTCCTTTTGAGTCATCGTGATCATTGCACTATGTTGTTTGTAGCTCCCCACCACACACACACACACACACACACACACGCACGCACACGCACATGCACGCACACACACAGAGGAGACTGCACTTTTTAGGGCAAAAGCCGTAAGTAATTGGCTTTTTATTGTTTCCTTTTATGAACATTCGTTTTTAAGAAATAATAAACTATGGTCTGGTAGACGCCACTGGATTAAGTATCTTGCACATAGTCGTAGCGTTCATTTTAGTCTAATACTTAGGAAAGCGTATTTACATCAGAGCCGACGCTGCTTTTCCGTCCACGTGCTTTCCTTCCCTGTTAACTAACTACGGGGATACAAATGCCTGTCACAGAATAACAACTTCGATACTAAGTATCACTAGGCTACAGAGGGCGCCATTGACACACTTGGGAAAAGGCTCAGCGCGCCCTGGGGATGAGAACGTCCGATGCACCAGAAACTGGTTCTCAGCCTTACTGAGAAACAAGGGCTTTGAGCTGCTGTGCTCCGATGTGAGCAGTGGAGCCCCGCAAGGAGACTGTGAGGTGGAGAGGAAGATCGGGGTTCTGGGACTCCTCCGAGACACCAGCGAGCTTCTCAGCGGTGCAGGTCACCAGCTCCCGGGCTAACAGGCCGGGCGCTGCTGGGCCCCTGCGCCTGCCCGTAGAGGCTCCGCCCCGTGACGCGGGCCCCGCCCCCTGCGCCCGCTTCCAAGATGGCGGCGGCAATACCTGCCCGGTTGTCCGAGCGGCGGTGACGACGGGGAGCAGACCAGGTATGGTGGGCTTGGAACCTCGGAGACAGAGTCCTCGGAGAAAGGATCGGGAGGTCGGGGGGCGGGGAGGAGAAGTTCTGAGTAAAGGCTGCAAAACCAGATTGAGCACAGACAGGGTCTCGGGTGGAAATGTGGACGCGGGCCGGTGCCTTCACGTTGCACGGTAGGGACAGACACAAGAGACTGAGATGGGATGGGCGTGCCCGAAAAGAATGGGGTTCTAAGCCCCATCCCCCGCGCGCGCAAAGCGCTGACCACGCCCTTCCAGGTGAGCCGGCCCAGGTGTCCTGGGCCGAGTCTGCCCTGGCCCTCGCTCCCTACTTCTCACCTCACCTAGAGCTTGCCTCCCCACCCCCACTAGGGTTGGAGCGAGGTGGACAAGGACACCACCCCCACCCTTCTCTGGGCTTCGCTCCGGGGTTGCTTGCTTGCAGCTCCCAGGTGGTCAAGCACCCTGCACCTGCGGAGGCGCTCCCTGGTACGTGAAGAACTGAAAGAACCTGTTTCCAATGTTTTCTAGGCCACGCCAAGGTCCTGTCACGACTCTCTTGCCTCTTGAATAGTTTTTTTTTTTTGTACCTCCATTCATTTTCCTGACCCCCACCCCCCAAACAAATTTGTTGGAGTACAGAGTTAGGTACAGATCTGACACTTGCCCCTCTGCCGCAGGGAGCCTGAGACTTGACCTGGCGTCTTTTCTTTTTCCAATGACTTTCCCGCACTCTCCATGATGGGAAAGTTGTTTCTTCCTGATTGTGAACTCTGCTGTACAGGTCACTGGTTCTCCTTGATCACGTCTGTCCCCGCTGGTCCCACACTGGCTGTTGGAATGCCCTTTTCTGTCTTCTGTGGCAGTTCCAATTTTAGATAATGCCTCCCCTCTCTGCTCCCCGGGGACCTCCTGGAGACCCCATGATCCGGAAGAAGACAGCTTGAACACAGGTGCGTCTCTCTCTTCTTTTGTAAGATTGGGTTTTAAAGAGTTCTGAAGTGGACTTGGGACTTGAATGATGTAAGCTTTCTTGAGGGTGGAGACCGAAAGTGGGTGCCGTGGATGAAAATGAAACGAGTTTTAGTGACTTGTATTAAGGACTGGTAATGACTGGCTACCTTCTGGGCTGGTTTTTCTTCCTTGTTTGAGTACAGCAGTGTTCTTTTTGTGACTTTGTTCTCTGCCCATTTTTTCTTCCTCCTCCCGGCACCGCTTTCATCTCTACCCGCTGATGTCTCCGCTGCCTTGCTCTCCGCCTTCCTGCTTGCTTCCAGAAATCTCTTGACTTTCCCTAGCCCTCAAGTCAGGATGTTGCGGAGGCTACTGGAGAGGCCATGCACACTGGCCCTGCTTGTGGGCTCCCAGCTGGCGGTTATGATGTATCTGTCACTTGGGGGCTTCCGAAGCCTTAGTGCCCTATTTGGTCGAGATCAGGGCCCAACGTTTGATTATTCTCATCCCCGCGATGTCTATAGTAACCTCAGTCACCTGCCTGGAGCCCCTGTCGCGGCGGGGGCTCCTCCAGCTCAAGCTCTGCCTTACTGTCCAGAAAGATCTCCTTTCTTAGGTGAGTACCAAGGGAAGAAGGTGAAGAAGAGAACAAGGTGAGGGGGCAGGGAGCCTTGGACAGGCGTGTATAGAGACTTAGGTTAATGTATTCTAAGCTGGGCTCATGTTGAGATGGAGTGGACTGTGAATTCAGAGGTTAGATTAAGCTCTTGGGTCCCAAGCTTTTCACTGCCTGCCCATTTTATGGCATCTTTATGCCCCAGGGTGGGAATTACTTCTCTTGTAGATGAGTCTTGGCTTTATTAGGTAGAAGTCCTTTTGCTCTTCTCCTGTAGCTTCAGTGTGGGACAAGAGAAAGTTATATAAACCCTAAAATAAGAAAGTAAGTAGTCCAAGGTAAGGAGCCTGCCTGCAGCTTTAGGCTTTGCGGAGCTGTCTTAATGAAGGGAAAGCCAAGCTGTGTTAGATTTTTGAGTGAGTCCTTGGGGGAAGTGAGCCCTGAATCAGGCTATTTGGCCAGAGGTATTCTGAGATTCTGATGCCCATTTTCTCCTCGTGTCTCCAATTTCTGAACTTGCCTTTTCCTACCAACAGTGGGTCCTGTGTCAGTATCCTTCAGCCCAGTGCCATCACTAGCAGAGATTGTGGAGCGGAACCCCCGGGTGGAACCAGGGGGCCGGTACCATCCTGCAGAATGTGAGCCACGCTCCCGAACGGCCATAATTGTGCCCCATCGTGCCAGGGAGCACCATCTGCGTCTGCTGCTCTACCACCTGCACCCCTTCCTACAGCGCCAACAGCTTGCCTATGGCATCTATGTCATCCACCAGGTATCCCCACATCCACCAGGTATCCCCACATCCACCACGTGTCCCCACTTTCCACCTTATTCTTGTTATTCGTTTTTTTCATTTAGTTTTTGTTTGTTTTGTTTTTTGAGACAGGGTTTCTCTGTGTTGTAGTTTTGGCTGTCCTGAAACTCACAGAAATCCACCTGCTTCTGCCTCCCAGGTGCTGGGGTTAAAGACGTGCGCCACCAACACCTGGCTCCTTCCTCTTTCTTTGATGTTAAGGAAGCTCAAATAAATGCCTCTTCTCTCATCTAATGGGTCTGTGGGATAACTGTAAAAGGATTAGACAATAGATAATTGGAGCCTTCCTCTTTCAACTTTGTTAGTCCCATTCTTTTTCTGTCAGGTCTGTCTCCGTATTATGTTAGGGTATTCCTACTCTCCTATATTTTTTCTATGATTTTTCCTTTGTTTTGTAAAGATTTGTTTATTATGTATACAGCATTCTGCCTGCATATATCCCTACAGGCTAGAAGAGGGCATCATATCTTATTATAGATGGTTGTAAGCCCCCGTATGGTTGCTGGGAATTGAACTCAGGATCTCTGGAAGAACAGCCAAGTGCTTTTAACCTCTAAACCTCTCCAGCCCCTCTTTGTTTTGTTTTTTAAGATAGGGTCTCATGTAGCCAAGGCTGGCCTAAGAATTTATTATGTAGCTCAGGATGACCTTTTCTGATCCTCCTACATCTACCTTCCCACACGGGTTACAGGCACACGATGCCATGCTTGGTTTTATATGGTGCTGAGAATGGTACCCAGAGCGTAATGAATGCTAGGTAACACTCTACCAACTGAGCCACATCTCCAGCCCTTGTTTTGCTTATAGTCTACCTAAGATCTTCCTGTCTGTCTTCTGAGTGCTGGGATTACACTCAGGCACCGCCACGCTTAGCTGTCTGTTTTGTTCTTCTTTCTCTTGGCCCCATATTCCGCTTAGATCCTTCCTCTTTCCACTTCTGCACTTGTGCACAGAGTGCTTTCTCCATGCTGAACCCGGTCCCCTTCATTATCTTCTAGGCTGGAAATGGAACGTTTAACAGGGCAAAGCTACTGAATGTTGGGGTGCGGGAAGCCCTGCGCGATGAAGAATGGGACTGCTTGTTCTTACATGACGTGGACCTCCTTCCAGAAAATGATCATAACCTGTATGTGTGCGACCCCCGGGGACCCCGCCATGTTGCTGTTGCCATGAACAAGTTTGGATACAGGTAGAGGGCATGGAAGAGCACTAGAAAGCCGGGAAAGCAACCTTGTAGCAGGTGGAGAGCTCAGGGAACTGTGGGTAGGGTTGATGCTCCGAATTTGTGAAATACAAGGATCTTTTTCTCCTTAGCCTCCCGTACCCCCAGTACTTTGGTGGGGTTTCGGCGCTCACTCCTGACCAGTACCTGAAGATGAACGGCTTCCCCAATGAATATTGGGGCTGGGGTGGTGAGGATGATGACATTGCTACCAGGTCAGACTTCTGACGACACCTCTTTCCCAAACCCTGGCCACAGTCTTTCAACACAGATCTTTAGCTTCCTGGTTCTGCACGGAGCCAATTCTTTCCTTTGACCTTCGTCTACTCAGGTCAGGCTTTGCCCACTGCTGTCCGTTCTGTCAAGTTTCACTTTTCTAGATAGATCTGGTTGGTTATATTCTTTGGAAAAGGGGTAAGATCAACTGGAAATATGGAATTCTAGCTCTCAAGAAGGGGCCTAAAGACAGGTTAGCTCTTCATTTTGATAGGCTTATGTAGAGACTGCTTCCGTGAGAACGGAGGAGAAAGATTCTGCTCCATATAGCCCAGAATCACTTTTATCTTTTCTTTTTTTTTTTGAAAAAGGGGGAGGGGCTCCTACCTGGCATAATGCCCACTCATGTCCTAGCCTGTGAAACATTCTTACCTTTAGCCTCCCCGGAGCCAGTTTCGTGAGCAGTGTATTTGAGCTTGGTATGCCAGGTTCATTGCTTCCCTTCCTCTTTTGTCCCCTGTAACAACATCTTTATGTGAATTCTCATCTGTGTGTGTAAATCTTACCCTGAAAATTCTAGATGTATTTTTTTTTTTCAGTTCTTTGTCAAACTACCTCCACCCCTTGGTTTTATGTTTCAGAATTTGGGCTGGTTTAAGGTCCTGAGCATCTACCTGCTTCTGCGCTTCTCTTTCACACAAGGCAGCAGCTGGAAAGGAGCTGGGTAGTTGAGACACTACTTCTAAATAAGACTTGCTGGGTTAGGGGTGCAGTTCAGTGGTCACGTGTGTCTAGCATACATAAGCCTCACTTTAAAGCCCAAAGGCAGAGGTGGATGACTCAGGGTCTGCCATTTCTATGCTTTAGACAAAATGGCTCCTTTTCTCTGTCCTCCCAAGACTCCAAGGGCAACTCCCAGGAGCCGTTTAGAAAGGAAGTCTAAGAGTTACCTATCTCTCTCCGCCAGTTCTTTTAGGCCCCCGGGCATCTGGCATTAAGCCCTGCTGACTTGGGTACAGCCAACTTTACCTTCTTTCTATTTGATTTTCTCCTGCCTTCTTGTACCTGGCAGTTTTTATTTATTTATTTTTCTTGCCAGACAGATAGTAATTATTCTTTGTGTGCAGGCCTATGTCATCACTTCCTTGATTGTCTTTACTTTCCTCATTCACCTGCCAGCGTTTTTTTTTTCCACTCTGGCTCCTCCAAGGCTCCCTCCCTTTTCTCATAGGGTACGTCTGGCTGGGATGAAGATCTCTCGACCACCCACCTCTGTGGGACACTATAAGATGGTGAAGCACAGAGGGGACAAAGGCAACGAGGAAAATCCCCACAGGTAGGAAGGGGGTTGTTATTGGGGTCCCCAAACTCCAGGCTATTCCTTTTAGATCTTAGTCTTAAACGTTTAACCTTCAGATTTGACCTCCTGGTCCGCACCCAGAATTCTTGGACACAAGATGGAATGAACTCACTGACATACCAGTTGCTGGCTAGAGAGCTGGGTCCTCTCTATACCAACATCACTGCAGACATTGGGACTGACCCTCGGGGTCCTCGGTCCTCTGGTCCCCGATATCCACCGGGCTCCTCCCAGGCCTTCCGACAAGAGATGCTGCAACGCCGGCCCCCAGTTAGGCCTGGCCCTCTGCCTACTGCCAACCACACAGCTCCCCACGGTTCACACTGACTCTTCTTTGCCCACTTTAATCATGAAACTGAAACAGAGGGATTGTGCTCCCCACACCCTCTGCTCCACACTGCTTTCAGAGGGATGTGAGGGGACTAAACTAGTGCTGGGCTGGGGGCAGGGACCTCTCCTCACTGCTAGACTGGAGCTGGGCTCCTCTAGACCTGGAGGTTCCTCTTTCTAGGGGCCACCTATCAGGGCTTATGACTGTGAATCCTTGTCATTTTATGTGACGAATCCTGGGAGTCCCCTGCCCCCGGGGTAGGAGCAGGGCTGGACCCCAAGCCTCTTCCTCGTCCATGGACGTCACTCTTTTCCAAGAGTGACCTGGCTTCTCCTGGGACCTCTGTGAATATTTATTCTATTTATGGTTCCCAAGAAGCTGTCTGGTGGAGGAAGCCCCTTCCAGGGCATTTCCTGCCTGTGCTGGAGTAGCTCCTCTGGTCTTGGCCCAGGGGGCTAGGATTTTGATATCTTTTCTAATAAAGGACTTTGTCTCATCGTTGCTTGTGCCTTTTGCATTCCAGGACATTTTATCCTCTCCCACCACCCCTGGTCCCAACAAGCCTGTAGGTTGACAGAATAGCAAGAACAAACCAAGTTCCAGCAACTTTTATTTTCGTGAGTGGGAGAAGGGGAATCAGCTGTTAGATTCTGTGCCCAGGACAGCAACTGCTGCCTGACGTCCACTCTCTATACAGTCATTGACCGCGACCCCCTCATAGGAAGCTCCAGCCAAAGTCAGGGGCAACCTTTGAGCAGTCAGGAAGCGCTTAGCCGACTCTGAAAGGAAAGGAAGGATGAGAGGAATGTTTTTTTTGTTTTTTTTTTTAATTTTCGAGACAGGGTTTCTCCGCAGCTTTTTGGTTCCAGTCCTGGAACTAGCTCTTGTAGACCAGGCTGGCCTCGAGGATGAGAGGAATGTTATAGCTGGGCTCTGACTTCCTCAGCCCAGCTGCTTTCCCAGCTTACCTAGTTTTTGCCAGTGTCCTAGTGTGTACTGAGGGATACAGTTCTAAGGAGAGACAAGATGTAAGGGCAAGTTTATTACTGATTTCCAAGGCCTCGTTTGGCTGACATACTGATAAACATATTAGTCCTTATTTTCAATGAGGAACTAATAAGAATCTCAATTCACCTTGTGTAGATGGACCAAGCAGTGACTTGGTGGCTCCTTCAGTCCTAACTGTGTAGCAACTGCTTCCTGTGCTTGCTGTCGGAGCAGCTCTGGAGACAATTCATGACCATTAGCTTCCAGCTTCTGTAACCAGTAGCCTCCCAGCATCACCTGTGAGGAAACACAGCATCGGCCATCCTGCCCTGGCCTTCACTAAGGCACAGAAGAGTCCTTGGAAACCCCACTATAAGCAAAGTTTCCTTCTCTCACAGTTACTCTGAGGCCTGGGGGGTTCCCATCCTGCTCAGGAAAAGCAACTGAGTCATATACGACTCCCAGGACAGTTGGGTCTTCTGATGATGGCACCAAATGTCCAAATCCCTGGGGGAAAATGTCTGTAGATCAGGAGGGAAGGGCTCTTGCTGAGCATGTGTCCTCCCTCCTCCTCCTCCTCATACCTGAACAGGCAGATGAGCTCCTTGGTACTGCAGATTCACCACAGCGACAGATACAGCAGTGATGGTACTCAGGACATGAGCTAGAGGTGCAGCCTCGGCAGGGAGCAGCTTGCTGAGCTCTGGGGATCAGGCAGAGGCATTCATAGTAGGCTAGCTTTGTCTTATAGGAATCCCTCATGGATGACCAGCTCAGGAACCCAGTGTGGCCCTGCTGGCATAGGAAGGCACACTATCGCCTCCTGGTGGTTAGGGAAGGGAGGGACTGTCCCATTACCTGCAGCTGGAATAGCACTGATAATGTGGTCAGCCTGCAGACTGTTGTCCCCTAGAGACACCTGAGTGATAACATTTGAGAGAGAACGGTGTTAGGAGGACTTTAGAGGTAAGTGAGATTTGCTGCCTCACTCTTAGCTTCCCAGGTACCCAAGAGACAAGAAAGTCTGGGTGTTGACCCAGGATGAAGACTGGGAATGACAGTATCATCTGAACAACAAAAATCCTCTGCATAATCCAGAAGGTGGACCAGAAAGAGGTCAGTGTGGATGCTCTGAAATGGTCAATGAAGGCGGGCTGTCCTCTCTCCCTGTCCCAGACACTCCAAAGAATTACTTCTATTCACATCTATAAGGGCTGTTTGAGGAAGGTTCACACATAAAGCATAGGAACCTGAGGTAGCCAATATCCAAAGAGCTTCTCTGAGGCAAGAAAACAGTAAGTCCAATGCTGTCAGCCCTGACCCGGTTAAACCACTCAAAGATAGTGACACAGGGTGTGTGTGTGTGTGTGTGTGTGCACACAAGTGCAGGAGTCTGTGGAGTCCAGCAGAGGTCGTCTGAGCCCCTGAGCAGGAATTCCAGGCAGTGGTGAGCCACCTGATGTGGGTTCTGGGACAGGAGCCCAGGTCTTCTGCAAAGGCAGTATGTACTCTTAATTGCTAAGTTATTTCTTCATCCCCACCCCCTTGCTCCATAGCAGAAGAAATTTGTGGACAAGAAGTTATCACTGACATTAAAAGGTGGCAGGTCTGTCCACGGAATACTGCAGGGTTTTGACGCCTTTATGAATCGTGTGACTGGGAGGTGTGTAGAGATGATAACTAGTGGGCCACAGAATATTAGGATGGAAGTCACATGAGCAAACGTGTTTTTAAGTCTTGGACCAAGTTTAAAGAAATGGATATTCAGCAGAGATGTCCACATCCCTCCCCAGAGGTCCTATTTGACTATGGTATAAAATCAGGTCATGCACATTTTCATATGATACTTTTTTGCTAAATGTATTTTTGCAATATTAAATATAACAACACCAGCAACAACAAATCTAATAACACTGATACAGGTTGACTATACTCCAGAGGGTTCTCCTACCTTCCAGCGCCCTTCTGGCTGGAGGCTGAGCCCACAGACTGGCTGGCCTCTGAAGATGGTGACTCCTTTACTGGTTAGGTGGTCGTGAAGGGCCTGGGGCAACATCTCCAGCCCTCCACGGAGTGACCACTGGCTCCACCGCTCAGCCCGGGCCTGACGAATTAATGAGGAGTCTGGCTGTGCACTCCGTCCTAAAAGGAGACAAATATGTATAATCAAAATAGTACCCCATGTACAAAGCACCTCACTTTTTCAGGCTTTATAATTCACCCCTTGAGCCAATGCCCCTCCCCTCACCTGCCCCCAGCAGCAGCCCCAGTAATATGGACCGATGGGTTTGCTCAGCTTGGAAGAGACTGGGAAAGCAGGACCGGACACTGAGCTCACGGCTGTTGCCTGCAAACACTCCTCGGCAAAGACTGTCGATGGCTAAAGATGCCACCTTAAGGGTAAGACTGGGTCTGAGGGGTCAAGGAATAAGCCACCCTGACTGATTTCCATTGCCCCTGCTTGGGAGGGAATGAGGAAGGGAGAGACTTTGTGTTGGGGGGTGTTCCCACTATAACCAAAGGGTGGGAAGGAAAGGAAAGCATTTATTCCCAACACCGAGTAATGGGAAGAGGACATCCCTAGATACAGCAGCTGGTTTAGGAGGGGAGAGGGTTGAGACCACCTCTGTCTGAGCAGTGTCACCTCAGGTCCAAGGCGGCGCTGGGCAAAACTGTGTACAGTCTCATCAGGCTCTTTGCCCCTGGGCTTCATCAAATCCCTCAACCCAGCCCAAAACAGAGGTTTGGAGAAGGGGGGTGAAGGGCGGAGTAGCCCCCTGCAAGGAGGAAGGCATGGTGAAAAGAAAGCTCCCCCAGTCACCTTCCCAGCTCCAGGGTATTATTTTCATTCATTTAACCCCTGTGGCTGGAAGGGCTGACAGGGAGCGGAGGGAAGAGGTAAGTGTACAGTTAGGAAGTGAGCATTACCTGAGACCAGAGGGTAGGGGGTGCAAGGCACCCCCTACATACAGGAACCTGTTCTGGGCAGCTGGGTGATTCCCCGGGACAGGCAAGACTTCTGACTCCAAGCCAAGCTCAGAAACCTGTTCTCCACAAGCCCTCAGGAAGAGGAGACACTAAGGAAAAACTGACCCAACAAATGTCTTTCCCCTCTGCCACTCTCTCCCTTTGGAAAGCTCCTCCCCTCCCCCAATCACCTGTCGGTCCTACACATTCCACAAGACGCTCACCAGGAGCAGGGTCCGGGCTCCCAGCACTCCAGCTGGCCTAATTCCTCGAGGTCCAAGTTCAAAGATAGCACCATCTGATCCTCGGACTGAGCGGATCCAACCTCCCAAACGCTTGCTGCCCTCCACTAAGATCACCTGGTGCCAAAAGTGAGACACTGTGGGTTCAGGGGAAAGGGACTAGGGATAGGGGAAACTTCACATTCCACGGAACAGAATCTATTCAGTTTTTATGGGAAATGTTAAGAGTTTTAAATTAGTCTTTCTTTGGTTCTAGTGGGAACTCACCTTAGGGGGACAGGGGCCTCGGATCAGATGATAACTTGCGACCAATCCACTGATACCCCCGCCAAGCACGATCACAGTCCGGCCCATTGTAAGGCCTAGGGAAAGGTCAAGATACCAGGCAGAACCGGAGGCACCCTGTTTTACAACTGCAGAAACTCCCACTGGTCCCGTACCCCATTTCTGGGCACTTACTGATTTGTGAGCATCTAAGGCAGGGCACGCGTGTACTTGCTGGTAGAAGAGTGAGGTCTTCGTTCAGAGGCCAGGACTTACCCACAAGATAGGGGGAACTAGGGAAAATGAGTGATATAGAGGCCCTAGGACCAGTGTCTCCTGTGGGTGTGCAGATAAGGCCCACGCCCGCGCTATCTTCCCAGCTCAAACCCTCCGGGGACCAGAATTCTGCAGTACGCGGTTTCCCCAGCCTCAGCGGGTAAGCAGGTTCAAGTCTAGGATCCCCGCCCCTAACTTTTAGGGTCCTTCCGACTCTCCGTCTACTCCATTCAGTCCGCCCGCAGCTGCGCTTCGCTTTACTGCTTCGGGATTGGTGGGTCCTGGAAAGTAGGCTCTGGATTGGTGAGCGCTGGATACATCCACCAATGAAAACACCGGATTGGCAGTGACGTTGCCAACGGAGCTGCAGTTACGTCCAGAGTCCGCTACCAGGTTAACCGGTTCTTTGCCTACTCGAAGTTAGTTGCAGTAGCCGGCACCGCCTTCCCCAGGGCCAAGGCAGTGAAAAGCTGAATCTGGGAGTTAGCATTCCCCAGCTCAAGCTTCCTAGGCTTGTGGTGAGAACCCTGGAGGGAGGGCCCCATGAGCCCTGGTTGGAGAGAGACACTTGGAGGCCTGTCCGTGGGGAGGTGGTTCCATAAACAGCTCTTTGATGTTAGCAACAGTCAGGGCCTACGGGAGCAAAGGCCACCCGGCAACGAAACCAGTGTTTGTCAACAGGGGTTCTTGGGTGCTTTGCTCTCGAGGGGCAGTTCCCCTCGCCGGCAAAACCCGGCATGTCAATGCCTGCGCTCTAGTTTTAGGCCTCTCCGCCGCTTCAAGTCTCAAGGTTTTTCTTCCGAGTAATACTAAAACTCCGTTAGGGCACAAGTGTTACTCAATCTCTGTTCTTTTCCTTCTGTTCTGAGAGCGCCCCCTCCTGTTCAGAGACGGAATTGGGCTCCAATTGAACCAAATGCTGGATATCCATTCCCTCTTATCCGCAAATATAAAGGTGAACATCACTTTTTCTTAATAAATTTATTCACAAAAAGTGAGATTGCAGAGGTCTGGGGGCTGTACATGGTCAAGGGCCTGGTGAGCTCTGTACATGGGACAGGAAACAAGGTGAAAGGGTGCTTCTTAATAAAAAAAATAATGGGAGCTACAACCACCCCCCTCCCCGATTAAAAAGACACAAAAATAGACGTCTCTGAGGTAAATGGGGAGCCTGGGGGCTTAAGGGTGTTGAAAAGGTTTTCACAGGTGCCAGGGCTTCAAGATGGTGTCACAGGCACCGCGGCGGCTCCTGCATCAGTTGGTAGAACAGCACGTAGCCCTCACTGGACGCCACCTGATTTTCACTGACAGGGGAGACACTGCGAAGAAGGGAAATAGGGAGTAGTTGTAGTTATTCCTGTGTGTTCCCCCTCCTCCCTACAGGCCTCAGCTCAGAGTACCCCTGTGGCGCTCAGGAGAGACTCCACCCAGCCTTTGTCAGGAGCTCATCTTTTGGGGTCTCAGAGGAGGGGAGGGTGCCAGGGCTGCAGTGCGATGGGGCAGTTTAATAAGAGGCTGTGCTCACCGGGAGTCATTGTAGACATGCCAACCAGTCTGGCACCGGCACAGGGCCGTGTAGTGTCCGTAGTGGACACTACCCGAGTGGTTGCAAAGAGCGTACAACTGGTAGATAGGGCTTCCTGCGGGTTAGACAAGGTCAGTTTCTACAATCAAGAGTTGTGCCCCGCCCCTGAAGGTGCCGCAGGGCATTCCCCACCAGACTCACCCACTTTGTCACTGGCAAAGTCCCCTAGGCTCAGTCGCTGCAACGGGAAGTCTACACCTACTGAACTTTTCTTGATGGAGCCTCGGGAGGTGGAAAATCGATTCAGATCTAAGCCCTGGTTAAGGAGCATTTGGGAGGCTGAGGGTCTCTAAGGGAGCTGCAGTAAGAAATTCAGTACCCTCTATTCCCCCAACATGTCCTGAAAGATGGCAAAGAAAGTTGGGGTGGCAGGTTTTTCTCAAGAAAAACCCAATGAAGGTGAGGAAACAGAATGTATGGGAGATGCCCTAGAGGAATAAGAACGCCAAGATTAGGATATGGAGCACGAGGATGCGGGGGAATCTTTGTACTGTCAACTTTTTGGTACTTCGTGTTTTCTGCCGGCATCGGTCACACACCTAAGTAAACAGCAAATAGTGTTAGGTTGATGTGTTCTCACCTCAGCTCGTTTTTGACACCCCACTTCACATATAAATTTAGTATGTTTCTCATTGCTTTGCCCCTCCCCCCCCACCTAGGCATACTACAACATATCTGAGGCCCTAACTTTAACACACCCAGACATGTAACTGTTACTCCCAACTAAGGAAGTAGGCATCTCCTTTTATCCAGACAGACTCCCACGTGTCTCCCACCATTGTAAACCCCCACATACTGGGGCATTTTCCGACTCCAGCTCTTCTTCCTTGGTGAAAAGGCTGAAACAGTCCCGCAGAGACACTTTGCCCCCAGCAAATCCTTTCTGGGGGGAAGGAAGGAAGGGTCAGCATGTTCTGAATTTCTTTCTTTTTAAATCTTTTATGTTTTCATAATCCAGGCTTCAATTCTGCTTTAGAGGCCCACATGGTTCCCACCCACACGTAGAACCCATGTTTCATCCACCCCTGGAACCCTCCGGAATCCCACCTTGGGGATGGGCAGCGACAGATCACAAAAAACCTCGAAGGTCGTGGAGCGATACCCACAGGCCTGGCACTTGAGGCAACTTTTCAGCTGGCCTACAAATAGGTCTGGATAGAAGCAAAAAGCAGGAGAAAGTCACTGTTGGACGTCGAAGGTGCTCTCTCGGAATCCTGCCCTTGCTGGACCTGCCTTTCTGACTTCAGCACTGCCACCACCCGGCTCTACAACCACTTCCCATCATCACCCAGCCTTGCTCATTCCTCTCCCAAGCCCAAACCCCCAGTTTTGCCCATTCCATACCCACGATCTTGCTGTCTTCTCGCTCCAGGTAGCGCTTCCACATCAAGTTGGCTCGATCATCGTCACTACCACAGATCAAGGGAAGGGAGGGAGCACCCATGAGAGAGTTATAATACTGGGTACCCCCAACCCATTGAAATTATCCAGAGCCCTGTTCCCTATCTGCATTCCAGCTCCTTCCCTAAATTTCTAGTCAAAGGAGTAATTCTTTCAAGAACTTTCTGGGGAAGTCCAGGATGAGGAAAAGTCTATAAAGGAAAAGTGCCATCCCACCTCTGCAAGCCCATTGGTATATTTTATTGTAAAAGATCCCTCCTTTCCCAATTTAGTGACACCTCCAACTCTATTTTATGCCTCTACCTGCATCCTTCAGCTTCCCTCCTCCTCCTCCCTTCTGTCCTTTCCTGTACTGACAAAACATTTATGTTTCTATGCTAAAGGGTCTCCCCAAGGCCCCACATTTCCAGTTTTAGTTAGCTCAGTTCTGTGACGACTGATTGCTACTGGGGAGAGGAGCAAGGGGGAGCAACCTTTACCTTAATTCTGGTTCTTCATGCAGAGCCCCTCCTCGGCGAGGTGGAGAGGGAACTGGACCACTGGCCAGGATTGGTGGTGCCCGGCGGCCTCGTCGGTTGATTTCAAGATGCAACCGCTCCATGAGGAGCTTCAGAAACTCTTGGGCATCCTGCTGGCTACAGCCAGACAGAATATGAGCAAATGATCCCCTCTTAGTCCACAGACAGTATTCCCTGCCCAAATATGGGTCCTTATATCCTCAGTGCAGAAATTCTCAAGGCTCCGAACGATGGAGCTGTAGCCCCTGCTTGGCCCCAGCCCCAGTCAGAGAGAACTTCCATCCTCTCAGTTTCCCCACCTGTATCCAGAGAAGGAGGGAACGTATTTCTGGAAGACAGCCCGGAATCGAGTAGGATTCACAGCTTCACAGGAGTCAGGGTGCCAGAGGGCACCAATCACATCTGCAAAGGCTGTTGGTGTGACAGTGGGGAAGGTTACAAAGATTAGTGTCTAGAAGAGCATGCAAGAGGAGAGTCCGTGGAGAGAAAACCTCTAGAAAGGAGGAACCCAGAAAATGGATGTGTCAGATTGAAGGGCTGGGAACCATAGGTACTGGGGTATAGAACTGAAAGGATAGGGGGAAGTGAACAGAAGAATCAGAAGGACGTTGCCCACCTTCCGTGAGCTCCTGGGCTCGGCCTCCTCCAGGGACCTCTTGTCGGAAGTCCCTCCGAAGGCAAAAGTCTCGAAGAGGCCTTGTGCTACTCAAACACTGTAGCACGGCGTTCAGGAAACACTGGGGAAGCAGCGGGGACACTGCCATTACCTTTCCAGTCTGGGGTCCAACCAGCCTTAAGGAGAGGTCAGTGCTCTCCTGTGTGCCTTCCCCAAACTCGCAGGCTGGCTCCACCCCCAACACCATTTCACACTCCCTTTACAGAGGAAAGAACAGGAAAATGGCTCTTACTGTATTTCCCAGATTTCGGAGGCCAACATGACCAGAGCCCAGAAGCAGGGTGTGATGAGCCTAGAAGGTCAGAGCACAGTCATTTTCTAGACAGCACTTTCAACAGCATGTTGCTGAATGTCTGTCTCCCCCACCCTATTCGGGAGACCCTTTTGCCCTCCCTGGTCCTCCTACCTCATTGCTCATTAGTAGTAAACCCATCACAGCTGAGTGTACCACAGACTCAGCCATGGCTGTCACACCTATTCCCCATTTACTCCGCTGCCCAGCTAGCCGGCGCTGCAGCTCCTGAGGCAATTCCCCAAGCACTGGCATGGTTGCCCAGCTGCTCCCCACCCCCACTTTACTGCCCCCAAATCCCCCTCCTGCCCCCGTGGCCCCTTCTTGCACCCTGTCCTGCTGGCTCCAACTGCAAGCAGCTTAGCTCACTTAGCTCAGGAAATGGGCAACAGTAGCAGTAGATGCTCTAACCCCGCCCCTTCTCAGCCCAGGTGCTCTAACTCCGCCCCTCTTCAACCCAGGGATTAATTAGGTCTAGGCCCAGTCCTAGGAGAGAAATTGCCTTAAATGGGCAGGCCTAAGGACCTAAAGAAGAATTCTAAATAGTTAATTCCCTACGGACCAGAATGGCACATGGAGTTGAAGAATCACATACAACCCAAAATAATATCTAGAAGGCCTCAGAAAGGAGAAGAGTCCACTGGTGTAATAAGGGGTTGACAAGGGAACTTGGAGAAGGGAACAAGAAAGCCATATCACGACAAGAGAGTTGAAGGCAAAAGGAACATGGTCATGGGAGCCCACGTGTGCTGGCAAGTCCTCACCATCTTGTCATCAGAGTAGAAAGGCTCAGAGGGTCGGGCAGATATCATGTGGAAGGTGCCATGGGAAGTAGGGGGCTCTGTCCGTATGCTGAGCAGGGTAGGGGGGCCAGGGAAGCCCCCAAGACGCCGGAGAGAAGTGCTACGTCTCAAAGTGGGCGGCTCAGGCCGGAGTGCCAAGCGGCTCAGTGCAGCCCCTAGCTCGCCGGTGCCACGGTGCCCTCCCAAGGCAATCCCCATTGGACGCAAGTCCCCACTGCTCACAGACTTGGAACGGGCTAAATTGGTCCGGGATGGGAGAGGCAGAGCCACAGCTGGGGGCGGTGAGCCAGGCAAGGGAACCCCATGATCTGCTCGAAGGGGGCCTCTAGGACGAGAGCCTGAGGTCCGACCCCGACCCAGTTCCAGTTTCTTGAGCCTTTCATCTGGGGGACATGGTCTGGGTGGCAAAGGTCGTAACATGGGGTTTGACCCAGGAACTGGGTTTCGGCGCTCCTTGCTGCGGGCCCGGGGAGGAAATGGTATCTTGGCTCCCACTCGGGGCTGTACATTGACAGGTGGCTCTCGAGTCCTGCCCAGGCGGTGCTCAGAAGCCTGGGGCATTGTGGACACCACAGGCTGGACCTGAGAACAGAGGATCAACATTTGAATTAGTAAGGGAGATATGATACAGGCTACTATGCAAGCTGGCTTCTACATGTACCGAAGGCATGAATCACGTCTATAAAATCAATTCTTGCATCCCCAGAACTTAGCAATGTTTGACATAAAGGAAATCCTTAGTATCCCTTGAATAAACTAATGACTGAATAGTAGCCCATGATTTTGACCTTTCACGCCCCACCCCCTCTATAGAATACAGATTTATTGAAAAGCCAGTGGTAGTCCCAATTTCAGCTGTTTTTATAATCTACAAACTCCTAAAAATCCTCATATCTGGTAGTCAAGTGAGATATACCCCAGACCTGGGACCCTGGATGCAGGAATCAGTCCAAAAGACAGCATTCCAACCTCAACCCTTGCCCCTCTGGGTTGCAAATGAAGCCGATTAAATGGGTGATTTGCAATCCATTCCCTCTCCAGTTCTGGGCCCCCACTTGATAGCTGAGCCCAGGGGGCAATGGTTTGAGATGGAGGACGAACTACTTGACCCCTAATTTCTGCACCTCTCCCACCCCACCACAGCGGGGGGTTTTACCCGGGTCCGCCCCCCTCGAGGGCAGAAAGGCCGAGGCCGCTGATTGGCTACGGGGTCCGGCGGCATATTCCCCGCGGTCCGAGAATGCTGTTCCTCCAGCTCGGTTCTCCCAGGCCTCGCTGGGCACCGCGAGCCTCTCCCTTTGTGATGAACGTCCTCTGGGGTCTGGATCCGTCCTCCCTCAGCTCCCCCACTCCACCCCACCCCACCCCGCCATAAGGTCCCGGCCAATACCTGTCCCCCGGTGAGGCGGCGGGGGAGGCCAGCCGGGGTCCAGCTCCAGCTCAGGGCCACCCCCTCCGAACCCCGAACAGCCTCCCCGCGGGCCGGGCTGCAGCTTTAGCCGCAGCTGTTGCCCAGCTTGCTCCCGCCGCAAGGGCCACCGCCATCTTTGTTGGTGCCGCCCGGCCACCGGCCACCGGCTTCACAATCTCTTAAGGCGCCTGCGCGCCCACTCTCGGAATCCTCCCACCCACCTCCTCGGCGCTTGCGTGAGCCCGCCCCCACGGCTCCCCGACCGACACCATGGAAACGCAGCCAACTTTAGAACCATTAGTTCCCGGCCCTGCTGGTTGGTGGTCTTTAAACCATTGCTGCAAGTCCTTGAGGGCAGGGGCCCCCATCCCTTCATGTGGTCCAAAGGGATGAAGAGCCGAAACATCGAATAACGGAAGGACTTGCAAGGGCTTCTTTCCAAACAAAAGGGATGCAGCATGGAAAGCTGCATGCCAGGTCCAGCTCCAGCCAGAAAACCAATAGTGAAGCATTTAGCACTCCACCTAGGCATGAGAGATCCCTAGTGGGCATAGAACGTCAAACCTGTAAAACCCATTCTTCAAGCCGCTTTGCAGGCTCAGGCAGTAAGGAAAACATGGCTCATCGCTAAAGGGTAAACGCAAATCTCAACGACAGTGAAAAGAAACAGATTTTCTCTTCCATTTGTTATCCCTTGAAAGGACATTCATTTCCCCCTCCCAACCTAGTGTAGGTGTTCATGTCCCTCCGTGTTTTGCTTGTTCATCTTGTAATAGTCATCAGTGAGAACCACAGGCTACATACATCGGAAGCAGCTTTTATTGACAGGTTGTTTCCAGAAACCAAAAAAAGCCATGAGCTGTCAGTTAACGCCCTGTGCCTCCAAGATGCCTCCAGGGTTCCACTTGCAGAAGGGGTGCAAACTGCCTCTTTCAAGGTCCAAGTCTTTTACCTTCCTGTACAGCTTATCTTAGAAACTTTGTGACCTTACTCTATTGTTGGCTTTTGTTCCCCTCCCCCCTCCACCTATAGCTACTTTGTAACAGCCAGAGGTGACCCGTGAAAGAATCATGAGTTAGGAGAAAAATTCACAAGAAAACAGGAATATAGCCCATCAAGTTCCACTGTCCTGCCTCGGTGGCTTGATCCTTCATTGATTGCATTTTTCTTTGTGCTGGATTACACCCTTCTGAATCAGATCAGGGACTTCCACGGCCAGCCAAGGACCCAGCTACAATACAAGGGAGACCCTGTGAGGTTACTACCATAGTCAATGCCCCTTGTTGCACCTGACCCTCCTTCCCAGAGACTCTAGAGCATGCCCAAGTGGCAGCACCGTTACTCCCTTTGTCTCAGCTACGAACCCTCCCTCTTCCTCTCATAATCCAAGAAAAAAAACTTACCCCTAGGGCCATGAGATGAGCTAGTCCAAACTTGGGCACATTCCTGGCCCACAAAGGTTTGAAATGATCAGTCAGACATATTTTGCCACCCCTATGAGGAGGACGAGAAGAAGGTGTTGACATAAAAAACTAGCCATAATGTATAGCAGCCTTTTGGGAACACAGGAAGATTAGCGCTCAGAACTGTGAACAGGGTCAGCTAAGCACTTTGCATAGGCGTGGCACAGGGAAATCTAGACTCCCTCCAGACTCTGGAGTAGTACCCTCTGGGGAAACCCTCTGTCTCTTGAGCTCCTCCCTAAGGCTTTCCTTGCTCTTTCTCACCTCCTAGCCAAGGCCTACCTGTACATCTTTGCTGTCTTTCCATCCAGCTCAGGGACTGCAATTTCTGGAGCAGTAGTAGGATATGTGATAGGAATCTGGAGAAATTACAAAGCCTTAATAAAACAGAATCAAGAGAGAAATGAACTAGTCTAATTAAACATACACATTCCTTGTTTGAACTGCTTATTCAGCAGATCCCCCAAGCGACATGTACAGGCTAGGACTCGAGACATAGAGATTAGCAACTGTTACATATCTGCTTCAAACCTCAGCTTTCCCCTCCCGTTTTAAAAGTTTTATTTAGTCCCTTCAAAAAAGTTTAGCTTGCTAACAATCATCTGATCAATCCCTTTCTACTAACCTTCATACTTCCCATTCTATCACACTCACGTCAAACTCGATGTCAAACTCATATTTGAGGAGGTCATGGATGTACCAGCATTTTCCAAACCACCTGGAACAAAGACCAAACCTCACTCAGTCTAGTCAGCCCATTCCGATCATACTCAAATGACATCTGTTTAGGCCACCAAGCAGGAAGACTCATAGGTCAGGAATTAGGGAACTCTAAACTGATGCATGGCATGGCAGCTTTGGGTTGGTTATTGGATAACAAATTGCTTAAGCCAGGTAAGGATCCCACTCATACCTCCCAAGAGGGTCTGCTTACCGGGTCCCTTCCTTGTTGGACTCCAGTCGGAACCAATCATTGTCTGAATTCTTGTTGTTCTCCACATACTGAAAGCAGAAAATGAAATCTTAGAAGGAGCTAGAGCCAGTCAGTGATAGCACACACCTTTGATGCTAGCATAGGAGGCAGAGGCAGGAGGATCTCTGAGTTTAAGGCCAGCCTGGTCTACAAAGTAAGTTCCTGTCCAAAGAATTATTCAGAGAAAATCTGTACAAAAAAAGGGGGGGGGGGGAGTTTTCTGGAGAGATGGCTCAGAGGTTAAGGGAACTGGCTGCTTTTCCAGAGGTCCTGAGTTCGATTCCCAGTAACATGGTGACTCACAACCATCTATAATGGGATCTGATGCCCTCTTCTGGCATGCAGGCAGAACACAGTATATATAATACAATAAATAAAACTTAAAAAAAAAAAGTGTGGGGGGGAGCTAGAGTCAAGGGTTGCCCCTCTTCAAAAGTATGACTATTTTCTGTTTTAGTACATTTTTCACAACTTTTCAGACATAAACAAAATGAAAGAAAAGGATACACATGTAAGCTGGGTGCTTTCCCAGAATAGAGAATAGAATGTCCAGGTTTCCCACAGTATAGCAAGCACAAAATGTTTGGAGACTCATCGGGTTATTTTCTCACTTCTGATAGTACCTGTCCTCAGCCCCAAACTCACTTTACCATCTACGTTGTTCCTGGAGGACCCTGTGCTAGCTTTCATTAGCAGCCACAAGTTAATGACTCAAACCAGAACTTCAGGTTCTAGTATTCAACTCCGTGTTTCAGTTTATTCCATTTATTTATTTATTTATTTATTTATTTATTTATTTAATTTTTTAAGACAGGGTTTCTCTGTGTTGCCCTGGCGGTCCTGGAATTGTTTTGTAGCCCAGGCTGGCCTTGAACTCACAGAGATCCACCCCCCTACCCACCTCTGCTTCCCCAGTGCTGGTTTTAAAGGTATTTACAACCACCGTCTGGCTTCAATTTATACCTTTATCTAACAGAAAACAGAAACTCAGCACTTCCATCTGGATTTTATATTGTATCCCTCACCTCTTCCACTTCAGGGACTCCTGCCCAACCAACATTTTATAATTAAGAATGACCTTGACATTTTGATCCTCCTGCCCCTCCTGAGTGCTGAAATAACAGGCGTGAACCACCATGCAAGTTCTCAATTTCAGGAGGCAGTCTCATTCAGTCACTAAACCAAAAGACCAGCCTTCATCCTTGACCTTCCCTTTCCTTTCCCCACTAATATTTCATGATGTCCTGCTGACTTTAGTTTCTGCTATTTGCCTGTTACAAGGTCTCTCTGTAGCCAGGGCTGGCAATAAAGTCAGTGAAATCCTTCTGCCTCTGCTTCCCCCATACTAGGTTTATAGGTATGTACAACGATATCCAGCCTTAGCCCAATATTTACTTTTTCTTTTCTTGATAGGGCCTCACTAAATTCCTCAGGCTGGCCTTGAACTCATTCTGTAACCCAGGAAGGCTTTGAAACTGTCCAGGCTGGCCTCAGACCTGAAATTTTTCTGCCTCAGCATCACAATTGCTGCAATTACAGGATCCCAGCTTATAGCATGCTGTTGCTAGCTTGCATTCCTTTGCCCACGCTGTCCTTATATTGTTCTTTTTTTCTTCGCAAAACAAAAAATAAAAACAAAACTCTTAAAAATATCTATGTGTGTGAGTGATTTTTTTTTCTGCCTGTATATACCACACGTGCACATGGTACCTGAGGAGGAGACTCGAAGAGGGCATCAGAACCCCTGAAACTGGATAACTGTGAGCCACCACTTAAGTGCAGGGAACCAAACCAGGTCCTCTGCAAGGGCAGTAAGTGAGCTACCTCTCTAGCCTCTGTCCTTTTTTTTCCTATCTTTAGGTTTTAGATGCGTGTCTGTGTGTATCCATGTCAAGACTGTGCATGTGGCAGCCAGAGGACACTCAAAGGGTCCTGTTCTCTTCATGTGGGTTCCAGGGGCCAAACTCAGGTTGTCAGGTTGAGTAGCCCATCTCTACAAACTGAGCCATCTCTCTCTCTCTCGCCCCTGTGTTTATAGCTTAAGTTTCAATTCAAGCTTTACCACTTCTTAAAAAAGATTTATTTATTATGTACACAGTGTTCTATCTGCATGCATGCCTGCACACCAGAAGAAGGCATCAGATCTCATTATAGATGGCTGTGAGCCACCATGTGGTTACCAGGAATTGAACTCAGGACCTCTGGAAGAGGAGCCAGTGCTCTGAACCTCTGAGCCGTCTCTCCAGCCCCCAAGTTTTATCACTTCTGAGTATCCTTACCTTAGCAAACTAAAGTTGAATTACACATCCCTCCCCATACTCTCAAAATATACTAGTTATGTCTGTCTTTCCACTTAAATACTATTCCTGTCGACCTTAGTAGGACCCTTCTTAGTGGCTTTGTATACCTTCCAGGGTACTAGGAACACAATAATGTTTTATTGTTGTGTTTGAGGAAGGGTCTCGTGTAGTCCAGAATGACCTGGACTTCCAATCCTCTTGCCTCCACATCCTGGGTGCTGAGAATGCACGAGTCACTCCAGTCTATGAGGTGCTAGGGGTAGTAGAACCCTGCTAAGCAAGCACTCGGCCAGTTTCTCAGTGAAGCAATATATAAGAAAGAAGAGCTGACAGAAACCACCATAAGGGGTGTAATCTTTCTCTTGACACAACAGATTAGCTGAAAAGATGGCTATTTTATAAGTAGAGGCACCAATCTAACGCCTTACGCTTTCAGTTCTGACATTCATTCCTTTCATTCATTCCATTAATTTCATCACGAAGAATGAAAGAGGAGCAGTGATGGGCTGAGACCTCGGGCTCGAAGAAGCGCTTTTGACCCCCATTCCTACATTCAGTAGAGCAAACACCTGGGGCGGGAGCGACACGTCACCTTCCAGAAATACTGCTGTTTTTTCCTTCAAGGTCTAGTCCTACTGTACACCTAACCAGAGTCTCTTCTGTTTCCAACCCTCCGTCCACCCGTAACCCCCCAGACTCCCAAATAGCCGCATTTCTATGAATTTATAAACTTAAAAACCGGAAGCGGCTTCCACACGGAGCCAATTTCTGAGGACACCTGATTCCCCGCCACCCCTTTGCTACGCGGTCAACCGCAGCAGTAAAACTGACCCGGATAAGGGACTGATATTCCTCCTTTAGTCGCTGCACCCACAATTCTCGATCTCGGGGTCCGGCGTTAGTCTTCAGCACCGGGATCTCGGACACGACCCGCCGGGTAGCCTCATCCGCCATCTTGGACCAGGGCACAAGAAAAATGCGGAAGTGGAGTTGCTTGTTACTTACTCAGTGCTTCGCCATCTTTACTATGGGAAGATGAGGCGTTGTGTTGCCTTAAAGCCGTCTCTGAATGCACTCTTATTTTCTTGTAAGAAAATAGACCCTCTGGTGTGAGCCTCCGGAAGAACAGAATGAAGACGGGTTACTCCGTCCAGAATATGGCACCTACCATTAAACCACACCGGAGACAGCTCAAAGAGTGACTTCCGCTCATGCTCAGAAGCAATCTTGGAAAAGCCCACGACCTTCCCAAACCAGGAAAGTAGTTAGAATTTCATGTTTTTCGAGACACTTTTCAAAGTATTGTCTCTTAGAATGTACAATTTACGTGTTTGTGCTGAGTTACTTCCTTAGTTTATACAATACCTG
Organism: Microtus oregoni; assembly: GCF_018167655.1. Taxonomy (NCBI): domain Eukaryota; kingdom Metazoa; phylum Chordata; class Mammalia; order Rodentia; family Cricetidae; genus Microtus; species Microtus oregoni. The sequence continues at coordinate 126,962 of NW_024543072.1, read as the reverse complement.
CCCTGAAAAACGAACAGCACCTAATCAGGAAGTACACGTGCTTGTTTGGGTGGGTTTTTTTTTTTGTATTTTTTATTGATTTTTTAAAAATATTTATTTATTTATTTATTATGTATACAATATTCTGTCTGCATGTATGCCTGCAGGCCAGAAGAGGGCATCAGATCTCATTACAGATGGTTGTGGGCCACCATGTGGTTGCCAGGAATTGAACTCAGGACCTTTGGAAGAGCAGGCAATGCTCTTAACCACTGAGCCATTTCTCCAGCCCTTTAATTGATTTTTTATTGAGCTTACATTTTTCTCTGCTCCCCTCCCCTTCAACCCTCCTCCAGGGTCCCCATGCTCCCAATTTACCCAGGAGATCTTGTCTTTTTCTTCTTTCTACTTCCCATGTAGATTAGATCTATGTAAGTCTCTCTTAGTATCCTCATTGTTGTCTAAGTTCTCTGGGATTGTGGTTTGTAGGCTGGCTTTCTTTGCTTTATGTTTAAAAACCACCTATGAGTGAGTACATGTGATAATTGTCTTTCTGTGTCTGGGTTACCTCACTCAAAATAATGTTTTCTAGCTCCATCCATTTGCCTGCAAAATTCAAGATGTCATTAATTTTTCTGCTGTGTGTAGTACTCCATTGTGTAAATGTACCACATTTTTCCTTATCCATTCTTCGGTCGAGGGACATTTAGGTTGTTTCCAGGTTCTGGCAATGACAAACAGCTGCTATGAACAAATCTGAGCATATGTCCTTGCTTGTTTGTTTTTAAAGGGGACAGAGTCTCACATAGGATGGCTGGAACTCTTCTTGCTTATGTAAAATAATGAATGTGTCTATGTTTTAAAACCAACTGAAAGCTAAAACATTTTGAAAAGAGTTACTGAATATCTTTTGTGTGCTATGCACTAAGTATATAGACATATTTGGTCCAGGATGAATTCTCCCAAATGGTTAGAGGACAGACACTGAGTGCCTATTCTTAGAATTGGTCCAGGATAAATTCTCCCGAATGGTTAGAGGACAGACACTGAGTGCCTATTCTTAGCTTAAGACAAGTCTTCTGGTAACGTTTTGTTGATTTTGAGACAGGTTCTCACTATGTAGACCAGGCGGGCCTCCGACGCAAAGAGCAGCCTGCCTGTCCCCCAAGTACCGTCGGGTAATTTCCAAACTCATTTGATGCTAAGAAATCTCACTGGGACACAGTGGCCCGCACTGGTTATCCTAGCATGGGCTGCGGTGGGGTGGGGCAAGACAGGAAGATTGCTGCAACTCAATCTAAAACAAACAAACGTCCCTATGTGGCAGCTGTGGTGGTGCACACTTCTGAGTTTGAGTCTACACAGGCAGCAGATCCCGTCTCAAAGAAAACAAGAACAAATGTGGAAATGGCTCAAGTGGGTATAGGTGCTTGTAGCCCAAGCCTGGCACCTGAGCCATCCCTGGAACCCACATATGGAAGGAAGGAGAAAACAAACTCCACAAGTTGTCCTCTGGCCTATGTACATGTGTTGTGGCGTGTGTGTCCCTTCAACTAAAATTTAAATTTTTGTTTGTGGTTTGTTTTTTTTTTTTTTCCTCAAGACAGGATTTTTCTGTGTAACAGACCCGGTCACCCCGGAGTTCATTCTGTACACCAGGCTGGCCTTGAACTCACAGAGATACGAAGTGGTAGAATTAAAGGCATGTACCATTACACCTGGCCTATTTGTTTGTATTTTATGTGTTTTGCTTGAATGCATGTAAGATACCATGTACATGCAACGCCCCTGGAAATGACATTACAGTAACAGACATTACTTCCATGTGGGTGCTAAGAAGTAAACCTGTCTTCTGTGAGAGTAGCAAGTATTTTTAACTGCTGAGCCATTTCTTCAGTCCACAAAACAAAACAAAACGAGAAGAAATAAAAACCACACAGGTGCATTTTTAATTATTGATTTATTTATTTGTTTAGGTTTTTTTTGTTGTTTTTTGTTTTTTTTGAGACAGAGTTTCTCTAACAGTCCTAGCTGTCTTGGAAGCAGCTCATGTAGACCAGGCTGGCCTCAAACTTACGGAGCTCCACCTGCCTCTGCCTCCCGAGTGCTGGGATTAAAGGTGTGTGCTATTACCACCCACCCGGCTGAGGGTTTTTATCTTACTAGCACACTATAAATTTCTTTGTAAAGATATTAGATACAGCTAAGACACAACTTTGTAATGATTTACTAGAGATCTCCTAAGGTAAATAAAGGTTTATTTCATTTTTGGTGTAGGCACAGTGATGTGGTCAGAGAACAGAGATGAGAAATGAGGTTTTACAATTATCCTTGGTTATTCTAATTCTGTGACATGCATCTCTAAAGAAATACAGACTTTTCCTAACATTCCTGGTTGGATCTCTACATGTAGTACCTTTTTTTTTAAACCACTTTTAGAAAATATATTTAAGTATTTTTTATGTGTTGAGTATTTTACCTGTATATATGTACACCACATGCATCCTGATGCCCACGGAGGCCAAAAGAATGACATCAGGTTCTCTGGAACTTGAGTTATAATTGTGAATTCTCACGTGGCTGCTGGGACCAAACTCCCATCCTCTACAAGAGCAGCAACTACTGACCCACTGCTGTGGAATAATGTTTTTGCCAAGACAAGGTTTCTCTGTGGCTTTGGAGCCTGTCCTGGAACTCGCTCTGTACCCAGGCTGGCCTCGAACTCTCAGAGATCTGCCTGCCTCTGCCTCCCAAGTGCTGGGATTAAAGGCATGCACCACTACCGTCTGGCTGTTTTTTTTTTAAATTAATCTTACGTTATTTCCATTGGTGTTTTGCCTGCATATATCTCTGTGTGAAGGTGTCATATCTTGGGAGTTATAGACAGTTGTTAGCTGCCATGTAGGTGCTGGGAATTGAACCTAAGTCCTCTGCAAGAGCAGCCAGTACTCTTAACTGGTGGGCCTTCTCTCCAGTCCCTGGAATAATCTTTTTTGTACACTGTGAAGATGTGTCTTTGTCAAGGCACCTTCTGATTGGTTTAATACAGAGCTAAATGGCCAATTGCCAGGCAGGAAGAGGTTAGGCAGTATTTCTGGGAAAGACACCAGAGGACTTGGAAAGCCCTCTCTTCAGACCTTCTACCTCTGTTTTTGATTCTGAGAATCTAAACTTTTTGAACATAGTATATTCCCAGCATCCAGTGGCTCACCATCTTCCACCTTCTATAATTTCAATTCCAGAGGATTCGACACCTCTTCTGGGCTTCATGAACACTCCTGAGGACCAGCCTAGACATAACTATTTCTCGTACCAGCGTAGAGGTGTGGGAATAATTGAAGCACAGTTTACACGACCGTATCGGGAAGGAGTCTCAGTGTTCATTCAAATCCTGAAGATCACCCGCATTTATTATCCAAACAGCTTTTAAATCAAAACGTAAACTGAGGGGGAAGTTCATTAGCATTGTGTTTTCTAGGTAGTAGGGAGAATGACTTTGGTCATGTCCACACCTATGCCTATTCTGTCATGTAGACTGAAAAACACCTCTTTCCCAGACGACCTCCAAAATTACAACAGAAGGAGCAGAACGACATTAGCATATCCTGACCACTTGCTTAGGATGGTGTCAGGCTGTCTCAATATCAAAAGGCTAGGAGACCACCTTCTGTGCGGTAGGTTCAAATTGTGCCTTGCCAGGTTGCTCAGAAATCTGACTGCCATACAGTGTAGGAATATGGGTCTGTATAATCCAGCCCCCACAGAACACGAGGCATGCATGTGGATGTACATATATACCATGCAGTCAAAACACTCACACAGAAAAAAAATAACTTAAAAACTTAATACTTTCTTTGAATATACTATGATATTGGGACATACCCACTGATATTTAAAAATCACTGGTTCAGGGCTGCTGAGATGGTTCAGAGGGCAAGAGCACAAGCCTGAGTTTGACCCTAAGAACCCACATCAAAGTGAGGGACTGTGTAGGCAGACTTTTCTTTCCAACCTACTAGTTCCCCAATAACCAACATGGAGTCTAACACTAATTATAAATGCTTAGCCAAGAACTCAGGCCTGTTACTAGCTAACTCTTTTTTTTAAAATATTTATTTATTTACTATGTATACAATATTCTGTCTGTGTGTATGCCTGCAGACCAGAAGAGGGCACCAGACCCCATTACAGATGGTTGTGAGCCACCATGTGATTGCTGGGAATTGAACTCAGGACCTTTGGAAGAGCAGGCAATGCTCTTACCCTCTGAGCCACCTCTCCAGCCCTAGCTAACTCTTTTTTTTTTTTTTTTTTTTGGTTTTTCGAGACAGGGTTTCTCTGTGGTTTTGGAGCCTGTCCTGGAACAAGCTCTTGTAGACCAGGCTGGTCTCGAACTCACAGAGATCCGCCTGCCTCTGCCTCCCGAGTGCTGGGATTAAAGGCGTGCGCCACCACCGCCCGGCTCTAGCTAACTCTTAAAAATTTAAATTAACCAGTATTTCTTATTTACCCTCTGCCAATGTTAGCACCTCCTTCCAACACAGCACATTCATCTCTCTTGCTTCTCTCTGCATCCCTCCTGATTCCTCCAACTTCTTCCCAGGATCCTCTCTGCCCCAAAAACCCTGCCTAGCAATCGGTCAATCAGCTTTTTATTAACAATCAGAGCAACACATTTTCACAGTGTACAGAAGGATTTTTCCACAGGAGGACCGACTCCACAAAGTTTCACATATGATGTTGTGTTATGCACATGCATCACACAAAAATGATAAAAAAAAATCACTGATCCATGTGAGATTAAACTTTCAATGAACATGTCCAAGTTTGAAGAAATATTTCCTAAAGCCACACTCAGAGAATTCAGGCAGCATTCTGTTCACAGCAAAAGCCTGTCCCTGAATACAACTAATAAACCTGGGGTAGTGGCTCATCCAGGTAAGATGTTCTGACCTGGAGCCAGAATTCAGATCAGTTTGTAGACGAATAATCAAGACCATTAATCAGTACACATGGTACAACGAGCCCTCTTAGCAGGACAAAGATCTTCATTGCTTCAGAGTGCAAACCAGGGTAAAACAGGAGGGGGACTATCAAATTTAATCTTTTCAAGTGGTTTCTTTCTCTCACCACCCCCTCTCTGGTTTTTCGAGACAGGGTTTCTCTGTGTAACAGTCCTAGCTGTCCTTGAACGAGTTCTTGGAGACCAGGCTGGCTTAGAACCTAGGAAAGATCCACCTGCCTCTCCTCCCAAGTGCTGGAATTAAACGTGTGCACCACCACTGCCCAGCTTCAAATGATCTCTTATGAATTTATTCTTTTTGGGTTTTTGTTTTATTTTTATTTGAGGTAGTTTTGCTCTGAAACTCTGACTATCCTGGAACTCACTCTGTAGACCAGGCTGGCCACAAACTCAGAGATCTATAGCTGCCTCTGCCTCCCAAGTGATGGGATTAAAGGCGTAAACTACTACCACCCGGCTAGTTTATACTTGTTTTTAAGAAATTCTTATAGAATATTTATTAGAAACTAAATTCTAAAAGATTAAAGGAGGGCCTCAAGTTCACCTGTTTTTAGAGGAGGAACTCATCTATAAGAATGTGTTTAAAGAATTCCTACTTAGCCAGGAGCTGGTGGTGCACACCTTTAATCCCAGCACTTGGGAGGCATAGATAGGTGGATCTCTGAGGCCAATCTCGTCTACAGAGCAAGTTCCAGGAAGGGTGCCTTAAAAAAGAAAACAAAACAACAACAACAACAAAACCACAACCAAAGCTTACTCTACTATAGGTGTTGGAGATAAGGTAGTGCACAAGGGACTCAAGAGTCCCTGTCCCTGTCCTTATGGAAATGGAAATGATTGTAACACATCTAAGCAAAGAGCAGGTCTGGTTGAATAACTAACTCAGTCTAAAAACCGCACTGATGGAAGACTGATGTTTGGCTGAAGAGTGCAGCTGGTGAATGGGGAAGCTCCGGAGTTTCTGGTAGGGCCATTATCAGTCATCACAGGGCAAGTAAGTTTGTGGGACAGGAGAAATGACTGTTTTATCAGGGAAAAAACATTGGATTGGGGGAAAACAAAATTAAAACAGAGACAAAGAGAGTTCTTTGTGAACTTAAGGCATTGGTCTGGACCCTTTTAGAGTTACAGACAGTTGTGAGCTGCCATGTGGGTGCTGTTGAGCCATCTCTCCAGCCCCTGCTCTGGAAGATTCTTTAAGATGGATAGAGAAATGCTCCTTATATTGTAGGGATGTAGAATATCAGTATACACAAGGAGCCAGTTTGTAATTTCTTTTTTTTTTAATTTTATTGATTTTTTTTATTGAGCTCTACATTTTTCTCTGCTCCCCTCCCTGCCTCTCCCCTTCCCTTCAACCCTCTCCCAAGGTTCCCATGCTCCCAACTTATTCAGTAGATCTTGTCTTTTTCTACTTCCCATGTAGATTAGATCTATGTAAGTCTCTCTAAGGGTCCTCATTGTTGTCTAGGTTCTCTGGGATTGTGATTTGTAGGCTGGTTTTCTTTAGTTTGTAATTTATTTCTTTTTTTCTTTTCTTTCTTTCTTTTTTTTTGAGACAGGGTTTCTCTGTAGCTTTGGAGCCTGTCCTGAAACTAGCTCTTGTAGACCAGGATGGCCTCAAACTCACAAAGATCGGCCTGCCTCTGCCTTCCCGAGTGCTGGGATTAAAGGCGTGCGCCACCACCGCCCAGTGTAATTTCTTTTAATTATCCTGGGGACATCAATATGAATTATTGTAAATTAAAGTTTGATCTTTATTATTGCTATAAACTATTAGATTCATGCATATAATCACTTGATAAGAAAACAGTTAAATTCACAGGATGTTTATTGTGTGCTAGGTATGGTCCTAAATATTTTATGTATGTTAACTCCTTGAATACTAACAACAGCTCTTCTTAGGTACTTTTATAATTTTCAATTACATATAAAGAAATAGGCTGGGCATCTCATTACTCAAGAGGCAGAGGCAGGAGGATCTCTGTGAGTTTGAATTCAGCCTGGTCTACAGAGCTAGGCTCAGAGACAGCCAGGGCTACACGAGAAACCCTGTCTGGGAAAAACAAAACTAACCAACCAACTAACAACAAAACAAACAAAGAAAAACAGAAAAGAAACAGAAGCACAGTAGATTCGATGAACCTCACATATAATGACAGATCTGCTCTTTAGTCCCAAGCATAGCCTGGTGTACCAGGCTTTTTCTTTGGTGCTATCAATCAGTTCCCAAATCATGATACATACACTTATTACTAGTTTTCAATGCCTTAGCTTAGCTCTTATTTTAATCTGTTTCTTTTCATCTATGTTTTGCCTCGGGCTTTTGACCTTTCTTTGTCCCACTCTGTATCTGCTGGCTGGCAGCTGATGCCTGGCCCCGGGCATCTCCCTCTTTTGGGCCCTCATTTTCTCCTCCTCCTCTCCAGTCTAGATTCTTCCTCCTATTTATTTTTTATGTCAGGCAGCCCCACCTATCCTCCTGCCATTCAGCTTTTTATAAGGCCAATCAGGTACTTTAGGCAGGAAAATGAAACAAATGCAACACATCTTTACATAATAAACAAGTGTAGCATAAACAAACACAACAGCTTTACACAGTTAAAAGTAATATCCCACAGCATAAACAAATATAAGACATCTCTTCTAAGTTAAAATAATATTCCACAACAGCCTGCCTCCAGAATTCACATCCTTAATCAATTCATGAGCTTTTCTACCACCTCCAGACCCAATTAGCAGCAAGGACCAAAGGGGTTGGGAATGGTGGCAGTCTAGGTAGCTTAGGCTAACCAGAAACTTTTGATTTTTTGGCCTCAGCCTTTAGAGTGAGGAATTGTATCCATTCATTAACATGCTGCAAACCTGGAAGAATTTAACCTTCACTGTGACTTCACCTTTACCCAGCAGCTAGTGACACCTGGTGTTGTACTATATTGCTTTAACTATGTAAAGATGTGTTACGTTAGTTTATGCTTGATAGGCAGGGCTGGTGGGCAGACAGAATAAACAGGAGGATGACTCTAAGCTCGAGAGAAGAGAGACAACAAGGGAGAAAGAGTGGGAGATGCCCAGGGCAAGCCAGCCAGACATGGAGGAAGCAGGAAAAATAGGACATACAGAATGAAAGGTAAAAAGCCCTGAAGCAAAACACAGATGAAGAGAAACAGATTAAATTAAGTAGTAAGAGCTAGTAGGACATGCACAAAATATAGCCAAGCATTCATAATTGATAATAAGTTTCCATGTCTTATTTGGGAGCTAGTGGTAGCCCAAAAGAAAGCCTGATAGAGTTTAGTGTGTCAGAGTGTTTGGTTTACAAAGGCGCAGACACTCTTTGGGGAGGAAAGAGCTGATATGAAAGTAATTATCATAAAGAAATTCAGCTGGTCAGTGGTGATGCAAACCTTTGATTCCAGCACTCAGGAGGCTGTGGCAGGTGGATATCTGTGAGTTCAAAGCCAGCCTGGTCTACAGACTAAGTTCCAGGCCATCCAGGACTACACAGAGAAATCCTTTCTTGAGTAACAAACAAAAAACAAAAGAAAAAGAAAAGAAATTCAAGAGCTCTGTGCATGGTGGTACACATGTATAAACCCAGAACTCATAGGCTGAAGTAGGAGCATAATGAGTTTGAGGCCACTCTGGGTTATACAGTGAATACCAGATCAGCCTACATTATGTAACAATATTCTGTATCAAAAAAAATGACCAAGGCTAGGGACATGGATCAGAGGATAAAAAGGTTACTGCACAAGTACAAAGCCCTGGATCTGAATCTTCAGAACCCACCAAAGCCAGATGTAGAAGACTGAATCCTAATCTTAGTGTTGCTAAGGGGAGATGGGAGGTACAGACAGGAGAATCCTCAGACGCTCATAGGTCAGCTATCCTGACTGCAGTGGTGAATGACAAAAAGAAATCTTGCCTCAAATGAGGTATAAGACAAGGACTGCAGACCTCCATACATTCGTCCTGGTATCTGCATGGCTGCATTCACATCACATACAACACACATATCACATTATGTACAGCTATACATATCACACACACACACATATATATATATAACATCACACATACATACACATATTACATATAGGCACACATCACATACACACATATATATTAAAGAATATATACATATAGACCGTGCACACAGATATAAATATCACACACACATATATAGCTGGATTTTTCTTTGGGCCACCAGCTTACAAATAATGACATGGTGTAGAAATAGGAGTGACAGGCTGTGTTCCTGCTGCCTGGTTCCCGGCCGCCTGGCTAGCTTATGCCCCGAAATAACAACACACAAATTATATTCATTTAAACACTGCCTGGCCCATTAGTTTCAGCCTCTTATTGGCCAATTCTCACATCTTGCTTTAACCCATATTTCGTAATCTGTGTAGCACCACGAGGTGGTGGCTTACCGTGAAAGATCTTAACCTGCATCCATCTCAGAGAGGAGAGCTATGGTGTCTGCCTCACTGCCTTCTTCCTCCCAGCATTCTATTTTGTCTATTGTACCTATCTAAATTCTGCCCTATCAAAAAGCCAAGGCAGTTTCTTTATTAACCAATGAAAGTAACACATAGACAGATGACCCTCCTCCATCAACATGGAGACATTATAAAAGCTTGGCCGTAGCTTAGTCTTGTCCCACTAGCTCTTATAAATTAACCCATTTATTTTAACCTACATTCTGTTGCATAAATCCTTACTTCATCTCTCCATACCACCCATCGCCTATATTGCTTCCTCCACATCTGGCATTAACATAGGTAAGACAATAGAATATTCTCCAAAATTGCCAAATACAATGAATTGGATATTGTAAACGTAATTCTTACTTGGTAATTATTCTTGTTGTATACAGTTTTACTGTGTTAGAGTGTAAATGGAATTTCCTTTGGGGCACCAGCTCACAAAAAAATGACATGGAGACTTATTATTAATTATGAATGCTCAGCCTATAGCTTAGATTTGTCCCACTAGTGCTTTTTTTGTTTGTTTTGTTTTTAGAGACAGGGTTTCTCTGTGTAACAGTCCTAGTTGTCCTGAAACTAGCTCTTGTAGACCAGGCTGGCCTTGAACTCCTGGAGATCTGCCTGCCTCTGCCCCCGAGTGCTGGGACTACAGGCGTGCGCCACCACCGCCCGGCTCGGCTCCACTCTTATAACCAAAACTAACCACTTCTATTCATCTACACGTTGCCGTGTGACTCATGACTTTTCTCCTCTCTATGTTGCCCATCCTGCGTACTCCTAACATCTCTGCCTTTTCCTTCCCAGCATCCCTCTGCCCAAAAAGTCCTGCCTAGATGTTGGCCATTCAGCTTTTTATTAAACCAGTCAGAGTGACACATATTCACAGTGTACAAAAAGATCATTTCAAAACATTAAACACTTTCCTTTTTATTTAGACAAAAAAATGGAAAAGTGTTGTGGATTATTTGTAAAGATGTGTCTTTGTCAAAGCACCTTCTGATTGATTTAATAAAGAGCTGAATGGCCAATAGCTAGACAGGAAGAGGTTAGGCAGACCCTCGGGAGATAGAGAGGACTCTGAGAAGAAGAAAGGCAGAGTCACCAGGAGATGCAGAGCAAACAAGATGTGCAGAAAGTGAGCTAACAGCCATAAGACCTGTTGCAGAATGTAAATTAATATAAATGAGTTAATTTAGGTTATAAGAGTGAGCAAGTTACAAGTCTAAGATCTAAGCTGAGCTTCCCATGTCATAGGGATGCTGGAGGAACAGAGAAAGACTTGTTACAAATAAATCTTCATTTTAAGAACACAAAAAATTTTCCTTCCATCCTCTGAAGGTTTGAGGGAATGACCTAACAATAAACAGACTAGGCAGGAAAAAAAGACATATATTTTTATTAATGTTCCAAAGAAGAAAAAGTCACAACTTGCGGGGGTGGGGAGTGGTTACCACAGTAGTGATGGTCCAACATTAGTGAGGAACTTACATATGTTTTTGTCTTTTTTTTTTAAATAGGGAAGGGAGCTAATAAGAAATGTCAGATAGTGAAATATTATTGGGGAAACTTAGCCTCCTTAAACATATACTACTCTAGGACAAAATGTGTCCGAGGCACAACAGAAAATGGATTTGTAAGTGATTCTCCATGGGGCCAAAACAAAGGACAATGATGCATGTCAGAAGCTGTGTGTGCAGACAGATATCAATGTTCCTTCCATGTAGTTCATGGTGAAGTCTCAGTAAGATGGAAGGCAGCTGTCTTCCCCATCCCTGGATTGTTAGGTAGATAAGGAATCGTGTAGAAAGCCTCTTTGTATTCAAAAAACACGAAGAAACAAGAGGTCAAAGGGACTTTAACTCTGTGGAAGATCAAAAAACCTCTCAGAACGACAAAGCATCAACCATCACTGAGCGACTATTTTGACATACCCAACAGCATATTATGTTTTTGTTTGTTTCAGACAGGGTCTCTCCATTATGTAGCCCTGGCTATCCTTGATGTTACACTTTAGACCAGGTTGGCTGACTTCAATGACTGCCTCTGCCTCTCAAGGGCTGGGAATAAAGGTGTTTGCCACCACATCCAGCTAATTTTATGGAATATGACTTATAAAAGAAAGAGAAATATTTCTAAGATAAATGTGATGAAGCTAAAACACAAACTTGAACATATATCCTGTTTAGAAACAAATCCTGTTATAGCACTTGTGTTTTTGTTCCACTGGTGGACAAAGGCAGGGAAGACAGATGCAAAAATAGTACCTCTTTTGTAACTCAATACTCATTATTTGGTATAAATTTTGATACATACAAAAAGGAAAACGATACAAGATAGCCTAAAGGGTTGACAGTGCTGATGACGCTTGTCTTGAACATGAGGTCGCAGCTGAAAATGTCTGTAAATTGAATTCTGTTTCAGTGTAGGACTGGCATTTCCTACCTACAGATTGGTATTCTGAGTAAATTAGGAAAGAATACGAACTGAACTTTTCTTTTGGGGGCAGGGGGTTGAGACAGGGTTTTTCTGTCTAGCTTTGGAGCCTGTCCTTGAACTTACTCTGTAAACCAGGCTGGCCTCAAACTCACAGAGATCCATCCGCCTGCCTCTGCCTCCACCTGGGATTAAAGGTGTAGGCCACCACCACCTGTCATGAACTGAACTCTTTAAAGGCATGTATCACCACCACCCAGCTAGGACCTAACTCTTAAGAGATGTGGGTTGTCAGCAACTGAAAGGCAGGCCTACCTTAAAATGCTTTCTAAAGTAAATCAAAATGCTAGAGATTCTCCAGTGCAGAACTTTGAAATTGTCATGAGTATGTCTTTAATTTGAGGAGAGATAAAATGATAGGACAGGACAACTGGATTAAGCACGTTTCTTTGAGAAAGGGCTATTTTCAGATTCCAACACCCCCCACCCCTGCAGACAGTATTTCTCTGTGTAACAACTCTGGCTCACTATGTAGATCAGTATGGTTGGAGTTCACAGAGATCCGCCTGCCCCTGCCTCCTGAGTGCTGGGATTAAAGGTGTGTGCCACCACCACCTAGTTTATTTCTAGGAATCCTAAACTTGAGTGATCCTGATGGAAAGCAAAGGAATCACATGTAAAATTCCTTAAATAAAAAATTATTAACTTAAAAAATACTTTTAAGTTGGGCATGCCTATCATAGACCTTTATTTCTAGCACTCAGCTAAAGGCAGGCAATGAGCCAGCCTGGTCCAAACAGTGAATTCAAGGTCAGCCAGGGCTATATATTGTTGTGGGATATTTGATCAAAACATAAACCTGAGACTGCATTATTTACTTGAAAAACCTGTTTCTAGTTGTGGTGGCTCAGCCCTAGCACACACATTTAATTCAAGATCTTTCTGCTTGCATTTTGTAAACAGGACTAAAAAGAAAAGTCAACCAAAAGGGGGAGCAAACAACTAGGTGGCAGGAAGAGAACATAAGATTATTAAGAAAAACCATAGGGAGTAAGAGGGAATCGGAAGGATGAGTAGAGAGATGCACAGGAAGCAGAAGAGAGGGACAAGGAGTTGGGGGACTCATGTTTGAGACGGACAAAGTGAGGCTTCTGGGACATCGGCTGTGGAGGAAGGTCAGCTGGTGCTTTCTCTGCTTCTCCTGGGATAGTAGGCTTTCACCCCAGCATCTGGCACCTGAATCTTTATTGGTAAAAATCAAACAATTGAGATTTTGTTAAAAACAACATTGGCTCTCCAACATGTGACATGACTCATGTTATACCCACACATTCTAGCCTCCTGGAATATGCAGAAGATGTGGCAAAAGCCAGCATTGGACTAATGAATGCAGATCAATGAGGGACAAGCAAAGTAACCCTATGCCTTCAGCAAATGACTCAGGGGACCTACTGCAGGTTTCAAAACCAAATTTGGTTCAATCATTCCCTGTCAGCATTGGAGAAACTCATCCACAGAATGATTGAAAGACTTAATACCTGTTATTAAAAAGAACACAGCTCTGAATGTGATGAAGGATAGAACAGTATCAGTAGATAAAGGGTCAGAAGAGATCAAACAAGTATTTTGGCAAACTGGTACAAATGGTCAGAGACCAAAGCTAAAAATACAGATAAATGGCATTGAAATTGAAAGTTTTGTAGATACAGGAGCAGAAATAACAGTAATCTCATTGCAGTACCCAGACACTTATTAATTATGAAATCTTGGTTTTTAGGTTAGGTTTGTCTCAACTAGCTCTTTTAAGAAAATTAACCCATTATATCATATGGCATTACCTCTCTGCTTGCACTTTGTTTCCTCTGTCTCCTGATATCTCCTCAGCATAATTTCTGCACCTAGTCTTTCTCTCTTCACCGCCCCCCCAACCATGCCTAACTCTCCTGTCTAGCTATTGGACATTCAGCTATTTATTAAACCAATCACAGTGACACATCCTCACATAGTGTAAAAAAATATTCCACAACATTTCACCCAAATCTTGGCACCCAGATTGGTCTCTTTAGGAGGTAAATATTCAGCTTCTAGGGAATGAAACAAAGTACAAGGTGGACTGAATGTACAGGGCCAGAAGGACAGGTAGGGAGATTAAAACCGTATGTGGCTAACTGCTGTGGAACAATCTTTGTACACTGTAAATATGTATTACTCTCATAGGTTAATAAAGATCTCACTGGCCTATTGCAGGGCAGGAAGAGACTGGGTGGGAAAGCCAGACTAGAAGGAAGTAGGGAAGAAGGGTGGAATTTCGAGTCACCAGCCAGACATAGAGGAAGCAGGACGTGTACAAAATGAGGTAACAGGCCATGAGTCATGTAGTAAAACTAAGATTTAAAAAAACTGGATTAGGGCTGGAGAGATGGCTCAGCGATTAAGAGCACTGCCTGCTCTTCCAAAGGTCCCGAGTTCAATTCCCAGCAACCACATGGTGGCTCACAGCCACTTATAATGAGGTCTGGTGCCCTCTTCTGGCCTTCAGACATACACACAGAAAGAATATAATAAATAAATAAATATAAATAAAAAAGCTGGATTAAGTTGTAAGAGCTAGTTAATAATAAGCCTGAGCTATCAGTCAAGCATTTATAAATATTTATTGAGTCTCTGAATTGGTTAGTTGGGAACTGGCAGGCAGGAAAGAAAAGTCTACTGACAGCTAACATAGTAATGAATTTGTTGGTTATAGCACTAGAACAGGTGGTAGAACAGCAGTTAAATACTCAACATATTGAAGAATTGATCAGTTCTTGGAATTCTCCTGTATTTGTTATTAAAAAGAAACCTGGAAAATGGAGAATGGTAACAGATCTGAGAGCTATAAATAAGGCAATTCAGCCAATGAGGTCTCTGCAGCCTGGAATTTCCTTGCCTTCTTTATTACCTAAGGGATGGTCTATTATAGTGTGCTGAAGTGTATTGTGTCTCTGCCTAAGGCACCTTCTGATTGGTTTAAGAAAGAGCTAAATGGCCAATAGCTAGGCAGGAGAGAATAGGTATGATTTCCAGGCAGAGAGAGAGAGAAACTGGGAGGAGGAATCTAGGTGAGCAATTTCACCACCAGACTCAGAGCAAGTTGGATGTGCTATATCAAAAAGAGGTAACTGAGCCATGTGGTAGAAGGCAGATTAAAAATTATGGGTTAAGTTATAAGAGTTAGTTGGATAAAAACCTAAGCTAAGGCTAAGAATTAGTAATAAGTCTCCGGGTAATTATTTGCAGGCTGGAGGACCAAAGATAGTTTGACAAGAAAGCTTGCTACTTTTTAACTATACCTTTACAAGAACTGGACAGAGAAAAACTTCTCTTCACAATGCCTACTTTTAATAAATCCCAGCCTGTTAAAAGGTACCACTAGAAAATTCTTCCACAAGGAATGTTAAACAGCTCCATCTTATGTAAATATTTTGTACAATAGCTATTAGAAATAATTCATAGGAGCTGGAGCAATGGCTTAGAGGTTAAGAGCACTGGCTGTTCTTCCAGGTCTTGAGTTCAATTCCCAGCAGGCACATGGTGACTCACAACCACCTAGAATGAGATCTGGTGACCTCTTCAGGTGTGTGAGCATACATTCCGGCAGAACACTGTATAAAACAAATAAATCTTGAAAAGAAAGAAGGAAAGCAGGCAGGCAGGCAGGAAGGATTTGTAGACAGTTTCCTCAGTCTAAAATCTATGGATGTCTTACTGGCTGATTCAGATGTAGATACCTTTGAAAAAATGTTTGATGAAGGAATGAGAAAAACAATGTAATGCAATTTGATATGGAAAAGCAACATAATTCAATCTTGGGGTTCACAGTGTGATCCAATATCTTGCAACATATGGCTGGTCTGTTACATAGGTCCAGCTTTGGCTCAAATCATATCCTTCAGCTTTTTAAGTGCTGGGATCACAAGTCTGAGTTGCCATGCCTGGCCACAAAAATGTTTTGTACATAGTATCTTTCCATTTCAGTCCGGTTCTTAACAACAGCTTTTTTCAAATGTACCTAGTGTCCTTTCTTCTTCCACAATCCATAGGACACATTTTAATCCACATCTTACCTGACCTGTTACATGTAACACTTTAAACCTTTCTTTCTTCCTGTTTGCTCCTTCTTACTGTCCTCAGCTTCCTCCCCTCGTCTAATCCCTCAAATACATATTTCTTCTTCTCTAGGCCATTATCCTCTTTTACAGCGCCAATAACTATCCATATGCACAGAAGCGCACTTTAAAGTTTCTTGGTTTCCAACCCACACGGTCTCCCTTAGAGTTAAAATAATATAACCCAGTTCTTCAAGTCAGAACATTCATACCACCTTATCCAACGCATGCCTTCCTACCTACACACCACCACCGACTCTTCCTTATCTTCCTAATTGTTCTCTCCTCTACTTTTCCAAACATTCTTTACAAGGCAACCGGTGATCTCTCTCTACGCAGCCCGCTCCCTGGGGACTGAACACTAGGCTGAACTGTGCTAAGAACACATTCTCTCACTGAGCTAACGTTATAGTGGTCTTCCTCGCTTAGATGAAGCCCAAACTGGTCTCCACCTTCAGAGCTCAAACAATCCTCCTACCTCAGGCTCCAGACCGGCACTAACATGCCCAGGTTGGCAAGTAGTGATCTTTCTACAATACAAACACAATTGCTCACACCTCTGTTTAGACCCTTCAAAGCCCTTTCATTGCCCTTAGGATAAAGTAAATCTACAAGGCCGCGAAACCAGATCCCTCCCTATCTCGTAGACCTTATGCATTACCTTTTCCTTTAGCCACGTTAGGCTGTTGGCAGCTCCAGAACAAACGTGAGCCCCACCCCACCGCGCCCCCCTATTCAATTCCCGACAGTCCTACTCGAGTCAGCTCAGGAGAGACGTTCGACAGGAAGTGAAAGCGCAAAAGGAAAACACTGAAGGGATGAATTCCGAGAGCAACTCTGAGAAGCGCTGCAAGGTCCGGGTTTCAGAACGTCCGGGTGACAGGAAGTTCAAAGCAAAGGTTAAAGCCAGATCTTGAACTTTCACCCAAGTTCACCAGGCAGTCCAGCTCCCGTACTATTCCGCCCTTACGTGTCATGGCTGCCAGCCCAACTCTCCCAATGGGCTTCGGAGTCCGATACCAGCCAGCTCTGGCGCCACCAAGTCGTCCACAGCCAAGCGCGTTACTCTCTCCGCTTCTTAGAACCGCCCCGAAACCGCCACTAAGAAAACCCTGCGTTGCCAGCTTGCCCCAAAGCAAGATGGCTGCCCGTCTCCATTCTCTCTTCCCTACGTGAAGCTAGCCATTCCCTGCTTAATGCCGCTGCCAGGCTGCCCTCACCTAGTATGGCTCCTCCGCTCATGCCTCGTTATGGTCTCGAAGCCGACACTAACCGGCCAGGTTCCGGGAGGCGCTGTGCAGGATGCAGCCACCCCCGCCCGTCCCTCCCCTCCCCCACGCCCGCGGCGGCGGCGGCGGCGGAGGCGGAGGCGGCAGCGGCTGGAGCCCGGATGCGGCGCCGGGAGACAGGCCCGGGAGAGCCGCGCGGATGGATCCAACATGGCGGCGCCGAACCTGAGCCGAGAGTGAGGCGGCGGGGCGGCCGGAGTGGGGAGGGGGAGTCGAGTGGGACGGGGCGGGGCCGGGCGGGGCCGCCGAGGGCTTGGGGGAAGGAAAGTGAAGGGGGAGGCGGTGGCGACGTCCAGCCGGAGAACCTCCGGGGAGGGAGGTGACGGGACACTGCCAGGTGGGGGAGGGGAGAGGCCGAGGGGGGCGTGCAGGGGAGGTGGCAACTGTGGGAGAGGGCAGGGGTCGGGGCGCACGAGTGCGAGCATGGGGAGGGGCGTAAACAAGGGCCCAGGCCGGGCCAGGCCAGGGGTATTAAAGAGGCCGAGGTGGGGAGCGGGGCTGGGATCCAGCGCCTCGAGAGGGGTAGGAGCCGGAGGGAGAGCCTGAGGGTGCGAAGGGGCAGGGGGCTTGTGGCATGCGGTGGCAGGAGGGACCGGACTCCCGGGAGCGCTGTTGTGAGGACGTGGGAGAAGGGGGGAAGAATTTGACTTGAGACGTTTCGTGAAGGGAGGCTTTCAAAGTGTTAAAATTGGAAGTGGAAGCGGAAGGGCCTTGGGGAGAATTCGGGTGGAAAAGGAGAGAAGGAGGGTTTGGGGAATGGGGAGAGTGGAGATGTGCCGAGGCGGTGTAGAAAGTGAGAGACCCGGAGGAAAGTTTGGAAGGAAGGGGGGATAGGGCAGTGGAGCTGCACGGATGAGAGAGGTTTGGGGGTTTCCCTCTCCCCTGTGGAAAGACAGCAGAGTTAGGCAGTATCAGTTGCAGCCAATTTTAATTGCCAGGCGCTTAGCTTTTAATAGGGTGGGAAGGGCAGAAAGGAATGGTCATGTGGGTTTGGAGAATTGGGGTTGAATGAGGGTTCAACCGGATTTGCTTTCCAAAACAGACTCTTGCTTACTGCTTCCTTGTTTTTCCTGGTTACAAATAGGGAGATGAGTAAAGCGCTCTTCTAGTTTTTTTTTTTTTTTTGCAATTAGCCGTACAAGAATGGGGAGGGAATCGTGATTGGAACCTTATATATAAAGGTGGAGGCGCTGGGAGCCTGAGGAGGCTATGGAAGAGGCAGCCTGGCATTTAGGTAATCAGGCTAATTAAATATGCCTTCCTTTGCAGACCCTCCTTTGGCTCTTCGGGTGCTGGGAGGGAAGGGGGGGTCCATATGCATATTTCGAGGCCTGGTTCTTACTGAAGCGTAGGCGTGACTGGATGCTGCTTTAGTGGCTATTTTGTTCTTGTTGTGTGCTAAAGGAAAAGGTGAAGTTCGAAATTGATTCTGGCCTGCTGAGTGAAGTCTAGCGAAGGAAGTGCTTTCTTGGGCTGCAACTTTTCCCCTTCCAGTTCCTCCTAAGCGCCCATGTTGTAAGAAAATAGATGGACTAAGGATCTGAGGAGAAAAGGGAGACTGTGTCAGCGGAATGGTTTTTTTCCCAGAGATGGTTGAGTTGGGGCTCTTCTTGCTATGAGCCATTGAGCCTGGAAATTCTTGGGGTTGATACTACATTGTGAATTGACAATCAGAGAGGGGACTTTGGGGACTTTGTTATGTTTGAGTTCTCTTCTTTAGCTTGGAGTAGTTTGTTCAGTGAGGTGACTTTAGGCTCCGATGACTTTTTTGGCTAACTGTGGGTGGACCTTTGAAGTTTCAAAATAAAGCTTGAAATTTTGCTCTTTCCCTCCTTACTTGTTTTTGTTTTTGTTTTTCTGCTGGCTTTGAAACTTGTGCTAGGAAGAGACCTGGGAAATTAAATTTCTTGCAAAGGTAAGTCTGGAACTTTTTGTTGTTTTCCAACAGTGGAAGGGACTGGGAAGGGTATGGCAAGCGTTGGGGTGAGGTAGATAGATGCTAGGGAAACTGTGGTTCACTCACTTTTCTGAGATCATTAAGGTTTCTCACAGTTACTCCTCAGGTAACTGGAGTTAGACAGGAGGAGAGAAAAATGGATCTTAGGTGTCTTGGACAAGGTCCTAGTGTTGGTTTGCTATTGTCTAGCTTTCTGGTCAGCTCTGAGTGAAACGTGTTTAGCATATGGAAAGCTGTGCTCTTGTACATTAGCTGTGAAATATTTCTCTTGGAGGGTGACTGAGGCACTTCAGCAGGAAGGCTTTTCTTCTAGTTTACTGTCTCTCCCAGCTGTTCAGAGTTCTTGGGATTTTTTTTGAAAACATACTGTGTAATTCTGCCTTCCAGATATATCTGGTTATGTTTTCCTAGTCCCACCAGCAGGAAAGCGCTTCATGTACTCTAACCGCCTTGAAGATTTTTTCATGTAGTAGTTGCTTCAAGGTTCAAGCCACTGTCCTCCCCCCACCCCCTCCAAGACAGGGTTTCTTTGTGTCTACTCATGGTAGACCAGGCTGGTCTCGAACTCACAGAGATCCACCTGCCTCTGCCTCCGTCTCCCAAGTGCTGGGATTAAAGGCATGCGCCACCACCGCCTGGCAAGCTATTCTTTTTTTTTAGATAGGGTCTCACTATGTAGTTCTGGCTGGCCCATAATTTGCTATGTAGACTAGGCTGGCCTCAATCTCACAGAGATCCATCTGCCTCTGCCTCCCAAGTGTGGGGATCAAAGGGTGTGCCACAACACCTGGCTATTGTCACTTCTTTTTTTTTAAGTTCTTCCACATGACTTAGTCTTGTAAGGGCTTCCAAAAGAGTCAAATATTTTTTTTCTCTTGTGAAAATATAGCTGTTATTCCTGTTAGAAAGAAGCTACATTTTCATCCTAAGATATTCTTCACATATTGTTTCTGATAATCAAAGCACTTTAAAAAGTTAGAGTTGTCATTTCTGGATGGGAGAGTCTAGACTGCTTGACTAGAGAATAATCTGTCTTGAAGAGACTGTCTAGGTACACATAGCCTCTTAGAGGCTCTTGGTATTTCAGTCCTCCCTAAAGGAAGACAAACTGGGACTTCCGGAAATTCAGCAGTTCATCAGAATCTAGAATTATTCTGTGCTAGGATGTATGTAGCTCAGTGGGAGAGCGCTTACCTACTCATGCCCAAGGCCCCTAGGTTTTAATCTCTATTCCAAAAAATTTTGCATGTTAATATCTGAAATAAAGCAAGATCATTCAGTGGATCAGTATACTTGTTTATGGTTGTGTATCTGTTTGTTTTTATAGAGTCTCACTATTGTAGATCAGGCGGCTTTGAACTCGGAGATCCACCTGCCTCTGCCTCCCAGGTGCTGGGATTAAAGGTGTGCTACCGCGCTTGGCTGCCTGCTGCTTTCTGTCTCAGTAGTTACCGTATCTTAGAAACCAACACAAACGTTCTTTCTAAGAAATCTGTTTGGAGGAGTGTGTTCTGACCGCGGTGCTATCTTCCATCTAGGGGCTCTGTGTCTAAGCTGAGTTCTCTTGCCACTGAAAGCTGAATATAATTTGGATTAAGAGGAAGTTGGTAACATTCTTTTCATCCTGAAGTGAGATTCTTAGACACCTTGGCTGGGTTGCTGAGTTAACTCACAATCCTAGATGATAATTAAATGGGGAGAGCTGCCCACCAGCCTGCACGCCAGCGTCTTGATATTATGCTGGAAGACATGCCTTGGGAAATGCTTATTTCTGTGTTTTGCTTCCTTGCATAGTGTTAGTCTGATCAGTGGCCCAACAAGGAAGAGTCTGGATCATTTGTGTTGGTCTTAAAGAAGTTGGCATTTTCTTAGTCCCACACAATTTCAGATATAACTAGGTCAAAGTAGACCTCCTGGGATGGACCAGAAGGGAGTATGTCTCTACCACCTGCTGTTCACCTGAATGGCAACAGCAGGCGACAGAGGAGGCATTGCTGGGGTGAAATGAAACGCGTTTGTGATAGTTGGATTTAGGAGTTAAATGAGCTGTGTCTGACTGGCCTTCCTTTTCCTGTAGAATATGATAGAATTGTTTTGGGTTGAAGAGACCTAATAGCGTCTCTGGATCTAATAAGGAAAGTGACATGCATCCTTTTTTAATCATCTTTCATGTAAAATAGAATTTCTCAAACTTAGTACTATAGACATTTTTATCCAGATTATTATTATTTTGGTTTTTCAAGACAAGGTTTCTCTGTATAGTTTTGGAGCCTGTCCTGGAACTCACTCTGTAGACCAGGCTGGCCTCAAACTCACAGATCCACCTGCCTCTGCCTCCTGAGTGCTGGGATTAAAGGTTTGCACCACCGCCGCCTAATGTCGTCCAGATAAACTTTTGTTGATAGTGCTTGTCTCCTGCGCTGTAGGATGTGTAGCGGTGCCCTAGCATTATTGGATGCTGGTAGTAGGCTCTTCACAAAGCTTGACAATCAAAACCGTCTCATTGCCAGATGTCCCCTGGTTGGACAAATTGCTCTGATGAATCCTAGTACCTTAGATGATCTAGTACTTAAAAGTGATTCTGTCCCCCTTCCTCCCCCCTCCCAAGAGAAGGGTGTTGATCCCAGAGGATCGAGACCTATTGTAGAATTACATTGATTGTGGAATTAGGACTACAGTGTTTTCCTTTATTTTGCCTCATTTTCCAGGGACAGAGTATGTGGGGGTGGTTTTTCTTAATTGCTTAGGGTTTCAGGACACTTTGAATTAGAGAACCAAGGAACAACCTGCTCTTCTGATTGGTTGGACGTGAAGCCTGCCCATCTGTTTTCTTTGGGATGCTTATAATCAGCAGCTGGCCAAGGGAACAGGTGGGATAGGGACCATGAAAAAGTTGCAGGGACTCTAAGGAAGCTCAGTTTTCTCCTGCTGCCTACTTGAGTAAGAAGCTATTTTTCCTCAGCAGCCCCATTTGTACTCGGTGACAACAGGTGAAACGGGAGAGGAAGAGATGGGGAAAGCCAGTGTGTAGTTGAATAACGGTTCCCTCAGCTGTTTCCCATACTGTGGGTGGGATACCTGGCCTATCAAAACTACATGTGGCTTATATTTCCTTTTTTTTTTTCTTGGATTTCTCCTTTTTCTTTTTAAAATTTATTTATTGTTTTTTTCTTTGTTTTGTTTTGTTTTCTTTTTTGAGATGGGGTTTCTGTTTGTAGCCTGACTGTCCTGGAACTTGCCTTGTAGACCAGGCTGGCCTGCCTGCCCCTCTGGAGTGCTGGGATGAAAGGCATATATCAACTGGCTTATTTTTTCTTTTAAAGGGAAGGAGTCTCTCTGCACTTTCCTTGTTGGGTCACTGAGGGAGAAAGGTTCTGTCAGCTATCATGATGGTCCTTCTGAAGTAGCTTAGCACTCTGTTCTTCTTTTCTCTTTGGTGCTAGGAATAGACTCCAAGGCCTCATGAGGGCTGAGCATCACTCTACCACTGAGTGATAGCCGAAGCTTCTCGGTTTCTGTCTTGTAGCGTAGCCAGTATCCTTGTGTATAAAATGGTCGGAACATCATCTTGTTGAATAGGGTGGTTTGCTATGGGTAGTTTTTTATGGTATGGAGACAACTCTAGCTGGATTTATGTACTTGGTTACTGAAATGTGGAATGTACTCATGTGCACACCCCCACCCGCCCCATTCCGAGTCAGGTCCCACTGTATAACTCAACCTGGCCTTGAATTTGTTATCCACCTCAGCCCCCCTAATTCTGGGATTATAGGCGTGCACACGTACAGCCATGCCTGGTTTCCATGTCTTTTTGGTGGAGTCCTCTCTCTGTCTTGGACTTTGATAAGTTTGAGTTTGGTTGTTCAGTTGGTGTTGCTCGTGTTGTGACCTCTTGGAAATTCAGTTCAGTTCCCAACAACAGGCTGCTCCGACAGATGTCTGCTATTAGGGTTAGGATTATAGAGATGAGCCTGGCAGTGGTGGTGCACACCTTTAACCTCAGCACTCAGGAGGCAGAGGCTGGAGGATCTCTGTGAGTTTGAGGACAACCTGGTTTACAAATCAAGTTCCAGAACAGTTAGGGTTGTTGCACAGAGAAACCCTGTCTTGAACCCCCTCCCCACCCCCACCAAGAAAGATTAATGGTGGTGGGTTAGATGTGGTGGCAAATACCTTTCTTTAATCCTAGTACTCAGAAGGTAGAGGCAGGTAGATCTTCAAGTTGGAGGTCAGTCTGGTCTACATAGAGTTCCAGGACAGCCAGGGATACAAAGAGAGACCTTGTCTCAAAAAAAACCAGCACTTCCCCCACAAATATTGATGGTGTTAGAATCTGCCTGTAATCTTAGCATTGAGAAGGCTCAGGTAGGACGAATAAAAGGCCATTGCCAGCCGGGCGATGGTGGCGCACACCTTTAATCCCAGCACTTGGGAGGCAGAGGCTGGCAAAAAAGAAAGTCCATTGCCTACCTAGGTTACTTAGCAAGTTCAAGGCTAGTCTGGGCTACATGTTGAGACTTTGTATCAAAAAAAAAAAAAAAAGATTTAGAGAACAGAGACTCCTTGAAAGAGTCAGTTACAGAAGCTGGTGAGATGGCTCAGCAGGTTAAGGCATGTGCTACCAAGTCTAACAATCTGTCTTCCATCTCTGGGACTCACTTGGTAGAAAGAGAGAACTAACTGGCCCCTGAATGTTGTCCTCTGACCTCCACACGTGCACTGTGGCCGTATGCCCACACACACACACACAAAATAAATAAATAAATGGAATACAAATTAAAATAGAGCCAGCTGTAGTAGTATAGTTCACACGATGATCGGAATCTGAACCATGGCAATGGCAGTAGCAATGAAAGGGAGAGCACACTTAAGAAATATTTTGCCGCCGGTCGGTGGTAACATATGCCTCTAATCCCAGCACTGGGGAGGCAGAGACAAAAAAAGAAATATTTTGCATTGTATAGTAGGAATTAAGAACTGGCTGTGGTTGGTGGTCTTGGTCAGGGTAGAACAATACTCAGTAGAACTCTCTCTCAAGACAGTAAGTATGAGAAACTATAAAGTGGAGGTGAAAACTGTTAAAACTAGATGATTGGTTGATGATATTACCCAGGGTGAGTTTGTGAATGAAATACAGGACTGTGATTGGTCCTTCGCAGGGGTTTGTTACATGCCATCTGTGAGGAAGGGTTAGTTTTTTGTTTGTTCTTGTATTCTGTTTTTGAAACCAGTGGCCCAGAATGGATTCATCCTCCTGTTGCGTGAGGCTCTGTGTGCTGGGATTATGGCGTGTGCCACTATACTCACTTTGGCCACTGAGACTTTGAGGTTAAGGGACATGCTCAAAGTCACACAACTAGAGTTTGTAACGACACAGTCAGAATTTAAACTAGCTCTAGCTAGTGTCCGATTCAGTGTCTATATCAAAGACTGTATTCTCTACTTTTCGGTTTTGCCTATATTTAAGAAATGGGGCAGATGGTGGTGGTGCACACAGGTGGATCTCTGTGAGTTCAAGGCTGGCCTGGTCTACAGAGTGCGTTTCAGGACAGCCAGGACTACACAGAGAAATTCAATCTTGAAAGAGAAAAATAGATTAAATGAATGAATGAATGAGGCCAAGTGTGATATTGCGTGCCTTTAATCCCAGCACTCAGGAGACAGAAGCAGACAGATCTCTGAGTTTGAGGCCAGCCTAGTCTACAATGGTTTTAGGACAGCCAGGTTTACATAGTGGCCTGGGGCTCTCTCTGTAGACCATTAGTTTGGTCTCAAACTCCCAGAGATCCTTGTGAATTCTAGGATCAAAGGGGTACACTGTCCAGATGTTACTCTTACTGTATTTTTTTTTGTTTGTATAAGATGGGCTTTCAATAAATAGACCAGGTCAGTGTAGAATCAGAGCCTAGTGTCTCTCCCTCATCACTGCTGGTTATAGGCATGTGACTCCATGATCATTGTTTTCAAGGGACCAAAAGCAGTGTTTTGAATGCAAGAGGTGTTGTAGAGTTGAACAATCTGGATAGCATGAAATAAAAAAACAAAATTTGAGATAGTTTCTTGTAGTCCATACTGGCCTAGATCTTGCTCTATAGTTGAGGATGGCTTTGAACTTCTGGTTTGAGTGCTAGGATTACAGGCATGCTTTATCACACTGGCTTGTTTTGTTTGAGAAGTGGTCTACCTATGTATCTCTGACTGGATTGCAACTTGCTGTGCAGACCAGAATGGCTTCAAACTTAGGACAGTCCTCCTGCCTTTGGCTCCTGAGTGTTGTAAGTACAGATGTGTACTCTCATGCTTAGCTGCAGTAGAAACTTCTGAACTATGCCATACTAAAATCGCACAAAAATTCTCAAGGAAGTGACTGTATCCCTCCGTAGGATCTGGACTTAGGGTGTCATCTGTTCAGTATGAAGAGCCTTAGGATGGCTTTTATTTGTTTGTTTGTTTTTTGAGATTGGGTCTCTATGTAGCTTTGACTGTCCAAGAATTCTGTGGTCTACTTGTGTCTGCCTCCTGGATGCTGAGATGAAAGGCATGAACCACCACACCCAGGATGGGTTTATTTGTTTATTTACTTATTTTTAGTAAACACTTTATGATATTTAATAAATGTACTAAGCAGTATACTGTTAGTAGCATGCTGAGACAATGCAGATAAATAAAATTAGTTGTTACCAGTGTGTGGTTCATGGGTTCTTGGCCTGTCTTACAGGACACTGGAGATTGCAGCTGCTGAGCAGGGGTTCTGGAAGGCACTCTGTCCCTGAGCCTCTAGCATGGCGGGCCTGAAGCGGCGGGCAAGCCAGGTGTGGCCTGAAGAGCATGGTGAGCAGGAACATGGGCTCTACAGCCTCCACCGTATGTTTGACATCGTGGGCACCCACCTAACGCATAGAGATGTTCGTGTGCTTTCTTTTCTCTTCGTTGATGTTATTGACGACCATGAGCGTGGACTCATTCGAAATGGCCGTGACTTCTTACTGGCACTGGAGCGCCAGGGCCGCTGTGATGAGAGTAACTTTCGCCAGGTGCTGCAGCTGCTGCGCATCATCACTCGCCATGACTTGCTGCCCTACGTTACTCTCAAGAAGAGACGGGCTGGTGAGGGCTTACAGGGTCTGGGAACACTTGAGTACGAGAGGGCTCGTGGGAGTTAGTAGCATAGGAGTCTAAAAGGGAGGTGGTCTTGACCGAGGGAGCACCCAGAGAATAAACTGTGAGACCCTTGGGAGGAGGTAGATGTGTATTTTTTTCTGAGTGCCTCGTTCTCCTCCTACAGTGTGCCCTGACCTTGTAGACAAGTATCTGGAGGAAACATCAATTCGCTATGTGACCCCCAGAGCCCTCAGTGATCCAGAACCGAGGCCTCCCCAGCCCTCTAAAACAGGTGAGTTTTTACTTGTAATTTTCATAAGCAAGAATATTGACCCCATCACATGCCTGGCTGGGCCAACATAATGAAAGGATATTGTCCTCTTCATCTGCCCATTAAAAAAGTCAGAGACTGGGTGATACTCAGTCTGTAACGTGCTTGTTGCCTAAGCATGAAGACTCAAGTTGAGCATCCCAGCACCTACATAGAAAAGCTGGGCAATCAAAGAGTGGCTGTAACCTTAGTTGTTGTAGAGGCAGAGAGAGGCAAATCCCTGGAGCTCCCCGTCAACCAGCCTTAGCACATTCGTTAACTTGAGGTTCAGTGAAAGGCCGTGTCTAGAAAGTAGTGGGCAGAGAATTGAGGAAGATGTCCACTGTTGACCTTTGGCCTTCGAATCAGGCATGCCCATGTGACTACATCCTGTGAACATGTACACACACAAATCAGATGAGATAAGCTTTGTCCAGGTCTAATGTTTGCTCTCACTAAGATTTTTCTTTAAGTCATTTTTTGAAAAAAAAAATCAATTTTATGCATATGACTATTTTGTCTGCATGCCTGTTAACCTTCTCTCCAGCCTCTAGGGCAGTTTTGTGTTTTTTAAATTTATTTTTATGTATATGAGCATCTGCCTGGATCCTGTGGAGCTGAAGAAGGGTGTCAGATCCCTTCAAACTGGAGTTATAGATAATTATAAGCCACTGTAGGTGTTAGAAACTGAGCCTGGGTCCTCTCCAAAAGCTACAAGTGCTCTTAACCACTGAGCCATCTCTCCCAACTTTTTGTTTGTTTGTTTGTTTGTTTATTTATTTATGGGAGGCAGGGTTTCTCTGTGTAACAGTCCTGGGGAACTCACTCTGTAGACCAGGCTGGCCTAGAACTCAACAGAGGTCCACGTGCCTCTGCCTTCCAAGAGCTGGGATTAAAGGGTGCGCCACCACTGTCTGACCTTCTCCCAACTTTTTTTTTTTTTTGAGATTTCTATTTAGCCCAGGTAATGTAGAACTCTGTGTAATCCAGGCTGGCCTTTGACTTCATCTTCCTTCACTTTTTTTCTTGTTGCTGTTTTGAGACAGAGTTCTGAAACTCACTGTATAGACCAGACTGGTCTCAAACTCGGAGATCTGCCTGCCTCTGCCTCCCAAACACTGTGATCAAAGGTGTGCATTGCTGCCCAGCTTCCTTCTTTCACTCTTGAGTGCTGGGATAACAAATTTCTTCCGCCACACTTAGTACCCACCCCCATGCTGGGGTTACGCCCAGATCTTCATTATACTAGACAGACATTTGATCACCTCAGCCATCAGATTCATCAATACTGCTTTTATTATTAAGTATAAATGATTCCTTTGCATTATTCCAAGTGAAGTATTTGAAGTTCTGCTTTTAAAACGTGTGTTTTCCATTTCCTTTCTGGCCAGTGCCTCCCCACTATCCTGTGGTGTGCTGCCCCACTTCAGGTTCTCAGATGTGTAGTAAGCGACCAGCCCGAGGGAGAGCCACACTTGGGAACCAGCGAAAACGCCGGAAGTCGGTGACACCAGATCCCAAGGAAAAGCAGACCTGTGGTAAGGAAATTCAAGGATTCTAAAGGAAAAATACAAAGAACTCCTGGGATAATGGGCAGTGTGTTGTTCAGTGCAAGGCGGCTTTGGTTGCTTTTGTCCGGTCGGGTGTGGTTTTTATGAGATTATCCTTTGGCAGTGTTACATTACAATTCTTTTTAGTTAAGTCAAAGGAATGCCAATATGACTTCTTTATTACAGGATGAACCAAGTCAAGACAATTAAAATACATTTCTGCACCTTTTTAAGAAAACAGCTGTTACAAACAAGGTGCTGTTTGTGAGTGACCCAAGCATATTCACTGTAGGGAAGCTCCAGCACTGAGGCAGGACTTCAGAGACACTTCAGAGAACTGGCTTTGGGGAGGGTTTCTGCTCTGCTGGTCTTGCTTGCTTTTCTAGCTTTGGATGTAAACCCAGTCCTTCCTATAAACCATTCTCCTTAAATTCTCCCAGACATCAGGCTTCGAGTCCGGGCGGAATACTGCCAGCATGAGACTGCTCTGCAAGGCAACGTCTTCTCCAATAAGCAGGACCCACTTGAGCGCCAGTTTGAGCGCTTTAACCAGGCCAACACTATCCTCAAGTCCCGGGACCTGGGCTCCATCATCTGTGACATCAAGTTCTCTGAGCTCACCTACCTCGACGCATTCTGGCGCGACTACATCAATGGCTCCTTATTAGAAGCACTGAAAGGTGTCTTCATCACAGACTCTCTCAAGCAAGCTGTGGGCCACGAAGCCATCAAGCTGCTGGTGAACGTGGATGAGGAGGACTATGAGCTTGGCCGACAGAAACTCCTGAGGAACTTGATGCTGCAAGCATTGCCCTGACCTTTCCCCCTTCTCACCTCTGGGGATTGTTTGCTCCGTCACGTCTGGAGCTTACATACTATTCTGGGGTTTGTTCTCTGCCCTTCAGCCAATCACACCGCCTTTTTTTTTTTTTTTTTAAAGGAAAAGACAAAGGAAAGTGGAAGTGGTGTTCCCTACCCCTCCCTGCACCCATGTGCCTGGGCTTCCCCTCTGTTTCCTGTTGCCACTTACCCCGTAATGTGTGTCTACAGCCACCTTACCACTGAGCCGTAAGACAAGTGTATAGGGATGGAGTCTATGGAACATAGCCTGTGTAAGGGACTGAACGTTGCTTTCAGGTGCATTGAGGGGTAATCGATACTTATGGCTTTATGAGGGCTCTTAGATTTGTCTGAAAACCAAAGGGCTGTGAGTAAAGGAGCTGTGGAAGGTGGGACTCGGAAGTGTATTTTGGAAATTAATTACCACCTTCTTCCAAATTATAGAATTTTTTAAAAACAAAGAAGCTGTGGCCCTTTCCACTCTCTCCTGGCCTCTGGTGCTGCTCCTCTCTGCCTTTCCTTCATTCCATGGCTTGAAACTGCTGCCTCGTGTGGCTCCCTCCCTTTCCCCTTTGTCAGATCCTCTCCAACAGTTAGATGACTGGGGCAGCCTCATAACCCCTCCCAGCTGTGATGTATGTGTGACACCAATACACAGGATGGACGGACGACAGGGTGCTGGTTAAAGTTTCTCTGAAAAGGAAGGGGTGTGTGGCATGTCCCTTCCATTTCTAGTAAAAATAACAAATGAACTCTTCCCTCATCCTGAGCCCCTTTGCCCTTGCTTCCTTCTGGCTTGAGAGAAAGTGAGTATTCAGTATCAACTTCGGCTCCTGCCCTCTACCTTTCCTCCTGGAGAATGGGGCTAGGACATGCACTGAGCCTTGTTGCACTTTCTTAGGTAGGGAGGCATGTTTGAGCCAGGAGGCCTACAAGTGGAGCGTATTCGAGCAGGTACCACAGCAACTCCCCTTCCAGCCCTCAAAGGAGAAGCCCAGACAGACATTATGATTATTATATTTTTTTCAATGCCAGTGCTGCTCAGCCTTCAGCGTAACTTCAGTTTTCATGAAATAAACACTGACTATATAAAATTTTACTTTTCTGAAACTGAAATCTGAGATCAGGTCAAAGTTTTTTCTTTCCCATGAACCTGAACCTGTGTTCCATTAAGAGTTTAAGGTTCTGCAAGTGAGAGAACTGTGCTTGGGTCCTGCCTGCAAGTCACAGTGGCCTCACTTCACAGCTGAGTATGTCTCTGTGTGTCTCAACCCCAGCAGAAGTCACAGGCTTAAGACAGCGGTTGACCCAGACTGCCATACAGGTCCGGTCTGCGATGCTGGAACACAGGCAGGTGTTGGCGCATCTGTCGCAGAAAGTTGAGATCAATTCGGGCAAGGCAGAGGCCTGGTCCCTCAGAGCAGCGGGCCACCACCGTACCCCAGGGGTCCACCACCATGCTGTGGCCATAACTTGCTCTTGTCTCATGGTGGCGTCCACACTGTGCTGCCGCTATTACATAGCACTGAGATTCAATGGCTCGGGCCCGCAGCAGCACCTGAGAAGGAGAAGTGATTAATAGGCAAGTGACAAGAAGTGGACACTCCAGGCCAAACTACTCATTGACCATTCTGCTAATCAACCAGAATTAGTGACTGTATTAACTCTCTAATACGACTCAACAGCTAAGAAATGAATTTCCCCCTAGATAGGGAAGGAAGATAATCCTTTCAAGTAGAGAAGGAGAGTAAGATTTGGCTGCTTTTTTTGTTTTGTTTTGGCTCTTTTGTATTTTCTTTTTTTTTTTTTTTACTTATTTATTTTGGTTTGTTTTCAGGGCAGGGTTTCTCTGTCCAGCACTGGCTGTCCTGGAAACTAGCTCTTATAGTCCAGGCTAGCCTTGAACTCATAGAAATCCGCCTGCTTCTGTCTCCAGAGTACTGGTTTAAAGGTTTGTGCTACCACCGCCTGGCATATACTATGTATTTTCTATTTTTTGAGGTAAGGTCTCACTGTGTAACCCTGGCTGGCCTGGAAGCCACAGACATCTGCCTGCCTCTGCCTCACAAGTATTGGAATAAAAGGCGGGCACCACATGCCCCACTGTTTTCTGTTTTGTTTTTCAAGACAGGGCATCTCTGTGTAACCTTAGCTGTCCTGGAACTTGCTCTGTAAACCATACTGGTCTCGAACTCAGAGATCCACCTGCCTCTGCCTCCAGATGTGTGCCATCACTACCTGGTTTCTATTTTGTTTTATTAAGTCAAGGTATCTCTATGTAGAACATACTGGCCTTGAACCTGTGGCAAATCCTTAGACTGCCTGGAGTTTAGCTCCGTACCACGCTACTAAGAATAAGATTAAAAGGAGTCCTTATGGTTTGAATAGGCATTCTCTTACCTCCCAGTGGGCAGGTCCAGTAACCGATCCAAAGGCTGAAGGATAAGTAAGTATTTCTGCCCCAGCTTGAGCCAATTTCAGAGAAAGTTCAGGGAACCGCATGTCATAACAGATTGCTAAACCCACCTGAAATTAAAAACAACCCACTCAACTTCCCTGTCCCGTTCATCATAACATCCAGTACCTTCATTATCGTACTCCAAAGGGGAATGTTACCACTTTTTCAATGTATTCCTGTTTCCTTTTCAAACTCCCACCTTGCCTGCTGGTGTGCTGATGGGTGGCTCGAGAGTGCGTCCAGGCATGGTAGAGTTACTTTCCCGCATAGGCCCCTGACCTGGGATCTCCACATCGCACAGATGTGTCTTCCTGTACTGGGCCACTACTAGCCCTAGAGGAAGAGATAGAGAAAATAGTACAGGCAAGCGAGAAGCCCAGCTATGCTCTTCTCCCAAAGAGTAATAAAGCTAAGAACAGAAGTACAAAGCGTACTAAAGCCAAATAGTTGAGAAAATAATGCTGAAGGATCTGGGCTGGTGGTAGAAAAGCCTGGAAAGAGGCAAGCTAAAATGTTGAGTCTCACCCTTGTTGTTCAGAAGCACATGACAATTGTAGATTTTCTGAGTCTGCTCCCAGTCTTGGCCACGCTCGTGGAATCCACCCAAGGACAGCCAGATTCCACATTCCCTGGGGGGAGGGGACACTGACAACCCTACTCAAGGCTCTACCCCCTCTATGTGGCAATCCAGGAACACAGCCCAGTAATGATTCTATTTCCCTCCCACCCTTGTACCTGGCAAGCTGGCTATATCGTTCCATAAGGTCCCCATCCAGTGGCTCAGACAGTTGTAATGTCTCGGCAGGATTTCGTGCAATGAAGTCAAATGCCTCAGGCAGAAAAGCCAGGCAAGCACCCAGTCTGGCCGCCTCGAGAACCAGCTCAGCACATGTTTTAAAGTTCTCTTTCTTGTTTGGGGTTGATGTTACCTGGCACACAGCCACCAGGGGCAGCTCCCAGGAAGTTGATGAGGACACCGCCATGGCTCTGGGCCTGTGAAGGGCACAGGCAGTGTTGTCAGATTTGCTAGCATGGAGAGTCCCAGAGGCTCCAATGGGACTGGGCCAGAGACATAAATGTTTTTCTCTTTTGAGACAGGGTGTTTTGTAGCCCAAGCAGGCCTTGTTATGTAGCTGTGGATGACCTTAAACTCCTGATTGATCCTCCTCCTGCCTGTTTCCCAAATGCTGAGATTACATGGTGGTGTGTCCCACCATTCTTACGAAGCAGAAACCCAGAGCTACTGGAGTTCACTTATTAAATGCTTGGTGGGTGGCAGACGCTTTTGTCTCCCACTATGCAGTTATTAACATGGATTGAGCAGCAACATGCCAGGCAGAGAACATAAAAAAAACATGTTACCTGTGCTGAGTACAAAGTACTGAGCTTCGGGGTAATCGGTATCCGATACACAGAAGGGACAGGAGTTGGCGAGGAGGCCTGGTGATGAAGCCCAGCCTGAAGAAGGTGAGAAATCAGGACACCTAACCCTCCTTCAAGCAGTAAGTTTCTACAATTCTCTGCCATTTTCAGGCCTGGTCAGTACTCCCCTCCCCCAAGGCTTCAAAAACACTTTCTTTAAAAACTATTAGTAGCCATGGAAGGCGATCATAAAATGGGAAAATGAGGGAGGAGACTATAATCCGTGCCTCAATACCTCAACTTCCAGTAATCTCACATTTAAAACTGAAGCCCTTTTCCTCTGCCAAAGGTTTCCGCAGCTCAAGTCATCTCATGGAACCTTCCTCGTTTCCCCAACTCTCTCTTCTCGGCTGTACCACCTGCACAGCTTTATAGACTCAACACATATCTTTCCCCTTACACCAGTATCTGGGGAAGAACGTTCACTCTCCCTAGATCCCCACCATCTCGTGGTGGGTAGGGGGCACAGGACCAGATCCCAACCCTAGACCCCGCCCTTTGATTAGCGCGTCCTTCCCGCCTCTCCCTGGGACAAGAATCTCTGTTGCACAAGTTAAAGCATCGCAGGTGGAATTCACCGCAGCGGGCAGGGTTGGGGAGTAGGTCCTACATGAAGACACAGCCAAAACCATTCGCAGGGTCGATCTGAGGAGCTTCCAGGAACCAGAAGCGCTGGGGCAAGTGGGTGGTAACTACCAGACCGGATGTGACGCACTGGGAGTGCGCAGGCCGGAAAGCTTGCAGGTGGCGAAGATGGCGGACAGCGGCGGCCGTGTGAGTAAGAGCAGCGGGAACAGCACGGGGAAGGGAGCGGTGTCGGCGGAACAGGTGAGGATCGGATCGCGAGCGCTGAGGGTTACTGGGTCGCTGTCGAGTTCGTGCAAGAAGTGGGGTCTGTCGCTTGGACGGGCCTTTAGCCCCCTCCACGCTCGCCGTGGTCGCACACAGGGGAAGGGTGTCTTTGGAGGTGGTCACGAGCCCTCCTAGGGCATGGGTAGGTGGGTTTGTAGCTGAGAGCCACGCCGCGGGGTGGGAGGTCCAGATCCCTAGGGTGTGGGTCGTCCTTTGCCCCGTCTCCGAGGTACCATAAAGAGGGTATGGTTTGGCATGGCATCTAGTAACGAATCCCAGAGGGCTATTAGTCAATGAGTTGTTTAGTCTGTTACTCCAAACCCCGCGTTCACTGTCGCCGACACTCTGCAGAACCACGTGCCTCGGACTCGACCAGTTTAGTCTTCTGTAACTATTTTAACCGAGGAGTAGTTAGTAGATAGGCTTTGTGGTTTGGTCTTGGAGTGGAATGGAGGTTGCGACAGGGTCGCTCTATGTAGCTTTGGCTTCTCTGAAATTCACTGTGTAGATCAAGCTGGCCTGAAACGCAGAGATTTTCTTGGCCCTGCCCCTGCCTCTCAAATTCTGGGATTAAAAACCGTGCACCACTATGTTGGGTCAGGGTGGTTTAGTCTTTTGAGACATGGTCTCACCAAGTAGCCCAGCCTGGCCTCGAAGTCGCTGACTGTGTTCTCGGAATGTAGACTGACTTTTCAGAAGGGACCAGAAACCCTTTTCTGATCCAAGTTTGCTTCTCCTATATAACATTGGGATATGTCTGACTGATCAGAAAGCCCTTTGTGGTATGGGAACTGTGCCTTGTTATGTGATTAATTCATATTAGAAGAAAAAAAATCACACAATTGAATTGTGGCTAGCGGTGTAGCTAAGTGGGTCAAGTGGGAAAGCCCTGAAGTGTAGGTTATGGGAGGGTGTTCAGGTTGGTGTGTGTGTGTAATAGTTGTTTTAATCATAGGTGCATTTGTTAGTTAATTGTTGAAAAATCAGTACAAGCAGGTAAAGGGTATCAGCATAAAGAGTTTAAAACTGATCCTATCAAAGAGCACAATCTATTGGAGCCACAAAAGGGGGGGGATTTTCGTAATTCTATTGTGAGACAGAAAGTAAGTGTTCGAAGAGAAGTAAACTGCAGTGAAATTTTGAGGATGGAAGAGGTAGCATCTGACACAGTGGAAAAAACAACAAAAAAGCCGGGCGGTGGTGGCGCACGCCTTTAATCCCAGCACTCGAGAGGCAGAGGCAGGCGGATCTCTGTGAGTTCGAGACCAGCCTGGTTTACAAGAGCTAGTTCCAGGACAGGCTCCAAAGCTACAGAGAAACCCTGTCTCGAAAAAACCAAAAACAACAAAAAAAAAAAAAACCAACAACAACAACAAAAAATAATGCTCTTTGAGGGTCTGTCCTGTGTTGGGCTCCAATGAACACAGAGAAATAGGTAAATGAAACAGACCTTGTCTTCAACTTGATCAAAGACTAGTTAGAAAAACAAGATGGCCAAGTGTGGTCACTCAAACCTGTCATCTCGCTGGATTACCACGTCCATTTCCAGGCTGCCCTGGGCTACAGAGTGAAACACAGTCTCAAAAAACAAACAAGACAGACAGAAAAACAAATAAAACAATGAGGCTTTAAAAATTATTTTATGGGCCGGGCGGTGGTGGCGCACGCCTTTAATCCCAGCAATCGGGAGGCAGAGGCAGGCGGATCTCTGTGAGTTCGAGGCCAGCCTGGTCTACAAGAGCTAGTTCCAGGACAGGAACCAAAAGCTACGGAGAAACCCTGTCTCGAAAAATCAAAAAAAAAAAATTATTTTATGGGCCTGGCGGTGGTGGTGCACACCTGATCCCAGCACTTGAGAGGTAGAGGCAGGAGGATCTCTGTGAGTTCAAGGCCACTGCTCTACGGAGCTAGTTTAGTTTCAGGAGAGCCAAGGCTACCCAGAGAAAGACTGTCTTGAAGAATAAACAAATAAAGAAATGTTCATAAGGGGCTCGAGAGATGGCTTTTGCAGGGCCCCAAGCTTGGTTCCCAGCACTCGTGTTGGTTGGCTCACAATTCCCTGTCACTTCAGCTCAAGGGAATCCAATGCCCTGTTCTGCCCTCCAAGGCACTCAGGTGTACATGCTCTCACGCAGACACGCACATAATCTGAACAATTTTTCACTTGTTTTTGTTGTTTTGTTCAAGACAGGGTTTCTTTGTGCAGCCTTGGGTGTCCTGGAACTAGCTCCGTAGACCAGGTTGGCCTTGAACCTGCCTGCCTCTGCCTATTGAGGTCTGGGATTAAAGGCATGCACCACCACTACCTAGCCTAAACAATTTCTATAAATGGTAATTTGCTTTTATTTTCTGGAGGGTAAAATTCTGCCGCTTAATTATAAAGGATGAGAAAAGTTGGTCAAGAGTTTTAGTTAGAAGTAATAATTCGAAAGCGTTGAGACATGAACTGCCTGGCATTGGAAATTCTAGTGGACTTGAAAGCTATGTAGTGGAAAGTTTAAAGGGAGCTACAGGGTTTCTGTATCTGATGGACAATGGCACTTTAGATGAGGGGGGGAAAAAGTGGAAAGGAAATGGTTCAGCTGTTTTTCGAGGGGTGATAGGGAAAAGTCTCCAGAGGAGACTTAAGTGTGCATATATTCTTGTCTGCAGGTTGCAGGCCAGAAGACATCAGCTGTCATAGGTGTCATTTACTTTGTTGTTGGAGACAGCTTCTTTCGTTTAGCCTAGAACTCACCAAACTAGCTGGAGTGGCTAGCCAAAAAGCCCTAGGTCCCCTTTCCCCAGCACTGGGATAGCAAATGTGCCTGGGGTTTAAGTTCGCCAACAGTCTAACATTCCATTTTAGGCAGTTTGTGCCTGCAGGCCTTTTTTCTTTTCCTTCCTTCCTTCCTTCTTTCCTTCCTTCTTTCCTTTCCCCTCCCTCCCTTCCTCCCTCCCTCCCTTCCTTCCTTCCTTTTTTCTTCCTTCCTGTCTGTCTTTCTTCCTGTCTTTCTGTCTCTCTCTCTTTCTCTTCTTTTGTGTGTGTTTATGGATGGAAGAAACATGCCCTAGTCCATGCTACTGCAGCCTAGGGAAGCTTGGGAAATTTACAGATGAAACATTTATTTTGCCTCAGGGTTCTGGAAGCTGACAATTTATTTCATGGCTATAGTAGCAGCATTGGCAAGAGGTAGACAGGGGAAGGGCGAGTGCATGCTTGCAGAAAGGGAAAAACTCGAGAAGCGGTCTAACTCTACAAAAAGCTGCTTTCCTGGAACCAGCCTCCTGTAGATGGAGGTTTTCATCGGGACCTCAATTAACCACGCAGAGACTTAATATTAATTATAAATGATTAGTCAATAGCTTAGGTTTGTTACTAGCTCTTACAATTTTAATTAACCCATACTTCTATCTGTTTCTATCATGTGAACCGTGCCTCATCCTGCTCCTCTTTGTCTCATCTTGACCCCACAGACTCTGCCTTTTTCCTTCCCAGCATTCTCTGCCCTGAAAATCCCACCTAGCTATCGGCCAATAAGCTTTTTATTAGCAATGAAAGCAACGCATTTTCACGGTCTACAGTAGGATTGCTCCACATCAGGCTCCCACATGCCCGCACACACATGGGGCGCCCACACACAGGTGCACCTGCACACATGTACACACACAAAATGGAAAAATAAAGAGTTCTTTCACAAGGTCAGCAGGATGATACAGGGGCATAGGATGATGCTTTGCTTCATTCCCAGGATCCATGTAACCCCCCTCCCCGCCTTTTAATTGAACCCTGATACACAAAGGACAAGTGCCCTACCACGGAGCCAGACCTTAATTTGTTTTCATGTTTTAGAAGTAAACAAGACACAGCATCTAAGCTATCATAGTGCTTGGCACACAGTAGATGTTCTTTACTTTCCATTTTGGGGAAAGCAGTTGTAGGGTCATGAAAGAGTTAAGTGTTTAAAAATGGGCTATATTTGCATGTTAATTTTTCCGAGAGATAATAGAAAAGAAGGCAGTGTATAGTGGCAAGACAAATATAAATAAAAAAGATTTGGGGTTTGGGGTATAGCTCAGTTGGGTCAAGTGCTTGTCTTCTATGCCTGAGGCCTTGGGTTGGATGCTTAGCATTGAATGTGCTGGGTGTGAAGAGCACTCCTGTATTCCTAGCAGGACTTGGGAGGTGGGGGCAAGAGGATCAGAAGTTCAAGTCATGTTGGCTACATGGCAAATTTGAGGTCATCTTGGGCTATATGGGATAAAAAATAAAAGAAAAAGTAGAAAAGATTTTCTGGGGGCTGGAGAGATGACTCAGGTTAAGAGCACTGGCTGTTCTTTCAGAGGTCCTGAGTTCAGTTCCCAGCAATTATGTGGCTCACAACCATCTGTAATGAGATTTGGCGCCCTCTTCTGGCATGCAGGCAGAACACTGTATATATAATAAATAAATAAATTTATTTATTTATTTATTTATTTATTTATTATACAATGTTCTGTCTGTGTGTAGGCCTGCAGGCCAGAAGAGGGCACCAGACCCTATTACCTTTGGGCCTTTGGAAGAGCAGGCAATGCTCTTAACCTCTGAGCTATCTCTCTAGCCCCATAATAAATAATCTTTAAAAAAAAAAAAAAGATTTTGTAGGCCGGGCGGTGGTGGCGCACGCCTTTAATCCCAGCACTCGGGAGGCAGAGGCAGGCGGATCTCTGTGAGTTCGAGACCAGCCTGGTATACAAGAGCTAGTTCCAGGACAGGCTCCAAAACCACAGAGAAACCCTGTCTCGAAAAACCAAAAAAAAAAAAAAAAAAAGATTTTGTGTTTAAAAAGGGGAAAAATACTGGGTTGGTGGTGCCTCATGCCTTTAATTCCAGCACTCAGGAAACACAGGCAGGCGGATCTGAGTTCAAGACGAGCTTGGTCTGCAGAGTTTGAGAGTACTGGCTACTCTTCCGCATGGTAGCTCACAGCTGTGTATAGTGGGATCTGATGCCCTCTTCTGACCTAAAAAGAACAATAGGGAATAAGGAAAAGGGAAGAATTAGATATAGCCATAGTGGAGAAGACCACGAGAAAATTTGTATTTTAAAAGGAACAATGGAGCCAGGTGGTGGCAGTGGTGGTGCCCTCAGGAGGCAGAGGCAGCAGGCAGATCTCTGTGAGTTCAAGGCCAGCCTGGTCTACAGAGCAAGTTCCAGGACAGGCTGCAAAGCTACAGAGAAACCCTGTCTTTAAACACACATACACAACACACACACGAACTGTGGGAATTCCGAGGAGTGGGAATGGAGCTAGATAGTTTTGAGACCCCAGCAATGGCTGCTTAAAATTGGCTGAGTGTGCATCCCACTCAGAGTTATGTTGCAGTTTGCTGCTGACAGTGCATTTACTTTTACTGCACTTAGGGCCGAATTGTTCCACAACTGGGGATAATTCACTCATTTCAGTAGATTTAGTTCCTATCCTGAAAGACAACAACAACAGATAGTTCATATTACACTAGCATAAAGAAACAGGGTAGGTGGCTGGGATAGCTCCCTGGTAGATGTCTTTTTAGCATCATCACATCCCCCCCTCCCAGCCCTAGGTCTGATCTAACACTACAGTGAAAGGGGTGGAGAGGTGGCTGTTGGTAAGATGTTGGCCAGGAGTGTGATACCGCATATGTCCAGAAGAGCGCGCCATAGTGCTGGGAGGACATTTAGAGTCTGCTTTAGTCGGAGGATTTCCTTTTACTTCACTTCCCTCTCTCTTCCATTTCTTTCTTTCCTTATCTTCCCTCCCCTCTTGTCCTCTCTTCCTCTCACCTCCTCTCCTCCTCCTTTTAAAAGACAGGGCCTCTGTCTCAGGTGGCTTTGAACTCGTGATCCTCCGGCCTCGGTCTCCTCAGTACTGAAATTATGGACTTGTGGTACTAGGCCAAGCTCCTTTTTAAACTAAACAAAACAAACAACTCGTTTGTCTTTTTCTCATTAGTTTTCAGGACAGTTTATCACTGTAGCCTGACTAGCCTGGAACTTACCACGACCGTACCTGTTTTAATGAGTGTTATTGAAGAATAGCAGGCAGTTTGCAAAATTGAGCTGAAAAGGGCTAATTAGACTAAAGTTCAAGAACTGGGGCTGCTTTAAGGAATCCAGGAAGGTCACCTCTTTGTAACCACAGGTTCTGTAGCTTCAACTGCTTTTATTAGACCTTCATTTCTACCCACAACTCAATATCTGAAAAAGGACTGGCATAGGTACTAACGTCTAGGGTCAGTGCTGGGATTAAAGGCATGTGTCTCCACCACTTAGCTGCTAACAGCCTTCCTTACCTGCAAGTCTCCTGTAGGTTTTCCAGCACCCCCCCCCCCCCCCATTTAGATCTGTTATTAAATTTCCTTGTGCCTAGCAAATACCTCACACATGTAGGCACCAAGTGCCTTCTGGGAAGGAATTACACAGACTAGGAAATTGCAGATTTGTATTCTATTCCTTTCCCAAGACGGGTAATCCACTCCTCCATCTTTGTGAAACTTGCCGTCCTGTGGGCTGCCTTCACTTTCTGGCATTTTCACTGTCTCATCTCTCATCTTTTCTCATGTCTTAGGTAATTGCTGGCTTTAATCGCCTTCGGCAGGAGCAGAGAGGCTTGGCATCCAAAGCAGCTGAGTTGGAGATGGAACTGAATGAGCACAGGTAAGAAAGTCACAGAGAAACAATAGCAGTTGAGGAGGGGTGCAGTAGAGTGGGACTGAATTTTGAGGTCTTGTTCTCTACCCTAGCCTAGTGATTGACACCCTGAAGGAAGTGGACGAAACCCGCAAGTGCTACCGAATGGTTGGAGGCGTGCTGGTGGAGCGGACTGTCAAAGAAGTGCTGCCTGCCTTGGAGGGTAACAAAGAGCAGGTGAGCAAGGGGTTAAATAGGGTGACCAGGAATAGAGGGAATGTGAAGGAAGAAAGTCCAAGCAGAAATTCATGTTGAAGATAGCGTGTAGCCTGTTAGTCTGTGCCCTTTATACGATTGCGAAGTCCAGCTCCTTACGTGGGGAGTTGCTGGCTGTGTGCCCTTTCCATAGGCTCTTTGATGTGGTTGATTTGGAAAGAGGATGGGTAGAGCAATGTTTCTCACAGTGGAGTCCATGGATACCTGAATCAAAATCACCTGAAGAACTAGTTTAACAGCGCTGGATCAAATCCAGGTCTTGTGCATTCCAGGCTAAGAACTTGCCACTGCTACACCTCTAGCCAAGAATCCGTTGAAAATGCAACTTTTTACGCTTTCTCTGGATCCACTGAACCAGACCCTCAAAGATACCATTAGTGACATTTTAAAAGGAGAAAGAGTACTGACTGGGGTGCTACATATTGGTGATTAACTTGCTATGATGAGGCAGGGGAATCTTGGGTTTGAAACCATCCGGGGAACCTATAAGTCAATAAGTTAAAAAAAAAAAAAAAAGATGAATGTGACCAAAGAGAAGAAATGATAGTGATAAATGCTGTTTTTTTGTTTTGTTTATTATATATACTGTGTTCTATCTGCATGTATGCCTGCAGGCCAGAAGGGGACACCAGATCTCAATCTCATTACAGATGATTGTGAGCCACCCTGTGGTTGCTGGGAATTGAACTCAGGACCTCTGGAAGAGCAGCCAGTGCTCTTAATCTCTAAGCCATCTCTCCAGCCTGATAAATGCTGTTTTAAAAACAAGCAACCCACCCTCCCTGGGAAGCTGTTGGCAATTAAAGGTTGCTAGGAGAGGGTGGGCCGTTGTCTTCAGTAATGTAGCCCCTGGTGAGTTGCTCATCCTCCAGTGAATAGTTCCAGACTTGTGACCACAAGGGTGGTCCTGGTAAAACTCAGTGGGTCACAAAACAAATCCAAGATAAATGATTATGAGATGGGGGATTTGTCAGGGAGGTAGATAAAGGAGTGGGGCTGGCCAGGTGGTGGTGGTGCACACCTTTAATCCCAGCAGTTGGGAGGCAGAGGCAGGTGGATCCCTGTGAGTTTGAGGCTAGCCTGATATACAAAGTGAATTCCTGGACAGCCAGGGCAACACAGAGAAACTCTGTTTCAAAAAAATAAAAAATAAAAACAAAAAAACTGGGGCTAAGTATCTAAGTATGATCAGAATATATTATGTACATTGTACTATTGGAGGAAGACGCTTATTGGTTCCTGGTGCTAGCTTAGACCCAAAATAATCACACAGAAACTGTATTAATTAAATCACTGCTT
Organism: Microtus oregoni; assembly: GCF_018167655.1. Lineage (NCBI taxonomy): Eukaryota > Metazoa > Chordata > Mammalia > Rodentia > Cricetidae > Microtus > Microtus oregoni. The sequence goes on along the minus strand of NW_024543072.1, from coordinate 84,901 downwards.
GGCCCATTAGCTCTAACTTTTTTTTAATATTTATTTATTTATTTATTTATTATGTATACAATATTCTGTCTGTGTATGTCTGCAGGCCAGAAGAGGGCACCAGACCTCATTACAGATGGTTGTGAGCCACCATGTGGTTGCTGGGAATTGAACTCAGGACCTTTGGAAGAGCAGGCAATGCTCTTAATCACTGAGCCATCTCTCCAGCCCCTAGCTCTAGCTTTTTATTGGCTAACTCTTATATTAATTTAACCCATTTCTATTAATCGGTGTATTGCCACGTGGCAGTGGCTTACTGTTCCCAGCATCTGTCTCAGATGAGGATCTGTGGCTTCCCTCTGACTCCGCCCTTCCCTGCCTAGCTAAGTTCTGCCCTACTATAGGTCCAAAGCAGTTCTTTATTCATTAACCAATAAAAGCAACACATAGACAGAAGGACTTCCTACACCATTGTACATTTATGAAGTTGTCAAAGACTAACAAAAGTAAGAAGGTCAGATGATTCCCTTGTATAAGACACTGTGTGTGAGAAAGAAATCACTTGAGAGCCTGGGCTTGGTTAATTCTGGGCTAAAGGTGAAGTTGAGTATGATCTTGTTTCGCTTCCTCTAATTACTGTCCGCTCCCGGTGGGGAAGGGAGATGTGCAGCCTTTTTACAGCCTCTTTTCTTTACTTCTAGATTCAGAAGATCATCGAGACACTGTCACAGCAGCTTCAGGCAAAGGGGAAAGAACTCAATGAATTTCGGGAAAAGCACAACATTCGTCTTATGGGGGAAGACGAGAAGCCAGCAGCCAAGGAGAACTCAGAAGGGGCTGGGGCGAAGTCCAGCTCAGCAGGAGTGCTGGTCTCTTAGGAACTAAGGCCTCTACATTTTTTTTTTCATCCTGATACCCACTACTAATTTCTTTTTATTGTTGTTGTTGTTATTATTATTATTATTATTTTCTCTGCTATTGTAATATTTTTTGTTAATTAAATGTTTTGGTCAGAATGCTTAGCTGTAGCCTGAAACTTTCTCTCATTAAGGGCAAAAGACAGCATACAGCTGGACATGTTGGCACACGTGCTTTTAGTGCGTGGAATAGAACAGGAGGCTAAGGCTATCCAGGGCTATATATCGTGAGACTCTGTTTCAAACATGCAAACAAACAAAAATAGTATCTGATTTGCAGTTTTTGTCTCTGCCAGGTTAGCGGCTCCCAGTATCAGAAAGGCTTTGGGCTTTCCCTTGCAGATAAAGGTGTCTGCTTATTTAGTGCCCTTCTAAAACGGACTCAGACAAAACGTTGATTCTCGGATTGAAGTTTAATAAGTTTTTGAAGTGGGGCGATAGCTCTGATGAGAGTGCTGTGTGTGTCTGTCACGACAGAGGCTCTGGCCATGTGCCTTTCAGCTGCTCTTTAGACGAAGAGTTCCAGGATGCAAACCTGTGGGCTAGCTGTCCTGCCGTCCTCACCAAAACCCCCAACCAAATAAAGCTGGTCATTCCAAAGGCAAGTGCGATGGCCCACGCGCTTCAGTCCACGGTCTGCGCAGGGGAAGTGGAACCACAGAGGTGGAGACTTGCCTGTAGGGTGGAGAGCAGAGGGTGGTTACTGAGGAGGGATACCGCGGTCTTCGCTTCAACAATGCTTGCCTATTATTTTTTTCCCCATTTAATTTGTTGACCTTTTCAAATATTCTATGTATCTTGTCTATTTTGTTTTGTTTCTTGAAGCAGGATCTCACTATCCTGGTTGGTCTCAAATTGTATGTAGACCAGGCTGGCTGGCCTCAAACTTCCAGAAATCTGTCTGCCTCCAGGGGCTGGGATTAAAGGTGTGAATCACCATACCTGGCTCTTTTTTTGTTTTGTTTTGTTTTTTTGAGACGAGGTTTCTCTGTGTAGCCCTGGTTGACACGAACTTGCTCGTAGACCAGGCTGGCCTTGAACTCACAGAGATTCTTCCGCCTCTGTCTCCTGAGTGCTGGCACTAAAGGCATGTGCCATTACAGCCTGGCTATGGCTCTATTTTTAAGAAGTGTATATGTGTGTGTATATATATTAGATAGGATCTTATGTGTAGCGCTGACTGACCTGGAACTCATATTGTAACAGGCTTTTTTTTGGGGGCCACAACCAGCTCCCAAGTAAAGGCATAGAGACATCTTATTAGTTATGAATGCTCAGTCTTATTTTATGCTTGTCCCACTAGCTCTTATTAACCTCTCTTTACCTGCATTTGCCTCGGGGCTTTTTACCTTTCTTTAATTCTGTATGTCCTACTCCATGTCTGCCTGGCCCTCACTCTCTCCTCTGGCTTTAGACTCCTACTTATTCTCTTTGCCTGCCAGCCCCACCTATCCCTCCTCTGCCTATGTATTGGCCGTTCAGCTTTTTATTAGACCAATCAGGTGCCTTAGGCAAAGCCACACATCTTTACATAACTTAACAAATGCAGCATAAACAGGAGTAACACATTTTTTGCCTAGTTAAAGAAATATTCCACAACACTATATAGACCAGGCTGGTTTTGAACTCACATAGAAGGCATTTACTTGCCTTCTACCTTCCATCTGAGTTGAAAGGTGAGGGCCTCCATATCTGGTTCAGTATATTTCAATTGATGGCTTGGTTGTAAGCCTTAGCCTTTAAAGGTTGAGCTAGCTTTCTGATCCTCTATTGCATTTTCCTTTTTTTTTTTTTTTTTTTTTAAGACAGGGTCTCTATGTAGCTCTGTCTGTCCTGGAACTTACTGTGTAGACCAGGCTGGCCTTGAACTCAGAAATCCATGCACCACCGCACCCAGCCCACCTTTAACTCTTGTCAACTAATTTGTCTTCCGTTCTGTCCCACCACTCCATCTTTTTGTAGTTTTCTGGTTCACGTGTCTTTCCCTCCTCCCTTCCTCCGAACATTAGTTTGGCTCTCACGGGTATCATAGATGTAGAGGTCGTTGCAGATCGTGTCCCTAGCTCTGGTCAGAGTTTCCCCACCAAAGAGTACAGCGAAAGGTCCCACCACAGAACAGGAATGGTGCCGCAGGCTCTGGGGTCCCTGCTGCAACCCCTGCCCACTGCTCACAAGCCTGGCAAGCTGTTCCATCAAACGAGGGGCAACAGGTGGTTCCTCCTTTGGAGAGAAAAAAGGGACTGTCTGAAGGGTTTGCTCATCTCTACTCATTTCTACTCTAAAATGTGAGAGGAGCTAATACCTTAATTTTCCCGTGGCTCCATTGCCCTGCTACTTCTGGATCGACGGAGTTGCAGCCCCCAAAGAGCAATAGCTGATGACCCGGGTGGGGTCCAGCAGTTGGCAGCAGAGCAGCGCAGTGGCCAGACCGTGAGGCCGTGTGGCAGCCTTCTTCTTTGTAGCTGTTGGTACACAAATTCGGGTTTTCTGAAAAGATTCGGTTGTTGTACCGCTTTGCCAGAGTGCCCTTGTGAAAGAAAATCAGGCTTGGAGCAGATGGTTAAGCCATCTTGGAAACTGTAGATCCAAGAAGGAGGGGTGCTAGGGTAAGGACAGGAATCAATTACCAATAAGTTTGTTAAGTTTTGTTTTCCTAGATAGAGAGAAAATGAATAGATGTTTGGGGCAAAGGTTGTACCAATAAGTGCGGGTGCTGTGGTCCAACTTTAACGTGTAGATGCTTCCATAGCGTCGCTGAGTGCGGGTACCACCCTCTCTGCCGGACACTCGTAGCTCTCGATCTGATAGACGGGTGCAGGTGTGACTGCTGAGGCCAGCAGGAGGGCTGTTGCCAGGGTTCGCAGTCCATACCTCCCACACTCCACTCTCCGTGTCCAGAGCCGCCACTGTGGCTAGGCGACGTGACCCGTCCCAGCCTCCCACCACACAGAGCCAACGTCCTCCCACCAGTGCCGCATCGTGGTGACTGCGAAGGGGACTGCCCCGGGCTGGCAGTCGTACAGCTTGGCCCCCAGCTGGGTCAAAGATCACAGTATCACTGCTGGGCACTCTTGCACCACCTTCTAAGAGACCCCCTACCAGATAGAACCGTCCCCGCAGTTCGGTGCATGAATGAAAGGCACGAGCCAGAAGCGCATCCCGCGCCACTGGCCTCCAGGTCCAGGCTGAGCCCCTTGCTCGACCGGGGGATTCCGCCCCAGCCATGGGCCCAGCAGAAGGAAGAGCCCTTGGATCGCTTCAGATCACACCCCTTCTTGCGGGGCCCAGCACTTCCTTCAGGCATGGGCTAGCTTCCCCTCCAAGACCAACCCAGGTCCTTCCGTACTCAAGACACCCCTTCTCTCCATTGCTGTTGCCCAGCAACCACTGCAGGGACTGCAGTGCGACCGCTGCAAACCGAAGGTCGCAAAGCGCCTGTTACCTTGGAGACAGGAGACCTGGTTAGCTACCGCGATCGTACAGTGATGTCGCCAGGGCAACGAGATGTGGGGGAAGTCAGTAAATATCCTAAAAGACTTGGGCTCAAAAAAGGGTGGGCGCTGACAAGTCCTTAGAAGAACCCAATACTGGCGAGTTAGCTTGATTATGACATTCGGGACGCAGGTGTTGGGGTTTGGGGGAACGGACCGTGTCTCCCTCCCACCCCCTGGCTGCAGGGTTTCAAATTTGGAATTTTCTCTAGGGATGAGGTAGGAAAGAAACAAGTCACAGGTCAGAGGTTGAGGGAATGAACGCGGACTAAGTGACTTGGGAGTCAGAGATTTGGGTAGACACCCACCCCCCACCCCCCCAGCGTTCCCATTTATGTAACCGTTAGTGGTAAAGTGCTTCAAAGTACTGATTGGGTGGAGAGTCTTTTCACCTCTGGCCACTAGAGGGCAGTAGAGTCCAACCTCCAAGGGAAGAGACCGGAGTGAAAGGTGGCTGATGGTGGCGAGAGATAGGAAAAGAGACAACTTGGGGAGGAGGAGATGAGTTACAGTGGGCAAAGTGTGTGAGGAAAATTAGCTTAGGCATATCTCGGACAATTTTTCACTACTGAGTCCTGAGAAGAAAAATTATTTCATCTTGCCTCTTCAGAATCATGTAATACATGGCACTGTGGAAGTCAGGATTAAGGAAGGGTGGGGACTTTCTCCGATAGGATCCTGGGCAGAGGTGCCCAGCCTTAGAAGGTGGGTGGGGGTGAGACGGGGAGGAGAGAAAAACACCCCTGCCCCTCCCTGCTCTCTTCCTTTGATTCAAGCCGGGTTACTGAAGGCCTTAATGCTGTCCCCACAGGACCCAGTGCAGAATAGAGAGGCCCAGATCAAGGCTGACTGGTTTCGGCTGTAGGAGGAAATGAGACAGATTTCTCCTCCTAGCCCAGCTGGGGAGGGGCAGAATTGGATCTGTGTCCCCCAAGCTGGGCTTTAACTGGGAAGGGTGGCTGTGACTTTGGCCTTTGGTTTCTAAACATGAACTTGCTCCCCATTAGCTTGAGAAATCCAGCCCACGGAAAGTGTCCAAGATTTCAGTAGGAACGGCCATGTTATTCAGGGGACTGGGATCATGTGCACTGGGCCTTTCCCCTCCTGATCCCAACTAGATCTTGAGAGGAAGCTACATGGGGAGGGCATGCAGGGGAAGGCACAGCTGTAGACTATGTGATTACCAGGACCCATTGCCGTTTTCCCTATCCCTCCCTGCCTTTTTGAAAATGTGTATTACTGAGGATTGAACCTAGGGTGTTGCTAGGCAACACTCTACTTTGCTGTATCTCCAACCCATGTTTTTTTGTTTGTTTGTTTTTGTTTTTGTTTTTGTTTTGTTGTTGTTGTTTTAAACTTTGAGTTAGGGTCTTGATAAGTTTCCCAGGATGGCCTTCAACTCATTTTGTAGCTCAGGCAGTCTTTGCCTCAGTCTCCTGACTAGCTAAGATTGCAGACCTGCCCACCAGGCCTGTCCCCCACCTGTATGTTAAGCTGAGATTCAACAATAGCTTTTTTTTTTTTTTTCGAGACAGGGTTTCTCTGTGGTTTTGGAGCCTGTCCTGGAACTAACTCTTGTAGACCAGGCTGGTCTCAAACTCACAGAGATCTGCCTGCCTCTGTCTCCCAAGTGCTGGGATTAAAGGCGTGCACCACCACCGCCCGGCTTCAACAATAGCTTTGTGTCTTTGCCCGTCCAGTTATCTTTTCCTGCATTTGACAAGTCAGATACTCAGTTTTCTAAGTTATGGTAAAATTCTCTTCTAAAAGAAACATCTAAGGCCAGGGAGGTAGCTCAATTATGCAAGTCCCAGGACCTGAGTTCCATCCCCAGAATCCACATAAAATAGATGGGCATGGCATCCCAGTGCTGGCAAGGCAGAGTCAGCGGATCCCTGGGCTTGGTGGGCAGCCCTAGTATATTAGATGAGCTCCAGGCCAATGAGAGATCTGGCTCAAAATACTAGTGGACAGCATCCAAGAAACAACACCTGAGATTGCCCTCTGGCTTCCACATGTACACACCTGTGTGTCCTTCCACACACACACATGAATATGAATAACCAGAGCCTTTGATTTCAGCAGTTGGGAAGCTGATGCAGGAGGATGGATGGTCTAGGCTACACAGGACTAAGCTAACTGAGACTACATGCAAAGGTCCTAATTTTTTTTAAAAAGTTAAATAATAATATCCCCAAAACAAAGACCCCCGCCTGCCCCAACTTTTTGTATCTGTAGCTAAAAGCTAATCTCCTTAAGGCCTCTCACCGATTCCCCTTCCAGCAACTGGACATGGATCTGACACACTCACTCCTTGGAGCCAACATGGTGCTGGCTAGACAGGGTGGGATCATTTTACTTGAACCTCACTAGTCTGCTACACATTTTCGGCTCTTGCTCTTGCCTACCTTTGACTGAGTTGCCAGTCTTATTTTCTACCTCTCCTCATGAGAAATAGTAACTCCCCATCCCAGGGGCCTTTGTGGTTTCTCCCAGCTTTGTTTCTCTTCCTTCTAGCTTTGACTCTAACGCCAGGCATTGGACTCTTGCATCGTACCTGGACATGCAGCTTGAGTCTCACACACTCTTGCAGTACACTCTCTAGTTCTGTATTTCCTTCAGTTCTACCTAGCAATAACCATAGCGAGAAATTCCCGAGAGAGGGATTGCCTAGGATTCCCTCTTCTCCTGATTGTTCTAAACCAAGTCCATATCTTGGAGGAAGCAGACAGGAAAAGGGAGAGCTGGCAGGAGGAAGTGGACCCAAGTCAATCTGCATTTTGTTTTGGTTTTAGTTTTTTTGAGGCAGGGTTTCTCTGTGAAACAGTCTTGACTGTCCTGGAACTTGCTCTGTAGATCAGGCTGGCCTCGAACTCACAGACATCCGCCTGCCTCTGCCTCCTGAGTGCTGGGATTAAAGGTGTGCGCCACCACTGCCAGTCTGCATTTGCATGACATGTTCCTGAGAATGGCACCTGAGGTGGTCTATGCTGTCCAGGCTGAGATGTCCCTCCTAGCCCCGAACCTAAGCCTTGACTTCAGTCTTCACAGCGTTCTTTTTCTTCTCCCTGCATTACCTCCATGTTCTTTTCTTTTTTGAGACAGGCCTTGCTAAGTACCCCAGGCAGACCTTAAACAATTTTGCCTTGGCCTACTGACTGCTAGGGTTACAGGCATGTACCACTATGTCTGCCCCTGACTCATTTTCTGACCCTGGCATCATCTCTGGGCCTCAGAATTGTTCAGTGCACACAAAAGCCAATGCTTCTGCCAGTGAGTCTCTGTCACACTCCCAGGACTTCCACAGTGCCCTCCCGTCTCCTGCAGCTGCTGCATCTGCCAGGCCTTCTCTCGGACTCTTCCTCTAGTGTCCCTGACCTGTCTACATTTTTCCTACAGCCCATTCTGGTCACTTGACTTCCATGACCTTATGCTACCCTGATGCAAATTCTGACCGTGTTCTTAGCTCGAAGGGGACATGGACAAACAAGATCAGAGGAGTGGCCAGGAGAATAAATCGCATGAGGCCAGGGGCTTGAGAGTGCCTTTCACTGGACATGAGCCAGAAAGTATCTGAGAGAAGCCAGTCAGTGGTGGCACACGCCTTTAATCCCAGTGCTCTGGAGGCAGAGGCAGGTGGGTCTCTGAGTCTGAGGTCAGCCTGGTGTTAGTTCCAGGACAGTCAGGGCTACACAGAGAAACCCTGTCTCGAAAAACCAAAATAGATAGATAGATAGATAGATAGATAGATAGATAGATTTTAAGGAAAGTATCTGAGAGAAAGAAATCCTCCCAGCAGTGGGCAGTAGGCATCCAGAAATTTCTCTTAAAGGATTTCTCTTGTTCAGATTTTGTCTCCGAATTTCCTCTCTAAGATAACTCAGTAGGGAAAGGTTCTTGCGGCTAAGTCTGATGACCTGAGTTCAATACCCCAGCCCCACGTGACTTGTGCAAGTTGTCCTCTGACCTCCACATGAGGGCCATTGTATGCACCCCCATCCCACCTCCACCATCCTCACAATGCATAAATGTAATTTCCATTCTTTAGAGATGGTTCTATCTTTTGCTTTTTTTTTTTTTTTTTTTTTTTTGAGACAGGGTTTCTCTGTGTGGCCCTAGCTGACCTAGAACTTGGTTTATAGACTAGGCTGGCCTCAGAGTCAGAGATCCCGGGGCATCTTCCTCTGGAGTGTTGGGATTAAAGGTGTGGCCAGCACACCCTGCTATCTTTTGCTTTTAAAACTCTTTTTTGGGAAGCTGGCAAGTTGGCTCATCAAATAAAGAGATCTGCCACTAAGCCTAGGACACCCAAGGCTATCCAAAGAAACTCTGTCTCCAAAAAACCAAACCCAATCCTAGGAATGGCCTCTAGTTCCTAGACAAGCGCTCTGACTCGTGAGCTCCATTGCCAGGAGCTGCCCCCACCCCGCACTCCACACACACACACACACACACACACACACACACACACTTGAGAGATTCTGGCTGGCTGGAAACTCATTGTGTAGATCAGGGTGGCCTTGAACTTATGACATTCCCTATACCTTTGCTATGATTACAGGCATATGCCACAATTCCTAGACTATGTCAGCCCCCCCAAAAAAAATGTTTTGGGACAGCCTTGAGTTTGGGACTCCCGTGTAGAATACAGGCACTCCAGGAGGCTTCTTCCCTCCACCAAAAAAATGCTTCAGCCTCCTAGGTCTGCTAGATCACAGCGCCGGCTTCCTTCCTTTTTCTTCCCAGTGTAACTTTCCGCTAGTTGGGATCTGTCTCTGTTTTCCCTTGCTTTCCTTTTAGGATTCTGCCTTTTCCTCTCTGCTGAATGGAGCCGCCACCTGACTTGCCCAGAAATGGCTGGACATCTTCCCTATAGCTGCATCTTAGAACCACAAACGGTGGTTCTAAGTGGAACCCCTTGGCACAGTCCATAAGACCTTCATGATAAGGACCTAAGTGAGCACCCTGTAGGACTTTTCCAGGCATATGATCCCACCCCTCGTCCCCCAGAAGACCGCAGTGAGTGGAAGCCTAGATGCTGATTGGTTAGTTACCGTCCTTATTCCTTCACCCTTTCCTTACAGCTCTTAGACTAGGCTCCTGACCTTGCTGGTTATCAGTGGCAGTGGATATTCTTGACACCTAATCCTTTTGCCTTTAATGCTGCTTCTGGAACTGGAGGAGAAACCAATCAGGAAGACTTCAAAGTGAAGCTGGAAGGCGGGGCGGCTCTGGGAGCTGCCTCCAAATACAGTGGGCTCCCCCAGGAGGAAACTAGCTCTTTCTATGATTGATAGTGGGGACAGGGAGAACACAGCCAGGGTCCTCACTCTAGAATCCATTTTCTCACCAAATTCTCAGGCTTCCCCCTTACCTTCCCTCCTACTTCTTTAACTCCCGCTACATCTTCCGTTGCTACTGTCACCTCTCAGAAGACTGACTTCCCTGAGAGTCCCTATCCTCATCCCGTGCCAGCCGGGGCCTATTCCAACAGCCTTCTAAAAGTGCCAGCCCATCCATAAACACCAGGTAAAATAATAAAGGCTTTGTCTCTTCACCCATGTTCTCGTCACTGGTGTTGTGGAAGTGTGTTTACGGAGGCTGTGTGAGAGCGAAGAGGAGGGGCTCTGCCTTCAGCCGCCTCTGCCCAGAACAGGGACCCAGCTATGCCTGTGTTCTGCCCTCTCTGTTCCTGGGTGGCTTTAGAACCCTTGAGGAACAAGCACGCCCAACCCCCTGAGCTTGAAGGGATGTTGTTAGGCAACCAGGAAATGTGGTTGTCATTAAGAGATGGGCTGGGTATCGAGACTGCATGATTGGCAGATAAGAGCAGAGGGCACACACCAACATTTAGATGGAATAGCTTGGAAAACAAGATGCCACCATCCCAATGTTGGGTGTGGCGAGGTTTTAAGATGGGGGTTTTGAGTCCTTTTCTGGGGTAGGAAGGGCTTCTGTAGCCCCCTGTGTTTTGTGTGTGTGGGTAGTCTCTCCTCACCGCTGTAAGTGGAGAGGCATCCTATGGAGGAACAGTAGAGGTGACCCGCTGCAGCCTCAGTCCTGGGGATGGAATCAAGTCCCAATTATCAGTGTTCTTCCACTATGTCAGTCAGCAGCCACAGCTTTCTGTGCAAAGTGTGCAGGAAGCCGGAGGATGAGGCAGTGGGGAACAGCTTAGCAAGGCTGTGCAGAAATGGAGCACCAACATTTCGTCCACACCCATGCTCCTACCTACTTGCCCTCTGATTTATTATTCAGCCTCCTCTCTCCCAAAGCCAGAGTTCCTCTTCGAGCTCATGTCTGCTCTCTGACCTGGAATCTCACTGCAAACAAACGGGACATCACTCACTGAGGAGGCCTCTTACTTCCTCCTACCCCAGGCCCAGTCTCCTGAGACCCCACCCCACCCCATCCCTTCCTACTCTGGCCCACTCCCGCCCTCCCTTGATCACTCAATCTGACCCTCACTCTCACTGTTCTTCCCCCCCCCCCCCCCCCCCCCCCCCGCACTCCACCCAGCCTTGTCCCTCCCTGACTCACCTCAGGTCCCATTGTCACAAACAAAAATTTCAGCATAAGCCTCTCCAACCGGTTTGGCTAAGGTGTGCAGCCTTCCATGGGGACTGAGACCAGTTGAAGTTGCTTGGACACACGCAGGTAATATCCACATGGATATGGACAGAGGCAGGCCCGTGTATATTAGCAACACACAGAGACACGCAAAGGAAACGTGATGGTAAGGTGTCATGTGTTGGAGATATATGTGTCTGTCCTCTCCTGACCAAGGGGCCCTTGAGGGCAGGGATCATATGTCCTATGTCTTTGTCACCTCCCTTGAGCCTGACACTTAAGCGTCTGTTGATTGAATGTGCACTTGCAGTCATGCCCTGTGATGCTGCTCAGACGAATGCATGTGCTAAGGATGCCATCTATCATGGCTTGAATTGTCCCCATTCTTCGAGCTCAGAATGCAGGTGGGAGGAGGGTAGGTAGTGAGGCATGAGGGGAATGGGGAGTCAGTGTTGAAAGAATTGGGCTCTGAATGTAGGCACTGGTCCTGAAAGGTTTTCATAACCATTATTTTAGTATATAGTCCCTGACCTGCAATATGGCTTCCCTAGGACTTATCTCAGAAGAGGATAGAAAAGGCCTGAATATAAAGCATATTTCTCAGGAGTGTGGTCCACGTGAAACATTATAGGACTAAGGGAGAGAGGACTTGAAGATAAATATTTGTTAGATGAGGAAAGAAAAATCCCAGCTAAAGGCATGGATGGCCACCTTATTCTCTCTGCCCGTGGCACTTGCAGCCCCCAGTTTAAGGTTGTTTACTAGGGCCTGACCATATCCACGAAGATGGGGTGTTCATTACCTTAATACTGCCTCAGAGAAGTCCTATTCCCCTTTAGTGATTTAGGGTCCCAGCCTCCAGGGGCTCAGAGATACTCTGGCTGGTAGCCCTCTGAGGGGAAGAGTATATTGTGAATAGATCCACCCCAGCGGACTGGATACTCACTTTGTGGTCTAGCTGCTTTCCCACCCCCATGCCTCAGTTTCTCCCGTGATTTCCTGTACCTAGAGGGATGAATCCGTGGGAAGGAAAGAGCTCCTCTGACAGCATGTGATAGGATCCAAAGTGTGATAATTATAATTATAACACAGGATGCTCCCCCTCCCATCCCCCTGGCCCTACCCCACCCCTGCCACACTGGATCTCAAAGGAGCATCGGGGTGGGGCTGTTCCCCTGGCATAGGCGGGGACCTGGGTCCTGAAGAGGGGAAGGGGTTTGCCAAGGCGGAGGTGGAGAGAAATTAAGGAGATTTGGCATCCAGCCTGACCCTTAAATCTGCCTCTGACCCGCAGGAAATAGCCCTTGAGGAAGAGGCCACTATCCTAATCACTGCTGAGAGGTAGGGTCCAGAGAGGGGTCTACTCTATGGCGTTAGAGCCTAGATTGCAACCCAGGTTCAGGATGGGAACATGATTATTCGAGATCTCTGCCTGCTGACCCTCCGTCACCATCTTCTCCGGACTGACACTGGTTGATTTAGACATGCAGGCCTTCCTAAAACAAATGCACTCACTCCCCACTGGGGTTGTGAGCTGCCCTAGCATGGCTGACTGGGCAAAAGTATAAAACGAGCCCGACCTTTAAGTACTTCACAGAGGGCAGCTGCCATCCTTTCCCTCGGTTTAACGAGTTTACTGTTAAATCTCGGGCATGCAACAGGCCTCAATCAATGGCTCTTGAATTAAAGCTTACAATTTAGTTAAGGAGATAAGATGTGCACAAATTATGAGTGCACAAGCTATAATAAAGAGACTGGCAAGGACCGAGGAAGACGAGAAGAAAGGTGGGAGGAGCCGAGAAAGCTTCAAGGGAGATATGGCCTTTGAGGTCAGTTTTGAGAGATGAGCAAGACTGACAGGTAAGGGAACTGAGGAAGTGGCTTGGTGGTAGAGAGCTTAGCTTGTATGCACAAAGCGCTGGTCCTAAGCCTCCACCTAAAAAACAAACAAGAAAACGAGAACTGGTAGAGTTGGGGAAAATCTCCTACATTAATAACCTCCCCCGTTATTGATACTTCTTTCTTCTTTTCTATGCTTCTGGACACGAGAACTGTGTAACCTCTCTATTCTCTTCCCCTGGGTTTATTTCTACATGCATATGTCTTTTTAAAGTTATTATTATTATTATTTGAGGTAGAGCCTCATATAGCCCAGGATAGCCCAGAACTCTGTGTAGTCAAAACTGCCTTCACCTCCCAAGGGCTGGGCCTGTGGAGATGCACCAGCATGTCTGGCTTTTACCTGTCTGTGAAATTCCAGTCTGCCAGCGATCCCGCCTCCCTCTTTCAGGGGATAGATATGTACCCCTTCTTCCGGCTCTCTAGCTGTCCCTTGGTTACTTTTATTCACCCAAATTGGAAATATGTGATCAGATGAGCATAAGAGTTACAGGGGTACAAGGATAGAGTGAAATCCTCGCCAAGTCCAGACACATGTCCATGGGGGGGCACACCATAGAGAACGAGGAAAGCCCCCCCTGTTTGGGTTGCACTGATGCACTTTTAAAACTCCTGCCATGGGTTAAGTTGTTGAGCGAAGGTTCTGAGAGGAAAAGCAGGAATTCACAGGGCTAATCCCCTGGTCAGCCCCTCTTCCTCTCCCATGCAGGGGTGGGCTAGAGGAAAGCAGTGAAGTTATTTCTCAGAGGGTTCTCTGAACTAACTTTCTGCTTCCAGAAAATCACTAGACTAACTTGACTGTCCTCTAGCAAGTCCATCCTCCTATTTAGGCCTTCTGAAGCATGAGGTAGATGGGCCAGCGGGCCAGGGACCTCCTCAGTTCTCTGATTCTGTGGCACCAAAAGTGAATCCTTCAGGAGTTTGAGGAACTTGTCAGGGACCCCAGGAAACAGCTGACCTGGCTGTCATATGAAAGGGTTGGGTGCTTTTTCAGACACATCTGGTGCTTCCGTCTTTAAGACACCCAGGCCTCCTTGTTCCACGCCCCCTGCTAGAGGCTCACCACCACCCTCACGCTGCTGTCCATGGCCTCACAGGTAAAGCCCCTGTTACTGATGAGATCCCACTGCCCGCACCCAGATTCGTCCCTTCTTCCCTCCCTCCTTGGCGCCCATTAGCTAGCCCAGGCCGTGGGGGCGGTGGCTGCGGAGTCTCCTCTCTGTGCCAGGCCCGGCCCCCAGAGACGCACCTGTTCTGACCTGCTTAGCAGGTTCCCAGGTTTCTGCCTTCGTTGTTGGCCACGGCGTGGGAAGCAGCTCTGGGGGAGCTCAGGGCTCCCGATCACGGCTTCTTGGGGGTAGCCACGGCTGGGTGGGTAGAACTGGGGCCTGGGTCCCCTAGTGGAGACCCAAGTGGGATAGGCAGGCACGTTAGTGCCTGGGGACTCCGTGACTTCCTGCCTTCTGGGTCAGAGCTTTACACAGCTCCAGAACCGGCTCCCAGGGAGAACTCCGTGGAACTCAGAATCACTGGCCAGGTCTGACTTTCAGCCAATGCCCCTGTCCCTGGGAGCCGAGATGTGGGGCCTTGAAGCCTGGCTGCTGCTGTTGTTCCTGGCATCGTTTACAGGTAGGACTTGCCTGAACCGTCAGGACTCTTGCTTCTGAGCTCTACCTGGCAGAGACAGGCACACACACACACACACACACACACACACACACACACACACACACAGACAGACTTACACACGAATGTACCACATACCCAAACATTCCCTTTCCTTGGACTCCGGATGGAGAAGACAATCTCTCTCTCCTGTTCATTCCACTTGCCATCAGTGCCCTCAAAAGAACCAATGTAGCTCTTTCTTCTCAAGTCTCCTCTCTGTCCCAAGACCAAGCCACTTAATGTCTGCAGTCCCTAACTACCTCTGCTAAAGCCTTGCTTGCCAAGGCCTTTGTAGATACACACACGCACACGCACACATGCACACACACACATACGCACACAGGGCAGGTGGGCTGAAAGGTGGACTCCGAGAACCCTGCTTACCCCAGGGCTTCCTGAAGGCTTTGTGGCCTACCCACTGGGCTTCAGACCTGCCTCAGCATTCACCAGGAGCAGGAAACCTGGTGTCTGGGGAGTGGAGGGGCATTTCTGTCTCCTTCTCCTCTCATAGTAATATTCTGAGCGCAGGATTGGGGTGCTCATTGTGGGATTACAGGAAAGCCATGAAACGCCTCTCACCCTAGCGCCTCTCCCTCCCTGGCACACACTAGTAGGTGGAGAATAATGGTGTGTGTTTCTTACACAATGGGGGGATGTTAAAGGGTAAAGGGTCTTCTAGATGAGATGCGGTCCACTTTTATTCATTTATTATCTTTCCATTTCCTCTGTTGAATGCCTATACAATACTTAGACTTTCTGCTTGCCTAATATAGCCAGAACATACATAAAACATCAGAATGTATCATTGTCAGAGCGAGAGGGACAGAATATGTGTGCAAGGAGACCAAAGTAGGATGCTATTGGCTGTTGCTGGGGAAGGAATAGCTAAGAGCTCTTTTTCCTCAGAAAGACAGGGCCTTGTCTGCAGAGGACAGTAGGGTCCTCAGCTCAAGAAACAGAAGCAGGGACTATCAGTTGTCCAGCAGCACTTGGTGACTCTCTCCCCACCTCCATTCTCAGTTGAAGCACACACACACAAGGCATAGATGGAGAACAAGGCATAGATGCCTGGATTGGAAGGCTTGAGGTTGCCCTCACTCTGGTCTTGTAACAGAAGGGTCAGTGGGTCACTCTCCAGTATCAGAACGCTAAGCTCCAACCTCTGCCATCTGCCCTTACCCTCAGCCCCTGCCCTTAATTTCCATTTTCCAGATAGCCCTTTTCCCTGGGTTAAGCCAAGAGGGTGGGGCCTCCTGCTGGGCCAGGGAACCCAACTGACACTTTCCTGGGGAATCTACCTACCCCTGAGGAATGGAGTCATGCTGTCTCAGGACTTGGGTAGGATCAAAGAGATCACTACTCCAACTCCTTCATTTTAAAGATGGGAAAACCAAGAGAAACAGATGGGCAGGTGAGATCTGCAAGATTACTCAGTGTAAAAAGCAGAACCAGGGTTAGGGCCTTGGTCACCCAACTCCTTGTTAAAAAAAAGAAAAAAACCAGGATAGTTGAGAGCATGCGGTACTAGAGGCTGGCTACTAGATACTAGATACAGTGGTAAGGGTAGTACCCCCGCCTTCCTTCTTCATGAGGCAAAGCTGATCTTTCTAGTAGAAGCCCAGAGAAGAGGGAGAGAACTCCTGGCTAGAAGATTGCCCCAGACTTCACCCAGGTCTGGGAGAAGCTAAGCTGAGGAGAAAGGCTGGCTCCAGGATAGCCCAGGAGGCTAGTAGCTAATCGGATGTCACTGAACTTCTGCTGCCATGACCTGCGCAGAGATGAAGCCTGTTCCCAGGAATCCCTGGAAGCTCGCACTATGGGGCCACAGCCCAAGGACTAGAGAGTCCCATCCCCTTCATTTTGGCTCCCTTGTGTGTATGTGTAGGCATCTTGTTCATGGCCCTAGGAACCTAGACTCATTTTATATCTCTGAACACCCCTCAGATTTGGAAATCAAGAGCCTTGAGTTCTGATCCCATTTCTTCCATTAATTTGTTAGGTATTTTTGAACAGCTGAGAGACTGCATCAGGAGACCGAGAAGGACTGGAGGGTCTCTGCAGACCTTTTGACTCTGAAATACTAGGCTTCTGTGATTGGTTGTCCAGCTCCTGGCTTGAAGTGTTGTGGTGGCTGAAGAATTGATCAGTCTCCCTGTGGCTGAGAGGACCCTTCCCAAGGACACAGCCTTCCTGGCCCAATTGCAAAGTGACACCTGCCCCCCAACTCCAGGACCATTAGAGCACTGAGCCCTAGGGCCCTGCCCCACCCCTGACAGGGAGAGGAGCCCAGGCTTGGGAGGCGCCTCCAACACCACAGCTCTTTGTTTCTCCTTAATGGGATGAGTTTCCGGGTGAGGTCCCATCCCTCCTCCCTCCCCCATCTCTTGCCCTGGGGCTGAGGGGCCTGAGTCTGCAAACTGTTTTCCTATAGGTTCCCAGTTTCTAACTCTTTGAGTCTTGCGGGGCCCTGGGAGTAAGCTGGTCCATGAATTCTAAATTCTGTCTTCTGATGGTTAGGATCAACTTTCTGTTGAGATTAATTTCCTAGAAAGGGAGGGGCCCCATCCCTGCTTTTCTGCTCCCGTTGACAGAGGTGGGCAGGCCCTTTCCTGTGGGGCCTACCCAAACCCAGAGAAGCCAGAAAGGGAGGTTTGCTTCCCGCCCAAGTGTGGAGAACCAGGAGAATCCCAGGGAAGCCCTTGGCCCCAGTGACCCTGGTTCCATCCTAGCATTTTGTATTGATGCAGCGGGTGGGGGGGTGGGGGGGGTGGGAGGGTGGAGAGACCCCCAGCTACAGAGATAGCAGTGATAAGGTTAATGTGCACAGTCCCATCTTCTAGAGTATAGCCTCAGACTCCAGGGGTCCTGGGGCCACTGAGGAGAGCAAGTCCTGTAGGGAGAGAATGCCTGTAGAATCTGGACTCCAAATCTTCAAAAGACTCGACAAAGAAGGGATGGAAATGAAAAGTGGCAAATTAAGTCAGGAGCACAGAGAGCAGAGGAACTTTGGGGTCCAGATCTGGAAACAGAATCTAAAGCAATTAAGTTTTAAATGGGAGGTACCCACCTGTTTTCTGGAGGAGAATGGGGGTACCATACCCTATCCTTTCACTGGAACAGGAGCCAACAGGGTGCCTGGGACTGAGGACCTGTTCCCATGGCTTTCTGTACCACCCCCACCCCCAACACGTCTCTCTAAAACTGTTCTGAAAGCTAAGGTTAGGGCTGTGATGTGGAATGAAGCTGGCTAGACACAATGGGAGAAGGGATGGGCAGAATTTGGGTGTTGGTGGGGAGGCTAGATCTCAGGGGTTTGAGAGAAGTTGAATTCTAGGTCTCCCACCCACCCACAGCGGTGACTCAGCAGGGCTCAGACTCTGGCTCCTGGGGGGTTTAGGGGACTTATCTGTGCTGAGAGCTGTGTCTAAGGCAGAGCCGCCTGCCTCATGAACTGTCCGTCCTCCCCATTGTTCCTCTTTCCCTCTGTTACTTACGTGGCCCCCCTCCCTAGACACTAATCTGTGGGTGGGCGCTTTGCCCAGCTTGGGAAGCTCTTGTTAAGCTGGGGGGCTTAGGAAAAATGAGGGGTATGTAAGGGAGGTGGGTGAAGGTGGAGGGAAAGTTTTTGGTTTTCAAAGTCCCTCGATTCCAAGGCCAAGGTTACGGGCAGAGGAAAGTCCAAAATAACCATTTGCTTTGTCTGTGTCACCTGTCCTGGGTGGACGGGGACTAGAAGCTTCCCTCTCATGTCTTCTCTTACCTCTAACACACCTACGCCAGCCTTCTCTGGTGAAGCAGTGAAGGGAGGGAGGCAAGAGTTAACAAAAAATATGAGACCCTAGACAGCCTGGACCCCTCCCCCTAGCCCCAGGCAATCCCCCCCCCCCCCCCCCCAGCTGCTTCCCACCGAACCTGCATCAGACAGTTCTTACCCCAGGCCTGGAGCCAGAGCTGGTTTTTCTGGTGGTAGCAAGTAGCAAAGCCCTGACAGAGATTCCCAGGGAAGAATCTCTGCTTGGGGGGTCAGAGTCCTGAGGGGGCCCAGGGGTGTGGCCATAGGGGGTAAAAAGGGTGGGAGTCTCTTTGTAGGAACCCAAAGAGAAAAAGAGAGAGAGCCTTTGTTTTGTTTGTCAGGGAGGTTCGGTGGCAATTTCCCATCACCTGGAGGGACAGTGACCTCATCTCTGATTACCTCCACCTTTAGCCTGAGATGAATCTGCCCTGAAGTCTTGGGGTGAGATGGAGAGGGAAGCCAGGGGCAACATTAGAACGGGCAGAAGCCCAGAGCTACACGCTGACCAAATGCAGCTGAGCCAGACGTGCGGAAGCCAAGATAAACGCCATCAAAATATTTACTGTGTGTGTGGAGTTCCG
The DNA here is from genome assembly GCF_018167655.1 of Microtus oregoni. NCBI lineage: Eukaryota > Metazoa > Chordata > Mammalia > Rodentia > Cricetidae > Microtus > Microtus oregoni. Next base: position 66,003 of record NW_024543072.1, on the reverse strand, counting down.
TAGTAGGGTGATGTGGACTGTGTGTTCAGAGGGTGAGATGTATATGTCATGGTGCGTGCGTATATGTTCATATGCTAACACATAGCTCTTCCCTCTGGGTACAGAAAATTTAGGATGTAGATTTCCCCGAAGAGAGCTGTGAACACATATATTATGTATGAAACACCCCAGGTTCTTGCAAGGAAATAGTTTCACATTCATACGAACTAGAAAAACTGGCCTAGCCCTCATCCAAAGATTCAGACACAAAAGACTAGACAGTTATTACCTTTGTCACACAGACACACCTCAAGGACCCCAATGTGTGTACATCCTCTTATGCACCAATAGAAGACAATGATGGATAAAAGTCCCTCAAAAAAAAAAATCTCATTCTCAAACACATTGCTAAGGTTGGGTATCTGCAACTGCCAGCCTCAGTTTCCCCTTTTGAGCTTAAAGGCCAAGACTTACACAGAAAGGAAAGTAGGAGCCAAGGGAACAGAGTAGGGTGTAGCCAGCTAGCCCAAGCCAGGAATGAAGGACCTGTCTGGGAGCGGGCGGGGTACACAAAAGGCAGGGCCCCAAAGAGGCCTGAGGGGGCCTGGCCAGGGGTGGGGGAGGCTGAGGGCAGGGATCCCGTCTGGCCAGTTGGGCCTGTTCTCTCCCTTGCGCAAGGTGGTGGTGGCTGTGGCTAGGCCTGCTGCTCTGTGGCAGCTTCTGAGTCACTAAGGCTCCTGACCAGCGTCCTGGTGCTCCTTGAGAGGAGGGGTGGGGAGAGTCAGGAGGAGGAGTGCCCAGGAAGCTAGAGGCCACCAGCCTCAGCAAACTACACACACAGCAGTAGAAGGGTCTGTGGGCTTGACCTGGCCTGGCTACTGCATGCCCATAAGGTGACCTCACCAGGCAGGCGGTGTGTCTCCTTCAGCCTGGTGACATCATCATGCTGACGCCAGGCAGGCAGTGGGTGGGGGAGAGGAGGAGACAATCCTGGCTTGCCCTGGCTTGGAAGCCTGGGTTCTTGGGTCCATTTAGCTCAGGACAAGGATCCTTGGCCCCAACTTCTCTTAACTCATCTCTTTTGATTTAGAAGATGAACTGAAGGCCATTGGAAGTGGGGATGCCTCAGCCTAAGATACTTCCACTAAATAGCGGCTTTAGGACAGTGTGGGTTTTGTAGGAGCAATTCCAAAGGAACTTTCCTGTCCCATTAGGTACCTCAGTCTGCAAAACTGGGGCTTGTACCTTCAGGATGAGGATTTCGGACTCACAGGTTAGGGACATTATGGATGGAGACGCAGGCATGTGATGGGTACCCAATTCTTACTGTGCTTTAAGGAGGTATCTTGGGGGACAGAATATGGATGACTTGTAGTGGGGGTAGGGGCCAGTGTAAGGGCTTGAGAGATGATGGTTAAGAGCACTTGTTCTTGCAGAGAACCTGGGTTCAATTCCCAGGACCCACATGGCAGTGACCAGCCACCTGTAACTCCAATTCCAAGACATCAGATGCTCTCTGCTAACCTACATGGCCACCAGGCATATAGTATACATATATGCAAGCAAAACATTCATACACATACAAAAATAAATAAGTAAGTAAAAATTTAACGATGGAAATATGGGATCTGCCAATGTCACAGAAATGTCTTTGGAAGGATTTCTATCTCCTGGTGGGCAGGACTTGGGGTCCCTGTGACATGCATCCACATTATTGTGACTTAAATCTACATCAGTGTTTTGCAGCAGAGTGAGCTGAGAGCCCATATTGCACCCCACCGCCAGGCTTTTTTGACAACCTTACTCCCTTTAGTGCTAGGAGGAGGTACCTGGGAGGGGTGCAAGCTGGACTCCCAGGCTGGGCTGGGTGGGACCCATGTCAGCTTAGGCAGGTCAGGGCCCTGGTATCTGGCCCTGCAGGTCTGTCCCGTCCAGTCTGGGGCCCTCCCAACTCCCAGCAGCAGCATCCTTCCCTCCACCCCTCCTATCAGGGCCACAAGACCCATTCATCTGTCTCCCTGGAACCCTCTGCCCTACCCCATGCTTCATTTCCTCACTACATGCCTGCCTGTCTCCATCGCCTTCGTCCTTTGTCTGGTCCAGAGTTGCTCGCTCTGGCAGTGAACCCAGACAGCCAGTTTATCTTACCCCCGCCCCAAGGTTGCCATGCCAACACTTTCCCTGCCTCATCCAAATAAGGGACTGTGCCTTCCTCTTGGTTCTACTTTCTTTCTGCTGCCTCTTTCAAGCATCTGCTCACTCATTTGTATATTCTTTTTGTTTTTGATTTTTGTGGGGATTGAGACATTGTTTCCCTTTTGCTTGGGATGATGGCCTTGAACCCAAGATCTTCTTGCCTGAGCTTCCCCAAGTGTTGGGATAAGAGGTATGGGCTACCAAGCCTGGCTTTGTTCACTCATTCATTGATTCACTCAGTCAATAAACATTCATCAGCGTCCAGTTATGTGACAGGAAGGAGACCACATACCACTGACTGAGCATGAAATCAGAAACCATGTTTTTAATATGTGATACATGACCCTGTTTCGACTCTTTTGAAGCTCAATGCCTTGGGGAAGGAGAACACGAAAACAGAAAGTCTGATCTATAGGTTAAAGCGCTATGATTGAGGCTAAAGCAGAGGGGCAGGGCACTCGAAGCGGCTTGAGGTGGGGGAAGGGAGGGAGGACTCAAGAGGAAATGATGTCTAAGCAGAGTCTTAAGGCGTGAGTAGGTGTTCTCCAGACAGCGATGAGTAGGAGCAACCAGACACAGGGAGGAGAGCATTCCAGGCAGGGGTACAGTGTGAGCAAAGGTGACAGACAGCAGGGTGTGGGGGGGTACTGGTTAGAGGCAGGGATTATCAAAAGTTGGATGCTCTAAGTGGAAGCTCTGGCCATCCCAGAACACTCTTCTGCCCTGGCCCGGCCCCTGACCCTGGGTTTTGTTTATTTATTTACTTATTTTATAACCATAGGCATTCCCAGGCCCAACCTTCTTTATAAGCTACTCATTCTAGATAACCAGTTATCTTTTCCTGTTCCCCACCTCTCTCTAGTCAGTGACCAAATCCCCACCAAATGCCCCCTTTTATCTGCCCAGTACCACCTTGCCAGGCTACGGCCTCATGGTATCTGCCTCGGTCTCTTTCCATGACCTGTTTTCTGGTCAGACTATATGTTGTCACCTGCTTCATGCAACTTGCTAGCTAGGGAAGCTTTGGTGACTTTCCACTTCCTACTGACCAAATTTGAATTCCTTTTCCTGGCATGGGTAGTCCTGAGCTATTCGGACCCACCCTACCCCAGCTATGGTTTCCCTGCTGCTCAACACACACACCCCCTTAGGTTGGGTCCTCTTCTCTTTGCTTCCTGAACCAGCAACCAGCCTTTCTACTTCCTTAGGTGTTTGCTTACTTGATCCTCTATTATCAATGCCTTTCGAGGTCTCCCGGGCCTCCTGATCCCACTCAACTCACTCATGAAGCCTTCCCTATGACTCCCACATGCCTCAAACAACCTAGGACCCAGACACGAAACACTAAACCAGAAACCACCATTGCAAGTCAGGTGGGGTGATGGGGTGGTGTATCCAGTAATCTAAGCACTCCAGAGGCTGGGGTGGGAGAACAGTGAGTCTGAAGCCAGCCTGACAGGTTACATAATTAGTCCTTTTTTTTTTTTTTTTTTTTTTTGGTTTTTTCGAGACAGGGTTTCTCTGTAGTTTTGGAGCCTGTCCTGGAACTAGCTCTTGTAGACCAGACTGGCCTCGAACTCCCAGAGATCCGCCTGCCTCTGCCTCCCAAGTGCTGAGATTAAAGGCGTGAGCCACCATCGCCCGGCAGTTAGACTGTCTTAAAAAGAAAGAGGAAGAGGAGGAGAGTGGAAAGAGGAGAAAGAAAAAAAAATTATCATTGCATGATTCAATGCCTGTCTGTTAGTAGCTAGATGATAGATAGATAGATAGATAGATAGATGATAGATAGATGACAGATGGATGGGTGGATGGATGCATGGATGTCTATCATTTGTATTTCTTCCTCCTAAACAGACCTCGAGTTCCATGAGGGCAGGAAATGGATCTTTACTTGCCAGTAAGGTTATATAATGGACTTATCTAAATTCAAAATTTCCAAATGCTTCCTACAGCTGCTCATCAATTACCAAAGCACTAGTCCTTCATCCCTGGTCCTCTGATTCTGGCTCAACATTCTGACAATTGCCGTGTACCTGCCCTGACCTCATCTCTCCAGGCCCCTGACCTAGGGGCCCTTTTTGTCTTCAGTGACTTGCTGCTTCCTGCTCCTAAGCCTGTTCATGCCATTCCTCCTACATGGAAGACCTCCTTCTCTCTGGGAATCCAGGACTCTCATCTTCAAGCCATGGGAAAAAGCGTTCCCAAGGGCCTTATCCTTCCAAAATGGCCCATCCCAAGCCCCAAACATTCTGAACATTTTCAACCGCTCTTCACCATTCCTTCCAAAAGCACTGGCTTTTACTTTTACCCCACTTTGTAGACTGTGCCTCCTGTGAAATTTGTCCTTGGTTTCCTGTTTCTCTGGGCAGAGATTCCATTTCCTGGAAGGCTGTGAGCTCTGTGAGGGGCAGAAGCTAGGTCTCTGGACCTGTTATAGTTTCTTTGTTCAAATAGAATTCTAGACGGCAACAGGGTGAGTCTTCCATAAATCATCTGCGTGGCCTTAGGGAAGCCACTTCCCTCTGGGTCTCAGTTTCCTCCTCTGTTAAATGGTGATAATAACGCCTACCCTCTTGGGAATGTTGAGTGGATCTAATGAGGTAATGGCTAGAATGCGCTTTGCAAGCATAAATTGCTCCTGGAGTTCCGGCTGCCTTTGCTGTCATTATCATTTTGATTGCGTTCCTTTGGTTCTGGCACCCTCCCCGCCCCCCCCCCCCCCCCACTCTGACTTACTGTCTACCCCCTGCAGGCCGATGCCCGGCGGGTGAGCTGGAGACCTCGGACTTAGTGACGGTGGTGCTGGGCCAGGACGCAAAATTGCCCTGCTTCTACCGAGGGGATCCTGACGAGCAGGTGGGGCAAGTGGCGTGGGCTCGGGTGGACCCAAACGAGGGCACCCGGGAGCTGGCCCTACTGCACTCCAAATATGGGCTTCATGTGAGCCCCGCCTATGAGGACCGCGTGGAGCAACCACCGCCCCCACGAGACCCTCTGGACGGCTCCGTGCTCCTGCGCAACGCTGTGCAAGCAGATGAGGGCGAGTACGAGTGCAGAGTCAGCACTTTCCCCGCCGGCAGCTTCCAGGCACGGATGCGGCTCCGCGTTCTGGGTTAGTAGAGCCAGCTGGGCACAATCAGAATTCGTGGGTGTATGGAGGGGAACGGAGACAGGACGGGACTGCAGAGATGGATGGGGCAGAGGCAGAACAGGCAAACATAAAAGATAAGGCCATGTAGGGGTGAGGGAGGAATACCCAGTCCCTCCCACCCAATCCATAAATTCTCTCCAAAAGCCGCCAAAGCTGGGGAATAATACATATTTTAGGGAGCTTGTCCTTCCCACGGTCCGAATTTCACTCTGTGCACCTTTGTCCTTCTGGAACATGGGCTTATTCTTTCGAATAGCTTTTCAGAGAGCTGAGAACTTCTGGCAGACTCCACTTAAACGCCCTCGTTTCCAAGTTGCACTTACTGATTCTAGAAAAGACACCAATGCACCAATGCAAAGCTTTCTTCACTACCCTAGGCGCTGCGGTTTTACAATGTGAGAGTCACAGATGTGAACATGACGCCCAGCTGTGATGTGATATGTGAGCAGGGGAGCGGTTAATAGGTTAATACGCTCCTTGATTGGGACTTCAATGGACGTGATCTAAGACCACGATCACGTTTATCTATCTGTCTGTCTGTCTGTCTGTCCGTCCTTCCGTCCATCCATCTATTGGTTTTTCGAGGCAGGATTTCCTCTGTGCAGCTTTGGAGCCTGTCCTGGAACTCTCTTTGTAGACCAGGCTGGCCTTGAACGCACAGAGAGTACTGGGATTAAAGGCGTGTGCCACCACCGTCTGGCTCACAATTGCATTCTAAACCACTGCTTTGCATTATGGACAGTGGTGCTGGTCAACCTGTTCCTATGGTCAAGGTGTCTTTTCAATTTTGTGGTTGGGCTATTTTGAAGCTAGAATTTTTTTTAAAAAAAAAGTGCTTTGGGTTATTTTGAAGTTAGAAATAAAAAGCCTTCATGTTTTTGCTTTGGATGGAAGTTAGTAGCCTAAGTCTTGGAGGGGAAAAAAAAAACAAAACTTGAATGAAAAAAAAAAAAAAGCTGGGCATAGTGATAAATATCTATACTTACACTGCTCCAGAAGCTGAGTCAGGAGAATGGAGAATCTGAGGCCAACACACACCCCAAAACAAAATCTGTGACTCTAGGCTTTGTCACTTAAGAGCTGAGGACCTGGAGCAAATCCCTAACCCTCCTTGAGCTTTGGTTTCTCATCTGAAGAGCAAAGCATAATAATACCACCTCACTAGTGTGTTAGCAGAATCAAATGAGATAATGCATGAAAGCATTTAGCCTAATAGTCGACACATGGTAAGCAGTGGTTATTATTTTTATTATTACATAGATAGTATCTAATTAGTTCTAAAATAATTTTATTTTTTTAAAAAAAATAACCTATGCACGTTGTAAAAAATTCTAATAGCGAAGAAAGATGTAAAGACACTTGAAATTACACCACTGATCTGGCACTTTTCTTAGTAAGATAAGAAAGGGGGACTGGAGCTCGCTTCAGCAGCACAGATACTAAAATTGGAACGATACAGGGAAGATTAGCACGGCCCCTGCACAGGGATGACAAGCAAATTTGTGAAGCGTTCCATATTTTTAAGACAAGATCTCCTGAGTAAACTGGGAGCATGGGACCATGGGAGAGGGTTGGAAGGGAGGGGAGAGGAAGGAAGGGGAGCAGAGAAAAATGTATAGCTCAATAAAATCAATCATTAAAAAAAAGTGGGGCTGGGGCTGGAGAGATGGCTCAGTGGTTAAGAGCACTGGCTGCTCTTCCAGAGGACCTGAGTTCAATTCCCAGCAACCACATGGTGGCTCACAACCATCTGTAATGAGATCTGGCGCCCTCCTCTGGCTTACATGTAGGCAGAGTGTTGTATACATAATAAATAAATAAATCTTTAAAAAAAAAAAAAGTGGGGCTGGAGTTTGCAGCTGGGTAGGACTGAGAGAGGCCTCCTGACAGCGGATCTTCCATACACTCCTCTCCCCATCCACAGTGCCTCCCCTGCCTTCACTGAATCCTGGTCCACCACTAGAAGAGGGCCAGGGCCTGACGCTGGCAGCCTCTTGCACTGCCGAGGGCAGCCCAGCTCCCACCGTGACCTGGGACACAGAAGTCAAAGGTACTCAGGCCAGCCGCTCCTTCAAGCACTCCCGCTCAGCTGCCGTCACGTCAGAGTTCCACCTGGTGCCTAGCCGAAGCATGAATGGGCAGCCACTTACCTGTGTGGTGTCTCACCCTGGCCTGCTCCAGGACCAGAGAATCACCCACACCCTCCAAGTGGCCTGTGAGTATTGGGATAGATGGGTAAGATAACCTATGTTCTGAAAATAGTGCTAGGACCCTGTGACCCTGAACCACGCCAGGAGGGTCAGCCTGAGAACAGAAGACTTGGGGGCCAACCTAGATGCCCTGGGAAAACCACTGTGGTCTCTGTGAACTATATTTCAAGTGCTGGGATTAAAGGCAAGCCCCACTGCCGCCTGGTGTCTCTGTGAACTTTGTAGAAGAGACTGCCTTATTTTCTTTTTTTTTTTTAATTTTTTATGATTTATTTATCTTTATTTTATGTGCATTGGTGTGAAGGTGTCAGATCCCCTGGAACTGGATTTTCAGACAGTTGTGAGCTGCCATGTGGGTGCTGGGAATTGAACCCGAGTCCTCTAGAAGAGCAGTCAGTGCTCTTAACCGCTGAGCCATTTCTCCAGCCCGAGACTGCCTTATTTTCACAGTGTTGATGGGAGAATAAAATATAAATTTGATACTGAAGGTATTTGCATAATATACAGTTTTAGAGTTTGGAGGCAGACTTGGAACAAGCCGCCGTTCCGCTATTTACCAATAGTTATTTAATCTTGTTAGACTTCATTTTATTCACCAGAAAATGAGTGTAATTATACCAACTCTACAGGATTTTGATGAGAATTAGCGTCCTTGAATGCAAAGCATCTCACAGATTTGAAATCCTGTAAGGGTTCAGCAAATGATAGTGTGCTCCCAGCGTTAGACTGCAAGCCCAGATTACACCGCCATTTGGCACGAAGTAGGAAATCAACACACGTCTGTTAGGAAAATGAACAAACTGGCGGATTTTTAGGCCCTTAGTGAGCACCTGCTCGGTGAGTTAGCAGTATGCTAGGTGTCACCGGAGAGTCAGAAAGACTGAAACTCCCTTACTCCTAGGGACGGGCGGGCTTTGCAGCACAGGTCAAACAAAATAAACTCTGAGCTTGGGCGGGGGTGGGGGGGGTGGGGGGGGAGCACGTGACAATGTAGTCAGGAGCTGTGGGTGAGGGGAGAGGGAGGTTGTTCGTGTAGGACAAGAGGGGATTCATGGATTAAAGCATCTTCCTCCTCCCTCTTCCCACTCCAGTCCTTGCAGAGGCCTCTGTGAGGGGCCTTGAGGACCAAAACTTGTGGCATGTTGGCCGAGAAGGAGCTACACTCAAGTGCCTGAGTGAAGGACAGCCCCCTCCCTCATTCAACTGGACGCGGTAAGGGCCTATGCCTGCAGAAAGGCCTAGCATGGGACTAGCATCCTTTTCTTTTCAGGATGAACCCTATATTAGTTAGGGCATATGTTCAGACCAATATAAAAATATGCATAGTCAGCAAATATTACTGGTGCGGTCCAGGGAATGTGTGATTACCCATGGGAATATGTAGATATCTTCTTGGCTTTTCAAAACCCCTTAACTTGGGCTGGAGAGATGGCTCAGCGGTTAAGAGCACTGGCTGCTCTTCCAGAGGTCCTGAGTTCAATTCCCAGCAACCACATGGTGGCTCACAACCATCTGTACTGAGATCTGGCACCCTCCTCTGGCGTGCGGGCATACATGGAGGTAGAATGTTGTATATATAATAAATAAATAAATCTTTAAAAAAAAACCTTAACTTTAAACTATGAACTAAAACTATGGTAGATATGAATATTTTAACTATTTCTGAGTGCTAAAAGTGCAGGAGACAAAAAGACAGCTGGCTATAACTGCTGTTATACCAATGCTCCTTATAACTATCATGTGGCTAGCACCCCAGAAACACCCACCCCCTTCCACCAGCTCCTTCAAGAGCCCTTGTCTTTTCTTCCAAAGAATTACAAAAGGGTAGGATACCCATGTATGTGAGCCTATGATAGACATGTTCTTACATGTGGACATACGAACGATACATGTGGCCTTGTGCCTAGGGCTAGGTTTGTTTTCTCTGCCATGTAATATCATAGGTGTTGGAGCATGCAATCACAGTTTCCAGGTACCTCTGAGGCCAGCTAGGAGTGGAGTGTCCTGTTGTGTGGACTTTGTAACATGTATTCCTGTTACCTGGTGCTAGATGACGTGATGCCTGTGGGAGCATGTGGGATGGCACGCGTGTGGATCTTCCCCAAGTGTGTGTGGGGGTGCCCGGGTCAGGCTGGGCGGCAGGGAGAAAGGGCCTCTGCCTAGACCTGCCTAGGGTAGGGAGGGGCACCGTGGGAACAGCCTGAGGCTCTGGATGACGTCATGGGGGAGGGGGATGAATAGCTGCCTGGGCACGTTGGATGGTGGCAGCCTTAGCCTGCCCCAGCCAGCACCCTTCAGCTTCCCTGTCCTTCAGGCTGGATGGACCTCTGCCTAGCGGGGTGCGAGTGAAGGGGGACACTCTGGGCTTTCCCCCACTGACCACTGAGCACAGTGGCATCTACGTCTGCCATGTCAGCAATGAACTTTCTTCGAGGGACTCTCAGGTCACCGTGGAGGTTCTTGGTAAGCACAGTGGTTGGGGAACAAAGACAGGGAGGCTGAATCAGAGCTGGGGATGGGCAACAAGAAGCAAGACAGAGAAAGAAATGGGAAGGAGTGTCTTTGGGGATGGTAGATGGGGCTAAACTGAGTGGGTAGCTGAGGATGTCTTCTGTGAGGATAATATTTGGGTAGCAATGGGGTCTGGGGTAGATCCAGAAAGGATCTGGGCATGCGCCTCAGACACAGCCTGTCTCCAGCAGACCCTCAAGATTCAGGAAAGCAAGTGGACCTAGTGTCGGCCTCAGTGGTGGTAGTGGGCGTGATTGCTGCATTCTTGTTCTGCCTCCTGGTGGTGGTGGTGGTACTCATGTCCCGGTATCACCGACGGAAAGCACAGCAGATGACCCAGAAATAGTGAGTACTGGCTACATCGAGTGGGTGGAGCCGAGCTGAGACCAAAGACAATGAAGTAGGAGGTGAACCAGAACAGAGGAGAGAGGACACTGGGTAGCCTATGACTGGACAGCTTGTCCACCAGAGATGGGCAAAGCCTTTGGGGAAGTGAGGAAAGCCTGGGGCCTGGACCACAGCTCGATGAGGAGGCATGAGCCTGAGAGAAGCCCAGATCCATATTCTCCGGTGTCATCTACTATGCGTACTTTAGCACTATGTGGCACACATATACTCCAGCTATCGTACACAGGCTCAGCCAGGCTAGATTCGCCGTAGGAGGCTGTCATTGCTCTCAGGTCCTGACAAGGGGTGTCTTTCCCAGTGAGGAGGAACTGACTCTGACCAGGGAGAACTCCATCCGAAGGCTGCATTCTCATCATACAGACCCCAGGAGCCAGGTGTGTGCTAAGGATGGGGCCTGTGTGGGGCGTGGGCACACGGGTTTGCTTGGGTCTGGGCTCCTCTACAGATAGGAACATAGCCCTATACCAGGTCTGGCTGCTTACTCATAGCTGGAGCTGAGCCGAGGCTGGGATATTAGCCGGGGATAGATGCTTTGGGGCTGCTGGGACTCCTCCTTGCAAGGCCCTTTCAGCCCTGGGTTGGGGGCTGCTCTAGGAATCCACCACCAGTGCTGGTTCCAGGGTGGGTTTTTGGGAGTGAGTGTGGGAAGGGGGATGTTTGTGTCAGAGAGACAGAGAACTACGGGTTGGGGGAAAGGTGATCAGGGAGGAGGCTGGTAGAGGATGAGAGAGGTGAAGAGGCTGAGGGGAGGAGGCTGGACTCTCTTCTGACTCCTCCTCCCCTATGTCTGGGCTCCTGCAGCCGGAGGAGAGTGTAGGGCTGAGAGCGGAGGGCCACCCCGATAGTCTCAAGGACAACAGTAGCTGCTCTGTGATGGTGAGGCCCCCGGCCCCACCGGTGTCCCCAACACTCTCCTGGCCCCAGATGTGGTGTGACAGCAGCCCCCTCTACCAGTCCCTGCCTCTCATCCCTGGCTCCCATGTGAGCCCCGCCCCGCATTTCTGCTGTGCCTTCGTTCTCTGTCTCCCCATCCCTATATATAACACCTGCTCTTGCCCTCCCCACCCCCAAATTTCCAAGCCCCATGCCTCCAGGACAGCCATTACCCATGCTTTACCTGACCTCTGACCCCACCACAACCCATCCCTACCCTACTGTGTCTGCCTGTTTGATCTCAACTGCTGACTTATCCTCTGCCCTTGGTCTCCAGAGTGAAGAGCCAGAGGGCCGTAGCTACTCCACGTTGACCACAGTGAGGGAGATTGAAACACAGACTGAACTACTGTCTCCGGGCTCTGGGCGGACAGAAGAGGAGGAGGATCAGGATGAAGGCATCAAACAGGCCATGAACCATTTTGTTCAGGAGAATGGGACCCTGAGGGCCAAACCCACAGGCAATGGCATCTACATCAACGGGCGAGGGCACCTGGTCTGACCCAGGCCAGCCTCCCTCCCTAGGCCTGGTTTCTTCTGCTTCCATGGGGGATTTCAACTCTTCTTAGGGGAACCCTCCTTAAAAGCCTGCATTTCTTTAGGAAGATACTTCCCACCCCACTGACTGCTCCACTTTTACCTCCAATCCTGGTCATCAGGAGGGTCCACTGATTGAGTGTCTCCTATTTGTATGTGTGTGTGTGTGTGTGCGTGTGTGTGTGTGCGTGCGCGCGTGTGCGTGGCATGCATTGTGCTGTCATGTTAAGAGTCCCAGCGAATGGTATGTGTACCACAGGATTTGTGGCTGTGCACAGAACATTGCTAGGGTGTGGCTCGTGCCTAGCATGCCTCATGTGTGACCTCTGCCTGCAGACGCAGGTATTATCCTCAGACCCCAGAGCAGTATTAGTGATGCAGAGGTTGGAAGGGAGACGTGGAGACTGTGGGCCAGATCCAGGTGTGCGGGCATAGCTGGAGCTAGAATCTGACCTCCAAAGTCGGGGAGCTGTGTTCCCACCCTTGGGGGGCAAGTGTGAAGCAGGCCTCCAGGGGTCTGCCAGAGGCTTGAACTGTTACAGAAGCCCTCTGCCCTCTGGTGGCCTGTGGGCCTGCTGCACATACACACCATACTGTCTGTAAATTAACCTCCAAGGGAGCCTCCTGAGGTCCCCTCAGGCTCCCTTAGTAAGAGAAAAAGAAACTTAAAAAACAAACAAACAAACAAAACCCTTTTTGTTACTGTGCATGCTTCTTGCTGGGCTTAAGCAAGGCCAGCCCACATAGGCATCAACAAGACTGTTTAGCAGACCCCACAGCAGGAGCTAATTCTTATGGTTCTGGAAAGTTCTCCTCCTAGGGCATCTTCACCCAAAGAGGCTCTGGGGAGGAAACTGACAGCTGGCGGAGTCTGGAACCAGTGGTGTGAGGTATAAACACGGGGAGAAGAGGGTAGAGATAGGGTGTTTGGCTCCCATGGCCCTTCAAATCTTCCCCGAGTTGTGTCCACAGTTCAAACCTTCACAGAGTTGGGACCTGGTGTCCAGGGCCCCTGGTTCAGTTGTGTAGAGGGCAGAGGGTAGCAAGGGAAGGGAGAAGTTCAGGGGAGGTTTGAGCTGCTGTGGGCGAGGGTGATAATAGCTCCTTCCCCAGGGTTTCTGAGTCATTAATTTGGGGCTCTTCTGGCGTTTTCTATGTGTGGGGCTTGGGATTAGATGTTTTTCTTTAGCCTGCCCAAACCTACTCAGCCAGAATACTGAGATTTACTATTCCAACCTTGTTTGGCCTGCAGTCTGGTCTGACGGAGAGGCTTTCATCTCATTCCCATGGACTTGTGGACCCCAAGGATCTGGGGTCCTAGTATGTATATTTTATGTAAATATATGTATATTTGTACATAAAATGATATTCTGTTTTTAAATAAACAGATAAAATCTTTTCTGTCTGATTCCTGTCTTGCCCCTTGACCTGGATAAGTCACAAGTGCGATCTCAGTGTCTTCCTTCCTATGCTCCTGGGCAGGGTGAGGACCCAGGTACTTGCAGCTAAGAAGGAACAAATAGCTTTCAAAACCCTTTTAGCCATTTCTGAGTGCCCTCAGGTAGGAGAGTGTGGACGTGACCTCCTTTAGGGGAAGCCAGTGCCTTAATGTGCAAAGTGCTTCGAATTTGACTGTGCTGGAAACTTCCAACAGCTGTGTGGGGTGGACAGCCGTGTAGTCTTCTACAAAGAAACTGAAACTCAGAAGGCAGCTGGTCTGTGTACTCGTTTTCAAAGGTATGGCAACCGAGGCTCAGTGAAGAAACGTGGCTTGACCACGATGACAAAGCCACCAGAGGCATCCTCCATTCTGAGTATATTCTGCCTGGTCCTTGCTCCCCGAATTTGGGTCTCTGGAGATGCCAACCACCTGCTCACACCCCAGGCCCCATTACTCCACCCAAGCGTCCTGACATCACCTCCCTTTGTGACCAATAGATGAAGTCCCAGCAATGATGAGGATGTGAATGTCAGCTACCTCCCCCACCGCAGGCTCTGTGGTTGCAAAGATGCTCTAACAGGAAGCGGGTTTGAGGAGCTGCACAGCTTCCTGCCCCCCTAGAGCTTCACAGTGCGAGAAAGGGCCAGGGCTCAGCTTGGCCACGAGATACAGCTTCATGCCAGGGTTCTGGTAGCTTCCTCTTCCATATCCACTTCCGTGTGGCCCCGAGTGGGCCCCAGAGGCAAGTGCTGCTGTCCGTTGCCCAAGCCACCCTCCACCTCCAGTTTGGAGCCCTGCCCTTCTAGGGCTGGGCCAAACCAAACTACTGACTGGGATTCCATGGGGGACTGGTAGGTCAAAGGTCTTGGGGAACAGAAGTGGTGGGGCCAGATCCTGGGGGCTCTGGCCATGAAGTCTCGGCAGAAAGTAAAGAAGAAGGGCTGCTCCAAGGAACGAGTGTTTGGGTGCGACTTACAGGAGCACCTACAGCACTCAGGACAAGACGGTAAGGAGGCCAACCGAGCAGGGGGCAGCGGAACGGGTGGGCGGACTGGCACGCAGGCACCGAGCTTGTCTTCTCTGGCTTGATTTGATCTGTTGGGAAGAATCAACTCCTAGGGCCCCGTGGCTCAGGATCACCATCCATGAGACCTGTGCCCAGGAAAGACAGGAAATGCGGCTCAGAGGAGGCAGAGAGGTTCGCTTCTGTAATAGTTGTGGGGCAGGTCTCTGAGAGGGTGAGGATAAGAACTCCAAGGGGATGCGAAGTGGGGGATGGTGATATTTATAAAGTCTAGAGATGCCGACGAATCAGGTGAGGAGACGGAGAGGGGGACAGAGGGTAGGAATGGAGGTCCTATGTCACGAGAGTGGCTGAAGGGATGGTTGATAGAAAAATAAACGGAGGTGGGATTGGGCCCAGTGGGTCTGAGGACATAGCTTGGGGAGAGTGGAGGGAGGCATCCTAGCTGGAGAACAGCACCAAGGGACAAGGACCTGGCCCTTCTGCATCTTTGCTGGGCCGCGGGAGGGTGTGGGGGAAGGAGAGACCGTCTTCTTTAGATTGCTTGCAAAAAAGAAACAGGTTTGGCGTAGAAGGCAAGGGGAGAAGCTGCTGGTGTACGGAACACAGAAAAGTGAAGGAGATGGTTTAAGCCCTGGTTTGAAGCTGGGAGTAGAAGCTGCAATAAAGATAGATGTGGGCACTGTCTGGAGCTGCCTCGGTTCCTTGCCTGGTTCCTTGCCTGGCTTACTACGCGGTGGCCTTGGAAAGCCAGCCTACCCAGGGACAAGCCCTGGCTCAGTGCTCTGCCTAACACGCGCTCAGAACCATGTCTTACTTGATTTGAAATTGAGCTATCTTGACTATACCGGCCAGCTTGTTTTCAGCACACTGAGCAACTTACAAAAAAGGGCATGATTCTGCCCCCCCCACTCCACCCCACCCCAATCTGTCATTTCCTCTTTGTCCCCTTCTCTGGTTGTGGTGCCTGCAGAGAAGGGAGGGCGATGGTGGTTCCCAGCTCATTTCCTGCTCTTAGCCCCGCCCCTGTGTCCCCAGACACCTCCTTCCCCTTTTCTCCTCCATCAGAGGGCCCCATCCCTACCAGCCTCCATTAAGGGAAAGTCCAGGCCCCAAGAAAGAGTGTTTGCAGCCGAGGTGGACTTTTCTGTGCCTTCCTCTTCTCTCTGAGCACACCTGGCTCCTTTACTATTATTCCACTGGCCATAATGATTCTTTAACAAAAAGTATCACACCATTTACTTATATATTTTGTATGCATGTTGGGAAGGGGCAAATTGGTTCCCCCGCAGGTATGGAGGTCAGAGGACAACCTGAGGGAACCAGTTTTCTCCTTCCATCATGTGGGTCCCAGACATCAAACACAAGTCATCAGGCTTGGTGGCAAGTACCTTCATCCACTGCACCACCTCACAGGTTGTATTTCGTTGTTGTTGTTGTTGTTGCTGTTTTTCAAGACAGGGTTTCTCTGTGTAGCCCTGGCTGTTCAGGAACTTGCTCTGTAGACCAGGCTGGCCTCAAACTCAGAGAGATACGACTGCCTCTGCCTTCTGAGTGCTGGGGGTTAAGATTAAAGGTGTGCACCACCACTGCCTGGCAGGCTATATGTATTGGTAGTATTAGTGTCAGTGTGTGTATGTGTGTGTCCACATGCATATGTGGAAGTCAGATAGCAACTTTTGGAAGCCAGTTCTCTCTTACCATCATGTGGGTCCCAGCGTTGAACTGAGGTTTTCGGGCTTGGTGGCAGGTATCTTTTACCTCCTGAGCCATCTCACCAGCACTAAAGGATTTTCTTTTTAATTTTGAGATTTTTTTTAAAAAATTTTTTATAGGCATGAGTTTTGTCTGTGGGTGTGTGTTTCACATGTGTGCAGTGCCTACGGAGGCCAGAAGAGGGCATCAGATTCTCACTGGAACTGGAGTTCCCATCCGTAGCTGCCAAGGGTGCTCTGAAGAACAGTCAATTCTCTTAGCTGAGGAGCCGCCTAGCCAGCACTAGATAACGATTCCCGACAGAGAGCCGTACATCTTCATTGGACTTCATTGGGGATGATGTTCTTGTAGTTCCTGGTAAACCCTCAGTTCAGCCTCCTTATCCTGGTTCAGCCCTTCCCTGTGGTTCCCATCCCCCACAGACAGCCCAGACTCCCCTTCTGGGACTCTCAGGGCCACCATTCCCAGCTGGTAAAGGTTTCTTTCTAGAGATCCAGGGATAATGAAAGGCCAGCGGCTCCTGGTTGCAGGTGAATTCAGAGCAGGTGAGAAATTACTTCTGTCCCTTACCAGAACTTCACCTGCGCTGCAGGCTTGAGAGATGACTCTTGGGTCTCTCGGGTATCAGTGAGAACTCCTCCCCTAATCCAAAACATCCTGGTACAGAGAGGTGTAAAGTGTTAGGGAAGAGTGAGGCTGGTTGATTGCAGCTTCTCTCGTTAGCTCAAGATCCAGCAAGAAATTGAAGGTCCTGGTAGGCGAGATCCATCTGCTTCTGGTGTACTGATTCTCCCAGGTCATCTTAGTTTTCTCTACTCTTACACCCTTGCTTGACTTTAGACCTCTTCCCTAACTCTTCTCCCCTAAATGGATCTTTCCCTGTCCCTGAGCCCTGCATACACTCTGATAACTTGCTTGTGTTTCTGATTCACTGTCGGTGCTTCTTTGACTCCACCCACACCCTCCGCATCATGTTGACTCCATCACCCCAGTCTTGTCTCTAGATTCCATCGTCTTGTCTCTGACTTCATTTTTCTGATGTCTATCTGCAGCTCCACCAACTCTCTGACCCTGTTATCTTTAGAACCATTTCCCTTATGACTCAGGCTCCTTAAGACCTTCCATCTCTGTAAAGACTACTCCAGAGGTTCAAAATCAACTGAGAAGAATAGGGCAGGAAAACCTGGTTTAGATGAAACCTAGGAATTTAGAGGAGAGAGGGAGATTGATGTTTGAGGTGCAGTCTCGCTATGTAGCTGGGATTACAAGTGCGCACTAACCAGACCCAGCCGGCAGCCTATTTGTGAGTCATCAGAGCAATATGGTGGCCAAAAGAATGGATGCAGCATTTGGCACCCAACGGCGGAGCAGCAGCTTCAACAAGCAGGGCAGCCTCATCTCTTCATTTAGTGCCGAGAACTAAGGACAGGGGACCACGGAAAAGCGAGAGCAGGACCCGAAGGCATGAACAGTGGCTAGGCTGGAGTGAGGTGAGAAAGGTGACAAGAGCCCAAATTTTAGGAACCACTCACTCCAGAGACATTGTGCAAATGTCCTGGGTCCCTCATTCTAAGGATTAACACACACACAACCCTGAAAGCAAAGACTTCCTTAAATTTTTTTTTAATCCTCCATGCTTTTCTTGTTTCACCCAAGTTCCGGGTATGAGCAAAAAGACAAAGGATCTGAAAAGCAGGTCACAGGAAGAAAGATGAAAACCAGTGATCGGTGGGATTATTATCTAGAACCTTCACCCTGGTTTTCTGTCATATTTGTTCCACAAAAAGCTTGGGAAGACAGCTGGCTCTCTGTGCGTTTGAGGTTAGCCTGGTCCACAGAGTGAGTTCCAGGACGGTCAGGACTGTTAAACAAAGAAACCCCCATCTCGAAAAATGAAACAAACACAAACCTCAAACAAAAAGCTTGGGTTGACTCTGAGAGGCAACACAACAAACAAATAAATGACTGAGGAACTGAATTGAATGGAAATTAAGAAGAGTAGGACCCAGAGCTGCACGTCAGATAGTTCTATGTGGCTGCTAGGGGTGGGCCGTAAACTGCGTAGTAGTTAAAGTCATATGAAACTCACAAGCCTTTTAGGGAACAAAAATTTAGGTAGCTGAGAAGAAGCACAACTTTCCCCGATACTGATAAACGCAAGGAACTTCTCTGGTGACTTCCAGTCAACAGGACTCAGTGCTCTGTGAAAGGCAATGTTCCTTATCAAATCTCTAAGGGACTTTAGTGATTCAGACGTAATTCTGAATTAATTCATTGTGTAATCTAACAAACATTTGAATACCTCAGGTTCCACCGCAGTGAGAGATATGATTCTCTGACAAGAGAGTACCATTTGTCAGGAGGTATAGATACAACCACTTACAATAAAGTGTCGTAAGTACTGTAAGATTGGGGGCTGGAGAGATGGCTCAGTAGTTAAGAGCATTTGCTGCTCTTGCAGAGGACCTGGGATTAGTTCTCAGCATCCACATAGTGTAGCTCACAACTGCCTGTAACTCCAGTTCCACCCTAATCTGACGCCCTCTTCTGGAATCCTCAGGTACCTGCATATATAAGGTGCATGTACAAGATGCTCACATATATAGATACAAAAAAAATTGAGATGAGTAAAGGACTGTAATATATATACATATGTATACATACACACATATACATATGTATATACATATATACACATACATACAAAGGGTTCAGAATCAAGTGATTTTTTAAATTTGTTTTTATCTTATTTTTGTGTGCATGGATACATGTGTGTGGCTATTTGAGGTTAATATCTGGGCTCATTCTCCATCACTCTCCAGCACATTATTTTTGGCAGTGTCTCTCAGTCAAGCCCACAGTTTGCTGATATGGCTGTATCACCAGCCTGATTGCTCTGGGGCATCTCCTATCTCCACTTTGTGAGGACAGAATTGCAACCCATTTACATGAATTCACATGGATTCTGGGGACCTGAATTCCAAAACTCTTGCTTTCCAGGCAAACACTCTTAATTGCTGAACCACCTCTCCAGCCCTTGTTTAGTTCATTTAGTTTAGTTAAGGTTTTTTGTTTGTTTGTTTTCTTTTGTTTTTTTAAGATGATCTCATTATGTTGTATGTTGGCTCTGAATTCCTGGGCTACAGTGATTCTCCTGCCTCAGCCTCCCAAAGAGCTAGGACTATAAGCATGTGCCCAGCTAGGAGGCTATGCTTGAGATATTTTGAGTAACAGTTTACCAGGCAATTGGAGGGGAAGGTATATTCCCAGACAGGAGAATAAAACAAGTGCCTTCATCAGTTCTGGGTTGCTCCAGCAAAACAGCTCAAATGGAGAAATTATGGAGAAGTTGCTTTTGCTCATGACTACAGTGGCTGAGGTTTTCAGAAAGCTTATGCTAGCATCCTGGCAAGGGACTCCTGGGTATGTCACAATATGGTGAGGTGGAAAGAAAACTATCTGCATACAGAAGGACCAGGAGCATGGAGTGGCATTGCTTTTGATAACTCACTTTCTGATCCAGTCATGAAAGACCCACTCCCGCCCAAAGAGGTAGCACTGTAAACCTTGGTGGCACACTTTTTTAATCCCAGTACTTGAAAGGTATAGGAGCATCTTCAAAGGCCTGTCTGAGGTAGTAATAAAGACCATCTCTCAAACAAGATTATACACACATTAAAAAAACAAAAAGCCAGGCCAGGGGATGATGGTGGCGCATGCCTTTAATCCCAACACTTGGGAGGCAGAGGCAGGTGGATGTTTGTGAGCTTGAGGCCAACCTGGTCTACAAAGCTGGTTTCAAACAGCTAGGGCTGTTACACACAGAGAAACCCTGCCTCAAAAAACAAACACAAAATACCAGGCAAACCCCCCACAAAATTTAAGAGACAGTAATAATTCATTCATGAGGAGAGAGTCCGATGACTTGATTATCACTCACTAGATCCCATTTTCTTGACTGTTTCCCATCTCAACACCACCACTCTGAGATGCTTCCAGCACACAAACCTTTGAGAGAAAAAGCATGTCCCAGCCACATCACTGAAGAATGGTACCCACGCTTGCTTATGGATTAGCAAAGGGCTCAGTCATAGAGTTTGTCAGGACCTGGTTTGTGAAGGTCTTCTATCCCAGGCTGAGGAGCTCATATTTTATTCTGTGTCTATAAGATAAACACTGGGTACTCGGGTAGGGTAGGCTGGGTGTTTCTGTAGCCTAAGATTAAAGTGTGGAAGGGGGCGTAGTTTGTAGGTTTGAGTTAGGTTGCATTCACAGCTATCTTTGTCTGCATGGCTTTCTTTTTTCTTTTTCCTTTCTCTTTCTTTCTTTCTTTCTTTCTTTTGAGGCATGGTTTCTTGATGTAGCCTTGGCTGTCCTGCAACTTGCTTGGTTGACCAGGCTGACCTTGAACTAAGGGAGATCTGCCTGCCTCTGCCTCCTGAGTGCTGGGGTCAAAGACATGGGCCACTACCGCCTGGCTACATGGCTTGCTTTCTTTTATTTTTCTTTTTTCTTTTCTTGGTTTTTTGAGACAGGGTTTCTCTGTAGCTTTGGAGCCTGTCCTGAAACTAGCTCTTGTAGACCAGGCTGGCCTCGAACTCACAGAGATCCGCCTGATTCTGCCTCCCAAGTGCTGGGATTAAAGGCCCCGGCTAGCACGGCTTTCAATACTTGTTTTTGAGACTCTATCACAACTGCTACTCTATCAAGATAACACGAGAAATACCATGATAATCTTTAAGGAGATTAGTCTAATAGCACAATATTGGCCCAAGGTCAGGAGAGATAATATAATTTTTTGCATTCTTTTTTTTTTTTTTAAAACACCATATTTTTTTTTAATTTTATTTATTATGTATCCAGTGTTCTGTCTCTGTGTATCCCTGCAGGCCAGAAGAGGGCACCACATCTCATTACAGATGGTTGTGAGCACATGTGGTTGCTGGGAATTGAACTCAGGACCTTTGGAAGAGCAGGCAAAGCTCTTAACCACTGAGCCATCTCTCCAGCCCTTTGCATTCTTTAAAAATGGTTTATTATTTTGTTTGTATATTGTGTGGACACACATGTGCCATGAAGGGCATGCGAAAGTCAAAGGACAACTTGTGGAAGTCGGTACTCTCCTTTTACGCCTGACCATGTGATCAGGCGTGGTACTTTCCAATGCCAAACTGAGTAACTGCAAGTTTTCTTACCGGAGAAAGTGCCTGAAGCTAAACCCTTTCAGCTGCCTTCCATTTCAGCCGGGATAACCAGGGTTCATTTGTTCACGGCTGGCAGAGTGTTACATAAATGCAATTTGGGTGCCAGTCTTTTACTTTGACTTGTCTACCCCACAAAATTGCTGTTCCCTTTAAAAATTCTGGGGTATGTCACAGGGTGGTGGGACAAACCTTTAAATCCCAGCTCTTGGGGGCTGGAGGCAGGTGGATCTCTATGAACGCAAGGCCAGACTGGTCTACAGAGCAAGTTCCAGGGCATACAGGGCTACACAGAAAAACTCTGTCTGGGAAAAAAAAATCTGGGGCAACAAATGATGACAAAGAGAAGTTTCAGTTCCAAAGCTGCGGACCTGTTCTTCCTGTAACTACATACAGCACTGACAGCTGAGTGCAGGGCAGGAGGGATGGCTCAGCAGTTAAGAACACAAGCTGCTCTCGCAGAGGCCAGGGTTTGGTTCCCAGTACTCATGTTGGGCAGCTCACAATCACCTGTAATTCTAGCCCCTCGGGGATCCTGGGATGCTTCTGCACTCATAAGCACATGCATGTGCACACACATGCACACACACAAGACTATTAATGAGATGCCATTGGTCTAGTCAGGCATTGGTGACACATGCCTTAATTTCAGCACTCAAGAGGCCCAGGGCTACACAGAGAAACCCTGTCTTAAAAAAACAAAACAAAACAGTTACCATTTATCTTATTTCTCTATTTAATGTTGTGATTTGGCCTAATAATTTTATTTGTGTTTTCTAATACAGATACTGATATTTAAAGTTAGATTGAGGTGGTTTTCTTTTGTATTTCTTTTTTTGGGGGGCGTTGTTTCAAGACAAGATTTTGTGTGTGTGTGTGTCTGTGTGTCTGTGTAACAATCCTAACTTTCCTGAAATTCGTTTTGTAAACCAGGCTGGCCTTGAACTCACAGAGATCAGTCTGGCTCTGCCTCCCCAGTGTTGCGATTAAAGTCATGAGCCACCATTGCATGGCTCTTTTGTGTTTCTTTTTTCTTTTTAATTTATTTATTATGTATATAGTGTTCTGGGCACCAGATCTCATTACAGATGGGTGTGTGTCATCATGTGGTTGCTGGGAATTGAACTCAGGACCTCTGGAACAGCAGTCAGTTCTCTTAACCTCTGAGCCATCTCTCCAGCCCATCTTTTGTGTTTCTTAATGATTTATCTGTTTTTGTTTTGTTTGAGGCAGGTTTTCTCTGTGTAGTCTTGGCTGTTCTAGAACTTGATTTGTAGACCAGGCTGACTTCAGACTCATAGAGAGATCAGCCTGCCTCTGCCTCCCAAGTGCTGAAATTAAAGGCGTGTGCCACTATGCCTACCTTAATTATTTTATCTTTAACTTTTAAGGTTTTTGTTAACTGGATTTGTGTATAAGATGTTAAATATCTATAAACTGTTAAAATGAATGTAAGGTTATTGTAAATTATTTGATGTTCTACAACCATAGCCCGTCATTTTCTGTGTAAATCTAAAATAATAAGCTATAACACTGAGTACATATCATAAAAAGGGAACTGGGGATGTAGCTTGGTCGGCAGAGTGCTTGCCTAGCGTGCATAGGCCGGCCTTGTGTTTGATCCCAGTATCACACAGACCAAGTATGGGGGCACATGCTTATAATCTCAGTATTCAGGAAGCAGAAGCAGTAGGATCAGGAATTCAAAGTCACCTTCAACTACACAGCAAATTCAAGGTCACCCTGGGTTAGGTAAGACTCTCAAAAACAAACAAATTGAATGTAATGGGCACACCTGTAATCCCAGTACTCAGGAAGTAGAGGCAGGAGGATCAGAAACTCAAGGTCTTCCTCAAGTATACAGCAAGCTGAAGGCCAGCCCAAGATCTGTGAGGCCCTGTCTCAAAGCAAACAAATGAACAAACAGAGGTAGAGCTGTGTTATGGAATATTACTTTAAACAGGCAGAGACGTGTTAATATTTGTTTATGATGCATTTGTTCCAGGATGTAAAGACTTGTTGCTGTTTCACCTTGACTGCCTGAAGGCACCTGATTGGCCTAATAAAAAAACTAAATAGCCAATAGCTAGGCAGTAGAGGGATAGGCATGGCTGGTGGGCAGAAAGAATAGGTGGAAGGAGAGGGAAGAGAGAAAGAAGAGTGAATGAGGGAGAGAAAAAGGGAGACACCCAGGGCCAGCCAGACAGCCAGACACAGAGAAGGACATACAGAATGAAAGAAAGGTAAAAAGCCCCAAGGCAAACTGTAGATGAAGAAAAATGGATTAAATTTAGTAATAAGAGCTAATGGGGCAAGCATAAGATAAGGCTGAGCATTCATAACTAATACTAGGTCTCTGTGTCATGATTTGGAGGCTGGTTGGTGGCCAAAATAAAGCCTGTTACAGAGCTGGGGCTCAAGAGATGGCTCAGTGTTTAAAAGCACTTGCTGCTCTTGCAGAGATCTGAATTCAGTTTCCCAGCATCCATGTTAGGCACCTCACAAGCCCTACAATTCCAGCTACAGGGATATCTGCTGTCTCTGGCCTCTGCAGGCACCAGTACTATATGCAAATTCCCTTGAGCAGACACATACACATAATTTTTTAAAAATCTTTATCTTTAAAAAAGAAATAGAGGGGGCTGGAGAGATGGCTCAGAGGTTAAGAGCACCGCCTGCTCTTCCAAGGGTCCTGAGTTCAATTCCCAGCAACCACATGGTGGCTCACAACCATCTGTAATGAGATCTGGCGCCCTCCTCTGGCGTGCGGGCATATATCGAGGCAGAATGTTGTATACATAATAAATAAATAAATCTTTAAAAAAAAAAAGAAAGAAAAAAAGAAATAGAACTAAGAGGGTCAATATTAAGTAGCAGTGAACTCCTCTTTAGTACAGGAGAGACTTCAGGACTATGGGATAAAAATATTATACAAAGATAGGTGAGTTGGGTCTGATCACCTGTAAGAATCTTTCTAGTGAGTTTTTTATTTCACAAGCTTTGCCCTTAACCTTGGTGAACCCTCTTCCATGATGTTGCGTCTCTCAGACCCCTTACAGTAACTAGCTTTTCAGATTTTCTTTTCTCTGCCCATCTGTGTCCCCAGTGCCCCAGGTGCTAAGGAGCTGTGCAGAGTTCGTGCAAGAGTATGGAGTGGTGGATGGGATCTACCGCCTCTCAGGGGTCTCCTCTAACATCCAGAAGCTCCGGTGAGTCAGACAGAGTGGACAGGCTCTGTGGGCCAGACAGTCATGGTAAAAGCTGCTGGGGAGAGCTGGAGGAGGGGTAAGGGAAAGTGGGAGAAGGAAGCACAGAGGTTAAGTGCTATTCCAGGGAGAGGCTCTGAAGTCTGGTCAGGCAAGGTGGGGACCCCAAACTCACTCCCCCAGCAGACATACTCTCCCCGTTCCCACATATGCAGTCTGCTTTTAAAACACACACACATACTTGCATGCACATACACATGATTTGCATACTATAAAATTTACTATTTAAAAATGTTTGCATCAGTTATATTTAGTATAATCACAACACTGCAATCATTACCATTAATTCCAGAACATGTCACTATCCTCTCTACATTTCCCCTTCACCTAACTTGACTTTCTGTCTGTATAGATCTGTCTCTTCTGGACATCTCATAAAAAATAACAATACAATGCATGTTTTCACTGTCTCTTCCCTCTGAGTCCTTTCAAGGTTCACACATGCTGTGGCATGTACTAGTATTTTATTGCTTTCTGTAGATGAATACAATTCTCCAGCATGGCTACACATTTTTTTCTACCCTTTTATCAGTTGATGGCTCTCCAGGTTGTTTTCACCTTGGGCTATTATGAATAATTCTACTACAAACATGTACAAGTTTTCATGGCTGTATCTCACTTATTATTAATGTAAACCTGAGTGGAATGGCTGGGCCATATGGCAACTCATGTTAAACTTTTCAAAGTAACTGCCAAACTGTTTAATTTTGGTTTTTTTTTTAATATTTATTTATTTATTATGTATACAATATTCTGTCTGTGTGTATGCCTGCAGGCCAGAAGAGGGCACCAGACCTTATTACAGATGGTTGTGAGCCACCATGTGGTTGCTGGGAATTGAACTCAGGACCTTTGGAAGAGCAGGCAATGCTCTTAACCACTGAGCCATCTCTCCAGCCCCCTGCCAAACTGTTTAATATAACAGTGTATCACTTACATGTCTGCCTGCCCTATATGAAGGCTCCAGTTTCTCCTCAGTGCTGGCAACATTTGTTACTGTCTTTCTGATTGTAGCCTTCCTAGTGGGTGTGTATGATATGTCATTGTGATTTATGTGTGCATCTCCGCAGCTACAGATGAAGTTGAATACCTGTCGTGCCTTCCTTTTGGGAAACAACTATTCAAATCTTATGCTTCTGCTTAATTTTTTTTTAAATCATTGAGTTGTAATAAATTATATGTTCTGAATGTCAAAGTTTTTTTTTTTTTTTTTTTTTTTTGAGACAGGGTTACACTGCGTAGCCCTAGCTGTCCTGGAACTCACTCTGTAGATCAGGCGGGCTTTGAATGCACAGAGATTCGCCTGCCTCTGCCTTCTAAGTGCTGGGATTAAAGCGCACCATCACGGCCTGGCAAAGTACTAGGTTTTAATCAGATGTATGATGAGCAGTATTTTCCCCTCCCCATCTGTGGTTTGTGGGTTGTTCTCTTCCTCTTCTTCTTTGTGGTAGCGGGGATTTTGAACCCAGGGTTCTTTTTATTGATAGTATCCTTTGACACATAAACATTCCTTTTCTTTTCTTCTATTGTGGATGGTATATGCACGTATATGTTCGTGTGGTTATGTGCATTTGTGTGGATGCCAGAGATCATGTTTTGCCTGTTTTCCTCAATTGCCTAATTTTAAAAATGAATTTATTTTTATTAAAATATCTTTATTTTATGTGCATGGGTTCTCTGCCTGCTTGTATGCCTGTGTACAACGTGTGTGCCTGGTGCCCAGAGACGCCAGATGAGGCCCAGAACTAGAGTTACAAACGACTGTGGGGCACCATAAAGGTGCTGGGAACGGAACCTTGTTCCTTTGGAAGAGCAGCTAGTGCTCTTAACCACTGAGCATCTTTCCAGTCCTCTCCACGTTTTTGTTATTATTAATGTTGCTGTTGTTTGAGTCAGGGATCTTGCTGAACTTGAAGCTTTCAGATTTGGCTAGACAGAATGGCCAGCAAGCTCCTGGGATTCCCCAGTGCTGTTCTTACAGGTCTCTGCTGCCTTGCCTGGCTTTTCCTGTGAGTGCTGGGGATCCGAACTCAGAGGCTTAAGCTTATGGGGCAAGCACTTTATCAACTGAGGTGTTTCCCTAGCCCCTTGTCTTGCTCTTTCTCTTTTTTTCCCCCTTACTCTGTAACTTAGAATTTATTACATAGCATAGGATAATCTCAAATTCACGGAAATCTTCCTGTCTCGGGAGAATTTGTGTCATCAATTTATCTATCTTCTTTTGGTTGTTGGCACTTTGGGTGCCATATCTGAGCACCTGCCAGCTAATTAAATCAAGATCATGAAGACAACAGCCAGGCTAGGCAAAGTGGCATGTGTTTTGAATGCCAGCATTTAAGAGGCAAAGTCAGATGGATCTTTGTGAGTCAGCGCTCAACTTGGTCTATATATTGAGTTCCAGACCACCCAAGAACTATATAGCAGGACCCTTTCTCAAAAAAAGAAAAGGAAAAAGGAGAGACACATTTAGGTCCATCGCCTGTGTCTACTGAGTCCGCTCTACCTCTTCGCTGCTAATCATAGATCCCTAGTTAGTCACGCGCAGATCCACTTACCTGTCTCTACTCATCTTTACATTCATGTCTACATATCCACATATGCAATTCCTAATATTTCCTGACATACATAGAAAATATATGTAAATACTCCAGTGAACATATATAATGTATATACATGTGAATATGCATACATTCCAGCATTCTCCCTCCAAGTCTCACCCATGTGGACCATGACCCTGCCTGCAGCTGACCTCTATGGTCCTGCTTCTCCCTTACACATCCCCCGTCTGACCTGTACCACGCCTGACCACTCTGCCCCTCCCCAGGCAGGAGTTCGAGGCCGAGCGGAAGCCGGACCTTCGGCGGGATGTGTACCTACAGGACATTCACTGCGTCTCCTCCTTGTGCAAGGCCTATTTCAGAGAGCTGCCAGATCCCCTCCTCACTTACCGGCTCTATGACAAATTTGCCGTGAGTTGAGAGGTGGGGGGTGGGAGACAGGGTTCAAGGGCCACCGCCTCAGTTTTGACACCCCAGGTGTGTCACGTGCCAGGCACCGTCTTGGGAGCCTGACAGTTAAGTGTTACTGAGGAGAAGAGCCCTCCTTCCCAGACCTCGTCAACTCCCTGCCTGCCACCTCTGCCAGCCTCTGTCCCTCTTGTCTTCACTCTCTCCCTATCGTGTTTCCCCTAAGACCTGCAGACCTCACAGAGCACAGCAGTAAGACTTGGGAGGTAAAGGGCAGGCTGTCAGAGCTGGGAGGCCTTGGAAAGCACCTAGACCAGAGTTTCCCTACACTTAAGAGAACAAAAATGCTGTTTACATAACAAAAAAAATATTTTCAGGAATGTCCCTCCAGTTACAACTATAACTGTATCTTAAATCTTAAACAGTTTTGGAGGAGAAAACACATGACAAAAATGGTGTCCTGATTTGAGTAATACTTTTTTTTTTCCCTTTTCTTTTTCTTTTCTTTGGTTTTTTACACAGGGTCTCTCTGTGTAGCTTTGGAGCCGGTCCTGGAACTTGCTCTGTAGACCAGGCTGGCCTCGAACTCACAGAGATCCTCCCAAGTGCTGGGATTAAAGGTGTGCGCCACTATCACCCGGCTTGAGTAATACTTTTAAAGTAAAGTTCTCGCTTCTTCGGAGGTTGAGGCAGAAGGATTGCTGGAGCCTAGAGTTTGAGCGTAGATTGGGCAACATAGCGAAGTCCCATCTACTTGCCAAGAGTTTGCATTTTATTGAGTGCAACAACATTGAGACTCAGAATAGCAACCGCAGCCTGCTCAGTCCATCCAGACCAGCCTGGGTGGATCACCTTCCCAGACACCTTTCAAAGGTCTAGCTCCAGAGCTGTACCGAGGTGGACACTGAGGCAGGGGAAATGGCGGTGAGTTGCTCAAGGTCACAAGACGACTTATAAATAAGATTCAGCAATCAGCTATGTCGTGGTGGCTCCTGCCTTTAATCCCAGCACTTGGGAGGCAGGTGAATCATTGTGAGTTTGAGGCCAGCCTGGCCCACAAGAGCAAATTCTGGGACAGGCTCCAAAGCTACAGAGAAACCCTGCCTCAAAAACTTAAAAAAAAAATTCAGTAGTCATTTGTGCGCCCAAAGGTCCTAAGCTTGATTTCTGTGGTTTTGGGGATTGAACCAGTGCTCTTGTGCATGGCAGGAAAGCACTCTACCACTGGGTTACATCCCGATCCTTGTTTCCTGCCTCCTGCCTCTGCCTCTAGAGTGCTGGGGTCAGAGGCATGTGCTACCATGCTCAGCCTGAGGTGTTTCCACTGTTTTATGGTGCCTTGAAGATCTAGGCAGGGCCGTTGTGGGACATAGCAATAGATGATCCCTGAGAGTTTAATTTGGACCTCTGCGAAGCAAGCAGGTCATCTGTGAGTCAATGTCTCCCTCTTATACCCTGGTCCCCAATTAGGAGGCAGTGGCGGTACAGCTAGAGCCAGAACGCTTGATCAAGATCCTTGATGTGCTCCAGGAACTCCCTGCCCCAAACTACAGGTGTGTGGGGTTCCGCCCTCTGTACTCCAGAGACACCCCTGCCCCTGCCCTCCCTACAGCCCCAGCCTGGCTGGCTCTCCCAGCTCTCAGGTCAGCCCACCCCTGCCTTGATGTTCTTTTGGGTGATTCTGTTCTTGATTTCTGCAGGACGCTGGAGTTCCTTATGAGGCACTTGGTCCACATGGCCTCATTTAGTGCCCAAACCAACATGCATGCCCGAAATCTGGCGATTGTGTGGGCCCCCAACCTGCTCAGGTGGGTGTATGTGTGAGCAGTGTGGAGCTGCTCGGAGACTTGGTGTAGCAAGATATACTCGATGTGGTTGTGAGGGTGCACTGGAGAGGGTTTGGGGGTCTCATAAACCCAGCAAGACAGGGAAGTTCAGCAGTGGCTAAGTAGTATAAAGTCTACCAACTTGGGCCTTCACTGAGACCAAGTGAATTTCTTAAGAGCAAGACTTGCACTGTGCTGTGGAGGCTGGAGACTAGAATATTGGTCTTTGCCAAACATTTACTGAGAGAACATCTTACAGTCTATTCAGGAACTGGCCTGTCTCTGACTCATTATGGCACAAAGCATTATTAATTATAACAATTATAACAATTCTTGGTCTTCCTTTTGCGGTACAGTGCAAGGAGTATGGCAGGACATTGCAGATGGCTTTCTCGGGGGAAGTGGTATTTGAACTTGAATCATACCTGTGGCTTAAGAGGTAGTTGTGAAGGTAAAGACCAGGGGCAGAGGTATAGAGCATTTCAGAGGTTAGGCATTTGTAATATGACTTTGACACTAGCACTTGGGAGACGGAGGCAGGTGGATTTTTGTGAGTTCAAGGCCAGTCTGGTGTACACTGACAGTTCTAAATCAGTTACAGCCACAGCTACGTAATGAGACCTGTCTGTCATTTGTGTGTGTGTGTGTGTTTTCAGGAAGACTTTAGATAGGAAAGTGTTTTGAGTCTTGGGAGGGACTAATTCCACATCTTTACAGGTCTAAGGACATAGAGGCCTCCGGCTTCAATGGGACCGCAGCGTTCATGGAGGTGCGAGTGCAGTCCATTGTCGTGGAGTTCATCCTCACCCATGTGGAGCAGCTCTTTGGGGGTGCCTCCCTCTCTGGTTAGTGTCCTTTGTGCCCATTACCCATCACCACTCTCTGCTGGGAAGAGCTTTTTAGTTGCTTTATGGTTTTGACTAAGATCAGCTCTAGAGAGTCTCACAAGTCGCTTCATTCAGACTCCTCATTTTGTGGGTAGGGAGACTGTGTCTCTCACAGAGGGCAGTACGTGATCAGCACCTGCAGAGAACACTGGAGAAGTGTTAGTACAGCCAGGGCTTGGGCAGGCCTCTTCTGTTGGCATTCTAGCACATAGATTAGTCTCTGCAGCACCACCTTGGAGGACAAGGCTAATGTCTTGGGATCTCCTGATCCTCTTCGTTCTTGAGAATACCCTTCTGAAATGGATAGAGAGGATCTATCTCCAAGAGCCTCTGAATATATCCTTAACTTGGTAGTTTGTTGTGGGGGGGATGGACTGGGGACTTGAGGTTCCTTTCTTGGTTCTGTTACTGGCTGGCCAATTCTTTTCGTTCTCCTAGCTGGTGCAGATGTGGAGAGCGGATGGCTGCCAGGGGCCCGGGCATCAGGCAGCTCTGAGGACTTCATGCCCAGGCCTCCTCCCTACCACTTGCCTAGCATATTACAGGCTGGCGATGGACCACCGCAGATCCGGCCCTACCATACCATCATTGAGATTGCAGAACACAAGTAAGGCCTGCTTCCCGGGACTTCTTCCCTTGCACTGAGTCACCCAGACTCCACTCCTAATTATATCTCCATTCTCTGCAGGAGAAAGGGATCTTTGAAGGTCAGGAAATGGCGATCTATCTTCAATTTGGGTCGCTCTGGCAATGAGACAAAACGTAAACTTCCACTGCGGGCTGAGGACAGGGGTAGGTCTGGGATGATGAGGAAATGGGGCTCTGGTGAGGGCGTGCGAGGTCTTGGTGCTATGCACATTCATCTATTTCAGAAGAAAAAGCCAACAAGGGGACACTGCGGCCCGCTAAGAGCATGGACTCACTGAGTGCTGCAGCTGGCGCCATTGATGGTGAGGACAGATGTTAGTGGCTATGTGTGTATGTGCTGTGACAATTACAGCACAGGCTTGGGTGTCTATAAATGTGGCCAAGTGTGTCTAGTAATTTTATTTTATTTTTTTCAAAATATTTATTTATTTATTATGTATACAATATTCTGTCTGTGTGTATGCGTGCAGGCCAAAAGAGGGCACCAGACCTCATTACAGATGGTTGTGAGCCACCATGTGGTTGCTGGGAATTGAACTCAGGACCTTTGGAAGAGCAGGCAAAGCTCTTAACCACTGAGCCATCTCTCCAGCCCCTAGTAATTTTAAAAGAATCCCAAATAATTATATATCAGTCTTGGATACACATGGCAAGTTTTACAATAGATGAGCCTATTGTCTAATCTCTGGGTATATTCATGAGTATTTGTACATGGAGACTCTGTGTGTGTGTGTGTGTGTGTGTGTGTGTGTGTGTGTGTGAGTGGTAGCTAGTGACTGTATCTACAGAGAGGGAAGAGGATCCATCAGGTATGTGTGACCTTTAACCTGCTGACTGGGTGGATAATTTGCAATAGAGGCCAAAAGAAAGCTGGGTCTGGTACCTTCCAATTATCCTACCCCTAAAACCTAAGAAAAGGGAGCCACTGAGTCTGACCTGAGCTGTCAAGACCCTTTGGAGCTGAGGCTGCTGAATACCTGACCTCTCTCTCTTCCACAGAGCCAGAGGGACTGGTAGGGCCCAGCAGTCCTCAGTCAAGCTCACTGATATCTGAGAGCTTGGAGAATAATTCTATGGATGCAGCAGAGGGTGAACAGGAACCTGAGGCGGAGGCACAGGGCAGTGCGAATTCTGAGCCAGGAACTCCACGAGCTGGGCGGTCAGCTATTCGGGCCTCGGGGAGCAGTCGTGCGGAGCGTTGTGCCGGTGTCCACATCTCAGACCCTTACAACGTCAACCTCCCGCTACACATAACCTCCATCCTCAGTGTACCTCCAAACATCATTTCTAACGTCTCCTTGGTCAGGCTTACCCGTGGCCTTGAGTGTCCCGCCCTACAGCCCAGGCCAAATCCCACCTCAGGTCCTGGCCCTGGCCCCGGCCCAGGCCCCCCAGGTGAGAACTTGGAGATTTCCCAGGACTGGAAAAGAATCTAAAACTTTAGGTTGAAGTTGTGGGTGCTGAGGACGTAGTGTTGGAAGGTCAGAGGTCAGAGGCTTCAGCCCTTAGGCTTTGAACACAGTCTTACGTTGCCTGCCTAGATTTGGGGTTTGGGGATCCAGTAATATTATTAGGTTATATGAAGTGCATGGAGAAGGGATCTCTGTCAGGCTTCAAATCACTGATTTACCCCCAAGAATAGGGGCCTGTGCCAGACGCAAAAGGGATTTATTAAGGTACGAGTAGGGGTAAGAACAAAAGTTGCTGTTGAGTCTCAGCAAATTAATATAAGAGCTAAATATCACTTATCAATTCATGCTGAGGGCTGTATTAGACACTTCACAGGTATTAGCTCATTTTCTCATAACATTAAGATGTAAGTATTGTTATTCTTACAACAGTAGAACCTGAAAGTTATCTTCAGCAATTACTACTGATTTAGGTAGCGAGAGCTAGGATGTGATTCATCCTCAGATTCCTATGCCCAAAGTGTCACTGATGAGAAAGCTGGGGTTGTATAAGGTCGAGGTAAATAGAACAGTTAAGTGGACAGAACTCAAATTTTGTCTGCGCCACTTATTAGCTGCATAGCCTTGGACAAGCTGCTCTGAGCTTCAGTTTCGTTAAAGCCAACGGAGGATGAAGAGTCGGGGGCGTAGCTCTGTTGGTACAGTGCTTGCCTGATGTACAAAGCACTGGATTTGATCCCCAGCACCACATAAACCTGGTATGGAAGCTTATGTAATCCAACACTTCGGAGGTGGAGATGGAAGACTGGAAGTTTGAGGTCATCCCTGGCTCCATAGTTTGAAATCAGCCTGGGATACAGGAGACCTGTGTCAAAAAAAGGGTGTGGTACAACATCCTCTATAATATTTCTTTATTTTTGGAGGGTATTTGTGTGAAGGGGAGTTGCCTGTGCAGGTGTGTACATGAATATAGGAACCAGAGGACCACCTTAGGTGTTGTTCTTAGATGTCCACATTTTTTTTTTTCTGTGACAGAGTATTTCAATGACCTGGAACTTCCCAAGTAGGCTACAGTGGTCAGCTCCAGGGACTGACCTGCCCCTCTTGCCTAGCACTGGGATCAGAAGAGCACACCAACTTTCTGGGGATCCAACTCAGGTCCTCGGGGCTGGAGAGATGGCTCAGAGGTTAAGAGCACTGACTGCTCTTCCAGAGGTCTTGAGTTCAATTCCCAGCAACCACATGGTGGCTCACAACCATCTGTAATGAGATGTGCAGGCACACATGCAGATAGAACACTATACATAATAAATAAATTTAAAAAAAACAAACATAGTTCCTCATATTTGCATACACTCATTATGAACCAAGCCATCCATCCAGCCCAGGGATATATAACAGTTTATTCTGTAGGGAAATATAAAGATTAATTATAAAAATATCAAACACAGTCAGGCAGTGGTGGTGCATGCCTTTAATCCCAGCACTCAAGAAACAGAGACAGGTGGATCTTTGTGAGTTCGAGGCCAGCCTGGTCTATAAGAGCTAGCTCCAGGACAGGTTCCAAAGCTACAGAGAAACCCTGTCTCAAAAAACAAAAAACAAAACACACACACACACACACACACACACACACACACACACCAATGCTTAGAGCTGGTGGTGCATGTCTTTTTAATCCCAGCATTTAGAAGGCATAGATATCTTGATCTCTGTGAGTTGAGGCCAACCTGGTTTACTTAGTCAGTCCAGGCCAAGTAGTGCTATGTAGTGACACCTTGCCTCAAAAACAAAGAAATGCACAAACACCCCACAATGTTGGCACTTGAGTGAGAATAAAGAGAGCTATCAGTAGTGAGCCATTCTGGTCTGAGAGGAGGAGCCATGTTGACTAGTACATACCAGGAGTGTTGGGCCCCTAGAGTATCAATGTGAGGAATACCCATACCTGAAAGCGTTGGGACTGACCTTGACTTTTGGATTTCTGAAACTATTTTTCTTCCAACAGATGAAAAGTCGGAGACAAGATCAGCCCTAGGTTCTCTGGCTGACTCAAACCCAGCAGACATGACTCCTGCCCTGGAGGACTCCTTGTCCCAGGAGGTGCAGGATTCCTTCTCCTTCCTAGAGGACTTGAGCAGCTCAGAGCCTGAGTGGGTGGGGGTGGAGGATAGGGAGGTGGCCAAGGCAGAAGCCGCAGGAGCAGCAGGAGCAGCAGGAGCAGCACCTTTCTCCCTTGGGGAGGATGACCCTGGGATGGGCTACCTGGAGGAGCTCCTGGGAGTTGGGCCTCAGGTAAGGAGGAGCTGTTCTGGGTATTTGGGTAGTGTGTAGCCTAGAGAGTGGCTAGGACTACCTGGTCCTTAGACACAATGCTTTGCCTACAGGTGGAAGAGTTTTCTGTAGAGCCACCCCTGGATGATCTGTCTCTGGACGATGCACAGTATGTCCTGGCTCCTAGCTGCTGCTCCCTCGATTCTGCTGGTCCCACACCTGATGTGGAAGAAGAAAATGGGGAAGAAGTCTTCTTGAGTGCCTATGATGATTTGAGCCCCCTTCTGAGCCCTAGATCCACGAACTGGGAGGGTGTAGGGAGTCTGGAGGAAGAGGCAGCAAGATGTGGAAAACAACCTCCGACACAGGCTGAAGAGAAACAGGCGTGCCGGGAAGCTGAAGAGGACAAGGAAGCTGGGCCTGGAAGCACAGCGGCTAACAGGAAAGATGCTGAGGCAACTCCAGAGGCTGAGATGGAAGCTGGGGAAGCTGATGAGGAAGGAGGGGAAGGGGAAAGAAGCCAAAAGGTGATGGGTGGTTTTGAAAAGGGGAATAGTGAAGAGATAGAGACCATGGAAGGAAATTCCAAAGGTCAAGCGGTTGAAAGTATAGAGACCAAAGATACGGAGAAAACAAGAGAAGAGGATAAAGACAAGCAGGAAAGAGAGAGTGGGAGAAAAGAAGGAGCTGAGAAAGGAGAGGACACCCCTGTAGAAACTGGAATGGACCCAGAGCATCCGGTCCAGGAATACCTGCTTCCTGGAGAGAGCTGGGAAGTGGTATACAACCAAGAGACTGAGAAAGGCAACAAGGATGAGATCAAAGGACTGAGTGGGAATACTGACCACCAGTCAAGAGAAGACCAAGGACATAGTGCAGATAGTAGAAGTCCAGTAGAAGATGATGATGGGGAGGAAGGGGAGGTCAGCAAGGAAGAAAAAAGTATAGATATAGAAACTGAAGGCAAGAGAGCTGTTGGTGACCACTTAGAAGAGGGGACCCTCTCTGAAGAGCCAGGTGCAGAGTTCCTGGAGGTTGACAGTACAGAAGAAGTCAATGAACAGTCTTCTGAGATGGAACAAGGTCCTCCACAGCCATCTGAACCAGAGGGGATGGAGGCTGAGGGACAGCTCAGTTCTGAGGCATGTGACTTGTACTCTTGTCCCTGTGGTTCAACTGGTGGTGTGGGTATGCGTCTGGCTTCTACCCTAGTTCAGGTCCAACAGGTCCGCTCTGTTCCTGTAGTACCCCCCAAACCACAGTTTGCCAAGATGCCCAGTGCAATGTGTAGTAAGATCCATGTAGCACCTGCAAATCCATGTCCAAGACCTGGTAGGCTTGATGGGACTCCTGGAGAAAGAGCTTGGGGGTCTCGTGCTTCTTGGAGGAACGGGGGTAGTCTTTCCTTTGATGCTGCTGTGGCCCTGGCCCGGGAACGCCAGAGAACTGAGGCGCAGGGAATTCGGCGGACCCAGACTTGTACTGGGGGTGGGGATTATAGCCTCAACTCCAGAACCTCTCCCTGTAGCATGATTCCTGCCCATTCTTCCCGGCCCCTTAGCTGTCTGGAACTCCCTCCTGAAGGCACAGAAGGGTCTGAGCCCAGGAGTCGGCTTAGTCTGCCCCCTAGAGAGCTTCACCCCCCTGTCCCTCTTATGTCCCCTCAGCGTCAGACATATGCCTTTGAAACACAGACTAACCGTGGGAAAGAAGGGCTGTGATTAGGGTGGGACAAGAGGAATCAGAAATTTATCATCAATCTCTGGAACCCTCACCTAGCTGTCGTTGCACACTTGGCAGCTGAAGTGTCCAATTCCATAGGCTTGGGTCCTCCAGCTACTTGTTTTGACCATGGGAGGCACTGCCTTAGTGGGTTTACTTGAGTTTGTGTTAGACACAAAGCACTTATTTCTTAGCAGAGTCTTAAGAAATATAAGAAGATTTTATTCCCATGAAGTTGTGATTATTAACCAAAACATAGGGTAGGTAGAAACTTATTATTTTTCTTAAATTTAAATACATGGGGGGGGGGAATTCCAGTCAAACTCCTGCCCTCTTCTGAGGCTGTGAACATCTCTTCATAGAAGCCCAAGGCAGATGTGGAAAATACAGGGCCAGATACAGAATTGCTCACTTCTGTTTTGTTCCCAGATCCTTAACTATCTCCTGACCCTTTTAGCTCCAGATTAGGGGAAACACATCCAAGAAGCTCTTTAAAGTCCTCAGTGTTCACTGAAAGAAATGGATGGCATCTTCTGTTTTCAATTATTTGCAGAGGAAGTGCTGTACAGATCTCTCTG
This sequence comes from Microtus oregoni, assembly GCF_018167655.1. Classification (NCBI taxonomy): domain Eukaryota; kingdom Metazoa; phylum Chordata; class Mammalia; order Rodentia; family Cricetidae; genus Microtus; species Microtus oregoni. Next base: position 29,120 of record NW_024543072.1, on the reverse strand, counting down.
GTCTTTCTTTTTCCCATTAGAATAACCTCCTATTTCAGGAATGGGATGTCTGGTCATCACTCTGGCCCTGGCACTGTTTCTCTGCACAGGCGGGAGCTAGAGGCCTCATTTAGCCATGGTGGCTGTTTGATAATAAAATTGAATTTTTTATACTTAAATAGTGTATGGACTTACTCTTATTAAAGTCTTGGGGGGAAAGGTCTCACATTTGAATGTTGCCAAAATGTATATATTTTGTTTAGATATTCTTTCTCGGTTGCCATGGGAACCTGGAGCTAAAAAGTAGAACTAAGTTCGTGGTGGTCAAAAAATGAGGAAGAGAAACCTGTATTTACATAATGTTCATCTAATGCCAGGAATTGGGCTAGATTTATGTGCATAAAAACTTTGCTCTTGAATTTATTCAATCTACTTAATTTGGTAACGTTGGTATTAGTACTTCCATCTTACAAATGAGAAAATTAAGCTGTAATTAACTAAAAATGCATGCTTATCAAAGATCTCAGAATGAAGAAGCAGCAGTTTCCAGTGACACACGCCCTTAAACTTAGGCACTCAGGAGGCAGGGGCTAGGGAATCTATGTGACTTCAGAGACAGCCTGGTCTACATAAAACAGTTCAGAACGACATAGTGATCCTGTCTCAAAAAAAAAAAAGCATCAGTTGAGGATTTAAGATCGGGGTCTGGAATGGTTTCAGAATCTGAATTCTAGCTATTATACGTCACTATTCAAAAACCATCATGGGTATCACCCTGAATGAGACAAAATGGTAATCAAAATTGTCACACATGATCCTCAGAAAAACTGGAAGCTATGAAGTCTTTGGGGGATTGCTGACGCTAGTACAAAGGAATATACCCAGATCTACGTATGCCCAGAAATGTCCCAATGTCCACTTGGAAATTCCTCAAAATGATGCCCTGATCCAAGATGGCGTCCCAAATTGCCCTTGTTAAAGATGGCGCCGAAGAACGCCGTTTCTCCCCCTACTTCCTTTTAGCGGAACTAAAAAGGCTCCGCCTAGCACCAAGATGGAACTACAGTTTAGACTTTTTTCTGGTTCTTGTTGAAAAAGCTGGAACTCTAGCGACGTCCCCAAGGATACTGCTTCTCTTCGGGGCCCGTAAAAAACTCGCATCCCCACGCCGGCTTTAGCGCGCCTCGAAGTTCGAAGCGAACGGAAACCGGGCGGTCCTGGGAATCCAGCGGTCGGCTGGGCAGGTCGAGGAGATACACTTCCGCCCCTCATCAATATGGCTGCAGGCTACGATTGCGCATGAGCAGTTGTCTATGGAGAGACCTAGATCCAAAGAGGGAGAACGCTGCCGGGGGAAATTGGCGACTAAAGCGGCCTGGGTCGGTGAGTGCCTGGGAGCCAGCCGGCGTCTGGAGACGAGGTGGAGCGGCCAGGCGGGGCAGCTTTGGTGTTGCTTCATTGTGTCAGGCCAGGCAACGCCTGGGCACGGAGCCTTTGTTTTGGGGGAGGGGGCCGTAGCCAGCTCTTTATCTCCTGCCCTGCTTTGTGGGCCGAGCTCGCTCCCCGCGCCGGAGAGCACACGTCCCACCCTCTCCGCAGGCCTGGAGAGGTCCCCGGTGTCCTTTTCCGTCTCCTCTGCGGAGCAGCCGCGGCGCGGGGCGAGCAAGGCTGGGCCGGCGGGGTCAGCGCGCGGGCTTCGGGGCTCGCGCCTGGCGGGTGCTCGGCTCCCCAAGCGCCTCCTTCTAGTTGGTGGGCCTGCAGGGTGACGTCTCGTTCTCCGGCCAGGTTCTGGCGCCTGAATTCTTTCGGAACTTTATCTTTTTTTGTTTGTTTGTTTGTTTGTTTGTTTTGCCTTTGCGTCCGTACTTGGCGAGGGCGTTTGCTGGGCCCGCCTTTTGAGCGTGCAAACCACAACACCCTATGCTGATTTCCGTGTCACTTATTCTTAATGCTCAGGAAACGCTTCCGGATGTCCAACCAAGGTTTGAGTAAGTAGCCTAACGCGGTTGCTGGGTGGCCTCAGAAGTTGCACTGTCTGACGGTTGTGGGTTATACAGTTACCTCCTGTGCCTGGCCTTCTCCCTTGCCGCCTCCTGCAAGCCATGCAACTAGCTTCGGAGGTGCCCTTCCTCATGGCGTTTGAGGATGGAGACCTAGTGGTCCCTAAACACTGCCTCCCTTTGCAGCCTTACTTTGGACAGGCAGTTTCACTTTCAGTTCCTCTTTGTTGTTGTTATTGTTACCATTTTCTTTGCACGCGGGCTTTCTAAAGTGATTCATCCGCTAAAGATTTTCTTTGGATTAGCAAGGTTTGGAGGACCTTATTGGTAGAGAGTTTACAAAAATCTTGCTGAGATTATTTTTATTGCGTTGTACTGTGCAGCTGTTTCTGGAGGCATCTGTCTGCACAGTTCTTTGTTTTTCCGGTTCCCTGGCCGGGTGTCAAGAGTTCTAAGGCAGAAACATTGTAGATGGATTCCTCCCCCATTGTCTTTTCTCCTTCAGAACCCTGAGCCTGGATTCTCCCCCCAACCTCCCAGGCTTAGTTGATTTGGAGTTGTCATGGCAACATTTTAGCAACTGTGTTTCTCTACAGGAAGTCTTGATGAATAAAATAAAGAAGCCTTGAATATGTTGCACTTGGGCTTTAGAGCTGGTAACAGATGCTGTAAATCTGGACTCCCCCAAACCAACAGCCCTGACAGTAGAATGGTGCCCAAGAGCCAAATCTAGGTTTTGTGGTTCCTGATGATTTTCCAGTGGCAAAAAGAGGTTCCGGTTTTCCCTTTAAACTTGAGGACTGGAATTTCTTTTTTTCTTGTTATTTTATTTTGAGACATCTCACTTTTGATGATCTTCACATTTTGGAGGCTCTCACTATATAGAGCCCTGGCTGTTTTGGAACTCAGTATGTAGATCAGAATGTATTGGAACTCAAAGAGATCCACCTGCCTCTGCCTCCTGAGTGCTGGGACTAAAGGCGTGCACCAAAACGTGTGGTGTGGACTAGAATTTCTTTAGTTTTTCCAAGACAGGGTTTCTCAGTGTAGTCCTGGAACTTACTCTGTAAACCAGGCTGGTCTTTAACTCAGAGATCTGTCTGCCTCTGCCTCCCGAGTGCTGGAATTAAAGGTGTGTGCCATCAACACCCAGAATCAGGGAACAGGGTGGGTGTTATTTGATCGTGGTGGTCTAATATGGCCCTGCTAATCCTATGAAACTGCTGTCGTAGCAGACTATAATAGCTTTAGTAATAATTCATAATTGCTTCAATAATGCACCTTGAAACACATTATTTCTCAGCCTTCCAGTATAATTATCTCCTTCCTCTCAGAGTTTGAATGACTAAGGAGGAACGGCCAGGTGGTGGTAGTGCATGTGTTTAATCCCAGCACTCTGGGAGGCAGAGACAGGCAGGATTTCTATGTTGGAGGTCAGCTTGGTCTACAGAGTGAGTTCCAGGACATCCAGAGCTACATAGAGAAGCCCAGTTTTAACCAAAACCAAAAGAAAAAGAGCAAAGAATATTATTTTAAAAGTTGCTTTTAAAAAAGTTCTGGTACGCCGGGCGGTGGTGGCGCACGCCTTTAATCCCAGCACTCGGGAGGCAGAGGCAGGCGGATCTCTGGGAGTTTGAGGCCAGCCTGTTCTACAAGAGCTAGTTCCGGGACAGGCACCAAAGCTACAGAGAAACCCTGTCTCGAAAAAAAAAAAAAAGTTCTGGTGTGTGTGTACATACATGCATGTGGTCTGTGCACCTGTGGAGGTCAGAGCAGAGCTTTCGGGACTTAGTCTTATCTTTCTTGGTTTTTCAAGATAAGCTTTCTCTGTAGCTCTAGATTTTAGTAGGCTTTGACCGCCAGCCCCCAATCATGACACAGAAATTTATTATAAGTTATGAATGTTGGGCCTTATCTTATGCTTGTTTTTACTTTCTTAACTCTGTGTGTCTTTTACATCATGTATCTTGATCCCCTTTATTTCCCTATCCCTCTGAATCTGCCCTCTGCCCCGCACCCCTCCACAAATAAAACAAAATTTCAGAGGAAAGGGGGGAAAAATTAAAAATCTCATCATGAAAGCTTCAGTGTAACACAGTGCGTCACACAGTACACCCCTTTCCCAAGTATCATTCATTGCTTCACTTGCAAGTGTTCATTGCAGAGAGTCATTAGTCTGGTGCCCGGCCTCTGGTTTCTACTATGCTCTTGATGCTGGGCTCCCACTGGAACTTCTCTTGGTTATCCTGCTGTTGCTCTGTGTTGTGGAGATCCTGCAGTTTGGGGTCTACAGGTTAGGTCCCTTTACGTGCTCCAGCAGATCATAGATGAGGTGGATGAATGTTGTGTATCTTATTTTGCTTTTTCCTCTGTGTCTGGCTGGTTGGCAGTGCCTGGCTTCTGGCCCTGGGTGTGTCCTTCTCTTTCTCCCTTATTCTCTCTTCTCCAAGCCTAGATTCCTCTTCCTCCTTATTCTATCATCTGCCTGCCAGCCCTGCCTATCCCTCTACTGCCTAACTATTGGCCGGTCAGTCAGGTCCCTTAGGCAGGCAAAGTGAAACAGCAACACATCTTTACATCATTAAACAAACGCAGCATAAATAAATGTAACACATCTTTGCCTAGTTAATGTAATATTGCACATCAATAGATGTCCTGGAACTCACACTGTAGCCCAGGCTGGCCTCGAACTCACAGCAATCCTGCCTCATTTTACCTCCCCAGTGCTGGGATTAAAGGTGTGGACGTCTACTGCCCAGCTTGCTAAGCCGTCTTAACAGCCTGATTTTTCTCTTTGGTTCAGAGGACAACTTTAGGGTGTCGGTCCTTGCTACCTTGTTGGAGACAGAGTCTCTTCACTGCTGCATTTGCCCCCCGGCTTCCAGGGATTCCCTTACCTCTCCTGCTCATCTGTCCATCGAGGCGTGCTGTGACTTACAGGTGCTCACGACGGCGTCCCTGCTCTCACCGCTGCGCCCTTTTCTTGTGTAGGTTTAGGTTTCCATTCCAAGTGCTTTTGTCCCTGAGCCATCTCCCAGTTTATGGTGTTTTGTTTGTTTGTTTTTGTTTTTGAGACAAGTTCTTGTAGCCCAACCTGGCCTAAGACTTGCTTTGCAACCCAGGATAGCCTTAAATTCCTAATTCTTTTGCCTCAACCTCCTAAGTATTGGGATTACAGGCATGGGCAAGCACACCTGGTTCTTTCTCTCCAAGGTCTCATTCTGTAGCCAAAGCTAGCCTCAAACTTGCACCAATCTTCCTATCTCATTCCCTTGCGTGTTAGGATTCTCGGAGTGAGCACCGTGTCTCATGAGAATTGCTTTTCAATCACTGCAGGCCAGCCCTTGCCATCAGAATTGGGGAAATTGGCTGTCCTTTGCAGATAATTAGTTTATTTTCCTGGCTGTGTCTTCTTGGAGCCTAGGTTCCAGAACTTGGAAAATTGTTCAGTTGCCTGGCCTCACTGTTAACTATAATTTCCACCAGGATTTAGCTCTCAGACCTTTCAGTCAGGAGATACGAAGATTTCCAAAAGGATACCAGATCCTCGGATGAGCTCCCTCACAGAGAGATGAAGGGGTAAGTGGACAAGTGGCGTCTGGGATGAGAGAAGGATGACCATGGGGAATCCAAAGTGGCTAAGAGTTTAGATTCAGGCAGAACTGGATTTGGGTCCCCCAGCTCCATTACTCACCCGCTCTGTGATTTAGTTTTAACTGTAAAGTAGGTATTATTATTGATTTCATATGTTGTTATTAGTATCATCCATTGGGCGGTAGTGGTGCATGCCTTTAATCTCAGCACTTGGGAGAGACAAAGGCAGGCTGATTTTTGAGTGTGGGGCCAACCTTGTCTACAGAACAAGTTCTAGGACAACCAAGACTACACAGAGAAACCCTTTCTTGAAAAACCAAAAAGAAAAAAAAAGTTATTATAGCCTAATTCTATGTACATAGCAAACACTTAGTTCACTAGTTTTTTTTTGTTGTTGTTGTTGTTTATTTCATTTTGTTTTTGAGACAGAATATATCTCTACATAACCCTAACTGTCCTGGAACTCACTATGTAGACCAGGTTGGCTTCAAAAATCACAGAGATCTGCCTGCCTCTGCCTCCTGAGTGCTGAGATTAAGGGCGTGCGCCACTGTGACTGTCGTTATCTAACCTGACCTAACATCTGTTGTGGATGCTCGTGAGTTTGGGAGCCGTGTTAATGAGCTTCTCACATCTTCTCTTTGTTTTTGTTTCACCACAAATAGGCAGCAGAAAACAGCTGAAACCGAAGAGGGGACGGTGCAGATTCAGGAAGGTGAATGCTAAAATCAAGACCATGCACCCATTGTAGCCTCCCTCCCTCCTCAACTGACTGGCCCATCTTCTGTGTACCACAGGTCTTTTAAGTGCGATGCAAGTAGAACAGGGAGAAAGGCAGTTAACTCATAGATCTTTCTTTACCTCTTTTCTTTTTTTTAAATTGATTTTATTGAGCTCTACATTTTTCTCTGCTCCCTTCCTTTCCCTTCCTCTTCAACTCTTTCCAATGTCTCCATGCTCCCAGTTCACTCAGGAGATCTTGTCTTTTTCTACGTCGCTCTTTGCCTCTTTTAATTTAGGTGCAGTGGCTACTGGAGAGGACCCAACTAGTGTAGCCATCGCCAGCATCCAGTCAGCTGCCACTTTCCCCGATCCCAACGTCAAGTACGTCTTCCGAACTGAGAATGGGGGCCAGGTAAGGGAGGGGGCCAGGTGACTGCAGATGTTACCTGGGCTTGGGCTCAAGGGAGGTGCCTGGACACATTTGGGGAGCTGTGACTTGGAGAATGAGATGGAACTGTACTATTGGGGTGAAATGTTGATAGGAGGCTAAGATAGAGGTTGGTGTGGGGCTGGATATGCGAAAGTCTCAAAATGAGGAAAGAAGGGACAAATAGCTGAATCTGCTTTTGAAAGGTCCCTGGGACTCAATCCAAGAGGCACTTTTTTTTAATTTTTAATTTTTTTTGTTTTTTTTTGTTTCTGAGACAGGGTTTCTCTGTAGCTTTGGAGCCTGTCCCTGGGACTAGCTCTTGTAGACCAGGCTGGCCTCGAACTCACAGAGATTGGAGTGCTGGGATTAAAGGCGTGCGCCACCACTGCCCGGCCCAAGAGGCACTTTTTGAGAAGGCCTAGGATTCTGGATACTTACTCTTGTCTTTTCTTCCCACCCCTCACCCCTCTTCATTGCTTCTAGGTGATGTACCGGGTGATCCAGGTGTCTGAGGGGCAGCTGGATGGCCAGACAGAAGGCACTGGTGCCATTAGTGGCTACCCTGCCACTCAGTCTATGACCCAGGTATGGGGATAAGCTGTGAGAGGACTAGAGAGCTCTTAGCACTAAGAGAAGCTACGGAGCCAATAGGAAGGAAGGGTGGGGTTAGAACAGTGGGATGCATCGGGGACTGGATTCAGATGTATTTAACCTTCTGACTACAAATTCCCAAAATGATTGTTTATAAATGTTTGTTTTCATTTAAAGGGGGGATTAATTATAAATGATTAATGGTCATAGTTAATCTCTTTTAAGAAAGGGGGGAATATAATATAGAAATGATACATTACACTGGTATGGACTTTGGTTTATTGATACAAATTTACGGTCAATTTTGTTATATGTATATTTTGACTTGTATTAAAATTATAAATCATCATTTATAATAGTCAAACTTGTCATTTAAGTATTGTCATTGAGACATGTCTCTGTCATCTACAAAGATCATGCCCATGAACAACGCAGTTGGGGCTGGAGAGATGGCTTAGCAGTTAGCAGCAGTTCTGAGCACCTTTTGCTTTAAAGAGAACCTGAGTTCAGTGCTTAATATCTGCATGGTGGATCACAGCCATCTGGTTTCAGGGTATCAAATATCCTCCTGCCTCCTCGGGCAAAAGGCATACATATAGTATACATACATACATACATGCAGGCAAAATACTCCTACATATAAAAATAAGTCTTAAAAGACTCACACAATTGAATTAAACGATTCATATTTTAAGTAAGGATAGTTTTGTGTTGGGTTGCATTCATAGCTATCTTTGGCCACATGTGTTTCTCCTTCCTTCTGGTAAGGGATAGAAACTTCAGGGTGATGGCGTGGAAATATGTCCCTGCCTGACTGGACTCTGCTCTCACTTCCCTTCTCAGGCAGTGATCCAGGGTGCTTTCACCAGTGATGATGCAGTTGACACGGAGGGAACAGCTGCTGAAACACACTATACTTACTTTCCCAGCACTGCAGTGGGAGATGGGTCAGGGGGTACCACGTCTGGGAGTACCACTGCTGTCGTTACCACCCAGGGCTCAGAGGCACTGCTGGGACAGGCAACCCCTCCCAGTACAGGTGAGAATGGCAGCCAGAGGGGCTACTGTGGGATGTGGCTGGGGGCTCTGGGCCCTAGCACTTGACTTAGTGATTCTAAGATCAAGGTCACTGGGTGGTGATCGCACACACCTTTAATCCGGGCACTCAGGAGACAGAGGTGGGCTGTTAGAGAGTTTGAGGTCAGCCTGGTCTACAGAATGAGTTCCAGGACAACCAGGGCTTCACAGACAAAGCATGTCTGAACCTCTCCCTCTGCAAAATCAGGGTATATAGTGAGTCTGAGCTGCTTTACCAGCAGGTGGTAGTATGTTCTCAAAAGGGTCCTAAGGTTTTGGTGAGGCTCCTGGCTCTAGGTCCTGACAAAAACCTAACTCACGCCGTCACAGGTCAGTTCTTTGTGATGATGTCGCCACAAGAAGTACTGCAGGGAGGGAGCCAGCGTTCAATTGCTCCCAGGACCCACCCTTATTCCCCGTGAGTGACCTTATCTCTCCTTAGTCGTTTTGAGTGATTTTAATGCCTGCTAAAGATTGTGTAATTCTTCATCCTAAACAGTCTTTTTTGCTTGTTTATCTTTAACTTGTCACCCTGGCCTCTACCTTCAGGAAGTCAGAGGCTCCCAGGACAACTCGGGATGAGAAACGCAGGGCTCAGCATAATGAAGGTAGGGAGTACCCAGGTGTGAAGCTGGGCGCCACCTGAGTAGATCTGGGAACTGCAGGGATGTGTGAGGGGGGCAGGGCTGCTCATCTTTCACAGAGTCACTATGTCCTCCACTTTGCCCCACAGTGGAGCGCCGCCGCCGGGACAAGATCAACAACTGGATTGTGCAGCTGTCCAAAATCATCCCAGACTGCTCTCTGGAGAGCACCAAGTCTGGCCAGGTCATGGAAAGGCCCTGGTAGCAGGGAGGAGGCTAGAGTTCTGTCTCCTGGCATTATTTTCAGAAACGGTGGCGAGTAGTGTTCACGGCAGTCCACTTTTCCTCATACTCTCTGAGACAATTGTCACCACTCTGAGGGACATAGGCTGGAAGTATGAGTGTGCTCTTGGACAGAAAGCGGGGTGTGTTAAGCCTTTGTCCTCATTTTGTTGACTTTGCCTTGCAGAGTAAAGGTGGAATCCTATCCAAAGCCTGTGATTATATCCAGGAGCTGCGGCAGAGCAACCACCGGTTGTCGGAAGAATTGCAGGGGTTAGATCAGCTGCAGCTAGACAATGATGTGCTTCGGCAACAGGTCAGACAAATGCCAGGGCAGGCCCCTTGGCAGCCCTGTAGCCACTGACCCAGTTTGGATTCCCTAGAAAACACTTCACATTGCCCTCCTCAGCACTGGGTGTGTGACTGAATTTCTGCTTAGCAGTATCAGGTTTTTTTTTTTTTGTTTTTTTGTTTTGTGTTTTTTCCTATCCATTCCCCTTACTGCCTCCTTTCTGTGCAGGTGGAAGATCTTAAAAACAAGAACCTGCTACTACGAGCTCAGTTACGGCACCATGGATTAGAGGTCGTCATCAAGAATGACAGCAACTAACTGTGGGGATGCAGGGGCTTTGGGCCCTAGAACTGCAGAGAGCCCGGGAGCAACAGGCTGATCCCACGCCCCTTCCCTTCACTGCCAACTTCTGGCATGTAGGGGGGAGTCTGGCAAGCGTGTGTGTTAAAACACGAAGTGGACCTGTCCTGACAGTCTCGCCTGCTCCCGCTGTGTGGTCCCCGGGCCCTGTGCTCCTTTGCATACTGCATGTCCCGTATCCATCGACACTGGACACACGAAATCTGGGCTTGCCTTGTGCTTGCTTAGAGTGCCCAGCAGAGGGTCCGTGGACACTCTGTGGGTTTAGCACTTCTACTGGTTCTTCCTTTCCCTGGAGCAGGAGCTAAGATATGCACCTGGTTACTCTGGGGAGCAGGCTTATTCGGAAATGGGGAAGGATGCTAGGTGGCTGCTAGCCCATGAGTAGTCGAGGGGCCAGTGTGCAGCTGGGGCCTCTGCAGAAGTCTCTGAAGCCAGGGAGAAAGATAGGCAGGGGCTCACCGAGAGCCTTCCCCTTCTGGGGGTGGTTCTTTTTATTTCTTTTCTTTTTTTTTTTTTTTTTTTAAAGATAAAATTGTTTAGATCCACAGTTGTCTGTTTTCCTTCTTTTGTGGGGTTCTGGGGGAAGGGAAAGTGCATGTTACCCTTTGACCAGTAAGGGTTGGGTCACGCTTTGGGTGGGGTGTTAGTATTCCTATATTCATTACCCAGAGCATGGGTACCTGTGCCAAACCTGGATGTCATTTCCGGCCTACACTGGGCAGATTTTAAAGGTTTCGAGTGTGGACTGGTTAGAGTTGTCACCAACAGGTGCTCCTGGGGCTCTGCGGGTGCCAACCAGGTGCCGCGCTTTGCTTCTATTTCCTGTCTCCCTGGTTGGACTCGGGGAGGGAGGGGGTATGCTGCGGGTTGCATTCCTGCGTCTCTGTCACACAGTTGCTGCTGGCACCATGTCTGGAGGTACTCGAGAAGGATATGGGGGTACCTGGGATGTGGGAGTAGGGCTGTGTATGCTGGTCCCCGAGAGGAGTGTAGGGGTGTGTCCACAGCTCCACTGGGTTCGGAAGCTCCCAGGGAGAGGGCACAGACCACAGGTGTCTTGTGGTCCCCCAGCCCTTGATTCTTTCCTGTTGTCTTTCTCAGTGCCTACGGTCTCGTTATCTGAACTACGGTCACTCCTAGCCTCAGGCAGGGCCCGGCTCTTCGATGTTCGATCTCGGGAGGAGGCAGAAGCTGGTACCATCCCCGGGGCACTCAACATCCCTGGTATAGGATTTCTTGTATTGGCAGAGTGACAGTCCGAGTTGGTCTTAGCTAAAGGGGCCTCACTCAGGGTAGGGATGATGCTGGTAGAGATAGAGATGGCCTTATATCTGCTCAAGCCAGCCCTCGGGTTCCCTAGAGAAAAACCGAATGGAGAATCCTGGCAGTAGAACTAGCTTATCCAGTTTGAGGGGGCAGCAGGCAGCCAGAGGGGTAGATCAGCCCCTATATACATGGCTTGCCTGAAGCTGGATTCCCTAATCCACCTGATCCTCTACCGCCTCCTTAGGACCCAGAAAGCGGCTGCATTGTTGGCCTAACTTCCTGCAATGGCAGGCTCTTCCTTGTCTTTGAGGTTGGGGTGGGGTGGGGGGTGGCCACCATAGGTGGACAATCTCTGCAGACCGGCCAGGACTCCGCTCTTGAGGTCCACATTGTGAACCCCAATGTGCCACTGGCTCTCCGTTTTTGTCCTCTCTCAGTGTCTGAGTTGGAAAGCGCCTTGACCATGGACCCAGCTGCTTTCCGAGCTTTGTACAGTGCTGAGAAGCCAAAGCTTGAAGACAAGAATCTCGTTTTCTTCTGTCAGCTGGGCAAGCGAGGCTCCCAGGCCACACAGCTGGCACAAGGTCTTGGATACACAGGGTACGACAAGGCGTGAGACTTGCTGACTGGGGACTGCCTGGGGCCGGCCTACAGGACCTAGTCCTTTCTCAACATTATTTTTCTTCACAGGGCTCGACACTATGCTGGGGCCTATAAGGAATGGCTGGAGAAAGAGGGCTAGGTAGAAGGCTTAGGGGTCGTGACCCTTCTCATAACCACCTTGCAGGGTTGCACAAGCCCTTATAGTGTTTTGTACATGAAAAACTCAAATAAAGAACATTTAATCAAGTATTACAAGCATTTAATTTGGTAGGTGGACAAAAATGGTTCCAATGTTAATCTAGTTCTGAGAGTTTATTGTAGGATCCTTGTCCATTCGTTTGTCTGTTATCTGCTACCCAATCTGAAGTGGACCAAGGGCAGCAATGTCCAGCCCAGAATGCATATCAAGTAATCACCTAATAGCTTTAGAGTTTTTTTTTTAATATTTTATTTATTTATTATGTATACAATTTTCTGTCTGTGTGTATGCCTGAAGGCCAGAAGAGGGCGCCAGACCTCTTTACAGGTGGTTGTGAGCCACCATGTGGTTGCTGGGAATCGAACTCTGGTCCTTTGGAAGAGCAGGCAATGCTCTTAACCACTGAGCCATCTCTCCAGCCCCTAGCTTTAGAGTTTTGAAGCTAGGTGTGTTCAGTCCCAGCTACTTGGGAGGCTGAATCTAGTTCAGTTCCTGGCCAGTCTGGTAACAAGCAAGACTGAAGAGCTTGTTCTGGCCCAGGCATGGTGGCACAAGCCTTTAATCTCAGCACTCAGGAGGCAAAGGCATGTAGTGGGAACAGCAGGCTACGTTTCTGCCACCCGGCTCCCGGCCGCCTGGCTAGCTTATGCCCCGAAATAACAACACACAAACTAACTGTATTCATTTAAACACTGCTTGGCCCATTAGCTCTAGCCTCTTACTGGCTAACTCTCACATCTTGATTAAGCCATATCTATTAATATGTGTAGCACCACGAGGTGGTGGTTTACTGGGAAGATTCTAACCTGTGTCTGTCTTGGGTCAGAGATCATGGCGACTGCCTCATTTCCCTTCTTCCCAGCATTCTGTTCTGTCTACTCCACACACCTATGTTCTGACCTATCAGGCCAAACAGTTTCTTTATTAACCAATGAAAGTAACACATAGACAGATGACCCTCCTACATCAAAGGCGAGCAGATCTCTAAGAGGCCAGCCTGGTTTACACAGTGAGTTCCAGCTCAACCAAGGGTCTGTAGAGAGAGAGCTAGTTCCAGGGATCTGATGCCCTCTTCTGACCTCCTTGGGCACCAGGTTTGCAAAAAGCACAGATACATACATGCAAGCAAGATAGTCGTACACATAAATATTTTTTAAAAAAGGAACTTTTTAGCTATGTGTGATAGAACGTGTCTAATCCCAGTACTTTGGAGATGGAAGCAGAAGGATTATAGATTTGAGGCCAGCCTAGGCTTCATAGTAAAAAACTTAAAAGCTTGGACACTTTTGATTTTATGGGCTCCTCTTATGTTTCCAATATGCAGCTACAAACAACAGACTGCTGTCTTTACCAGTCCTTTTTGTTGTCTACATGGGTAGGACATATGCCTTTTGTACAAAATTAGCAGAATCATGTAACAGCTACATGTCTTTCAGAACCTAAAATGGCACTTTATAGAAAATGCTTACCCATTACTGCTTGAGATTTACAGCTCCTCAGCCCCAATTCCACCTTCCTCAGATTCTAGAACTGGATTAAGGTAATGAAGTTACCTATGAACTAGTGGTAGTAACATATATATAAAACTCTGAATTCAGAAGGGTGGCTCCTTCCATGGGTCCTGAGTTCAATTCCCAGCAACCACATGGTGGCTCAGAAGGGTGGCTCACGCTCACGCCTTTAAATTCAGTACTTGGGAGACAGAGACAGGTGGATCTCTGTGAGTTAGAGGCCAGCCTGGTCTACAGAGCGAGTTCTAAGACAGCCAGGGCTACACAGAGAAACCCTGTCTCAAAAACAAAAACAAGACAAAAAGAAACCTAAAACACACAGAAAAACTCTCTGAATTCAATTCCCAGTATCACCACAAAAAACAAAATAGCAACAAAGAAGCACTGGGGTTGGGTAGGAAGTGTGCCTGTATCAAGCTATTTGGGAGTTTGAGGCTAAGTCACTGTGGGAAATAATCTTAAGAAGATAAGTACAAAGCCGGGCAGTGGTGGCGCACGCCTTTAATCCCAGCACTCGGGAGGCAGAGGCAGGCGGATCTCTGTGAGTTTGAGACCAGCCTGGTCTACAAGAGCTAGTTCCAGGACAGGCTCCAAAACCACAGAGAAACCCTGTCTCAAAAAACAAAAAAAAAATAATAAAAAGAAAAGAAAATAAGTACATTTAGACCAGGACTGGTGGTGAATGTCTGTAAGGTAGGAGACTGAAGCAGGAGTATCACATTCAAGGTCTGTCTAGGATACAGACTTAAGTTCAAAGCCAGCCTGGTCAATTTAGTGAGAAACTCAAAAATTTACAAAGGACTTTATATAGAGCTCAGCGGGAGAGCACTTGCCTACTTACCACCAATAAATGAATAAATCAATATATGTATATGTCAGATACCTACCAGTCAGATATGGTGACATACACCGTTAGTTCCAGCCCTCGGGAAACAGGCAGATCTGAGTGCAAGGCCAGCCTGGTCTACAGAGCTGAGTTCCAGAACAGTCAGGGCTATGTAGAGAACTCTTGTCTCAACCCAAATAAACTATCAACAAGGAGCTTAACAGCAACTTGCAAATTCTTACTGAAATAAGTCTCACTGAAAAGTTGATCTACCCTAGGGTGGTAGATCATTTGGATATTCTTTTGAGATACTGAATTTTTTTGTTGTTGTTTTTGAGAGACGTTTCTTGTAGCTTTGGAGCCTGTCCTGGACTAGCTCTTGTAGACCAGGCTGGTCCCAAACTCACAGATATCTGCCTGCCTCTGCCTCCCAAGTGCTGGAGATATTAAAATGTTTTTGTGGGGGCTGGAGAGGTGGCTCAGAGGTTAAGAGCACTGGCTGCTTTTCCAAAGGACCCAGGTTCAATTCCCAGCACCCAAATGGCAGCTTACAATTGTTTGTAACTGGTCCAGAGGATTCGGCACCCTCACAGACCTACATGTAGGTAAAACACTAATGCACATGAAATTTTTTAAAGATTAATTTAAAATTTGTGTGTGTGAATGTGTTAATTGCCTTAACTGCTTTCCACCTTTAGTTTTTGAGGCAGTCTCTTACTGAACCTGAAACTCAAGGATTTGGCCAGGCATGTTGGGCAGGCAATGGAGCTTCAGAATTCACCTGTCTTTGCCCCTCAAGGGCTAGAGTTACAGGCATATGCCATCACCTCTGGCTTTTTTTTTTTTTTTTTTTTTTTCCGAGACAGGGTTTCTCTGTGGTTTTGGAGCCTGTCCTGGAACTAGCTCTTGTAGACCAGGCTGGTCTCGAACTCACAGAGATCCGCCTGCCTCTGCCTCCCAGAATGCTGGGATTAAAGGCGTGCACCACCACACCGCCACCACTGCCCGGCCACCTCTGGCTTTTTACATGGATTCTGGGGATCTGAATTCAGGTCCTGAGGATTTTGCAACAAGCCTTTTCCCCAGTTCTAATGGAAAAATAGTTTAGCAGGTGTGGTGGTACACGCCTGTAAGCCCTGCTCTGGGGCAGATGCAGAGGCAATGCTAGCAGGATTTCTTTAGGTTCTAGTCTGGGCTGAGCTACTGTGAGTTCTGTGCAGCCACAGCAACATACCAAGACCCTGTCTCGAAAGGAAAAAGCTCCTGGTTGTGCACACCTTTAATCCCAGCAGTGGGAGGCAGAGGAAGTTGAATCTGAGTGTGAGGCCAGCTTGGTCTGTGTGGTGAGTTCTAGGTCAGCCAGGGCTACATGGGGAGACACTACCAAAAACAAATCAGCAGGTGGACAAAATCTACATATGGGCTGGTGAGATGGGTCAACAACTAAAGAAAGGCTCCTGCTGCCAAGAGGTAGAAAGACAGACCAACTCTGTAGATTGTCCTCTGATCTCACATGGGTGGCATGTGCCCATACCCAAAACATAAATATTTTTATAACCACATGAAGTATTCCTTGGCTGGTGAAATCGTTCAGCAATTAAAAGCACTGATCCCTGGCTCTTCTTCCAGAATGCCTGGGTGTGATTCCCAGCACCCACATGGGAGCTCATGACCGTCTGTCACCCCAGTCTTAGGGGGGTCTCCTCAGTCACCAGGCACATGTGTGGGAAGACTGGCACGCAGACAGAACACCCATACACATACAGTCGAATGAAAATTGAAAATATTTGCAGGGTGGCGGTGGCACCCACCTTTGACTCCAGCATGGTCAGCCCCGCCCACAGAGTGAGACAGTCAGAGATACACAGAGAAACTATTTCGAAAGCAAAACAATGTCCCTCACCAAAAAAAAAAAAAGAAAGAAAGAAAGAAAAGAAAATTAAAGGACTTGTTCCTTTAGCTAGAAAAGCAGACTTGCTCAGGTATGTTTCCAATTTTCTGATTTTTTTTCAAGTGCTTAAAACAATTTATCAGACATTTCCTGTTTTCTTTGCTTTTTTCCTTCTTTTCCTCTGCTCTCCCACCCACCTGGATTCTCCATCGTTGACCCAGCCTACTTCTCCTGGACAACTTGAGTTTAGTTTTTGTTTGCACATGCTCACCAGGTTCTCCATTCCTCAGTCACCTGGCTTCCAGCCCAAGTCTGGAGATAAGAGTGGTATTCACCTTTGGGTCAGGTAAATGGCAGGTGTTAGTTTTTCCCCCAAAATTCAGTCTCTAACTCTGCAGTAGATTGGGAAATCTCTCCTGGATGTAACTTTTCTTGTCATGAGTGTACACACCCCTCCCAATACCTTTATTATGGTTCATAGTATTTAAGATTATAATTACTGAGACATAATTTATTTGCAACAAAATACAGTAGTGTGAATGCTTAGTTCATTGAAGGATCTTGTTTGTTTTTGACAAACCAAACAGGGTCTCATATCCTTTTAACTTTTTAATTTAATACAGATTTTACAGACAGGGTCTCATTGATTGAGTTGAATTTCAGATATTCCTGTCTCCGCTCCTGACTGCTGGAACACCCTAAGTGGTGCCAGGGATTGAACCCAGCCCCAAAATTTTTTGTTTGGTTTTGGTTTTTCAAGTTCAGGCTTCTCTGTGTAGCTCTGGCCATCTTGGAACTCAGAGAAACCCTGTCTTGGAAAGAAAAAAAAAAAAAAGAGGTACACCTGCATAGTGCCATCACCACCTGATCCCAAGATTGATTGATTGAGTCCTCCCATCCCTGCACCCCCCCATAGGGTGCCCCTGGCTGTCCTGGAACTCCCTCTATAGACCAAGCTGGTTTCGAACTCACAGAGATCTGGCTGCCTCTGTCTCCCAAGTGCTGGGATTAAAAGCATGTGCCACCACGTGAAGTTTATTTTAAAAAGCCGATTAGGCTGGTAAAATGGTTCAGTGAACAAAGGCATTTGCTGCCAAGACAACCTGAGTTCAATTCCCAAGATCTACAGGGTGGAAGAAAGAGAACCTACTATTGAAAGTGTGCTCTGACCGCCACACACACATAAATGTAATTTCAAAAAGGGGGTAGAAAGGAGGTGGGGGGAGGGGATGGGAGGAGAGGAGGAGGGGAAACTGGTTGGTATGTGAAATAAATGGTCACTGGGGGCCGGGGAGATAGCTTAGTGGTCAAGAGCATTTCTTTCTTTCTTTTTTTTTCGGGGAGGGGGGCATTGAGAAAGGGGGTTTCTCTGTGTAGCAGCCCTGGTTGTCCTGGAACTTGCTAAACTAGGCTGGCCTCAAACTCAGAGATCCGCCTACCTCCACCTCCTGAGTGCTGAGATTAAAGGCATACACCACCATGCCCAGCTGCAAGTCAAGAACATTTCTTGTAGAGGACCTGGTTCAAGTCCCTGCACTCACACAGCTGACCAGAGTTGTTGGTAACTCCAGTTCCAGGGCACCTGCTGCCTTCTTCTGACCCAGGTATCAGACACATACATGGTACACAGATAGAAACACTCATATGTAAGACTATGACAATTCTGAAGCCATTTCTGACAATTCTTTTTTTTTTTTTTTTTTTGGTTTTTCGAGACAGGGTTTCTCTGTGGCTTTGTAACCTGTCCTGGAACTAGCTCTTGTAGACCAGGCTGGTCTCGAACTCACAGAGATCTGCCTGCCTCTGCCTCCCGAGTGCTGGGATTAAAGGCGTGCACCACCATCTCCTGGCTATTTCTGACAATTCTGAATCCTCTCAGCCTCTGTGCCATAGTGCTTCCCCTCCTCCCCTGGGAACCAAGGACCTAACAGCTACACATGCACGTACTCAGTTCCTGAACAATTATACCCATATATGTATGTTTTGATTCGGTCCCCTGAGAAACAGGGTCAAAATGACCTCTTACCTCATCTGATCTGGCAACAGCTCTCCAGCCAGTTATTGGTAATAGCCCTTTTGAATAAGCCAATCACAACCCCCCTTTGCCTCTGTGGCCTTCTCCTTTAAAAGTAACCTGTGCCAGCTATTCGAGGTCTCTCAGCTTCCCGAATGCTGAGGGACCCTGTCATGACAGAATTAATAAAATCCTCATGCTTTTGCATCAGTTGTGGTGTGTGAGGTGGTCTCTGGGGGTGACTCCTCCTCGGTGTTTGGACGCTAGAGTCCAACACATACACATAAAATAAAAGGAGTAAACCTAAAAAAAAAACTTACTAAAATAAAATGAGTCCTTTTTTTTTTTCTTTTCCTTTTCAAAACAAAAAATTCTAAGCGAGTGAGACAGGACCTTGCTATGTAGTCCTGGCTGGTCTCCAGCTTGCAGCAATCCTCCTGTGTCGTTCCAAATGCTGGGGTTACGTCTGCGAGTCAGTATGTCTTTTTCTTTTTTTCTCTTGTGATGCTGAGGGTTGAATCCAGGTCTTCGTGCATGCCAGGCAAACGCTCCATCAACAGAACTTTTGGAGTCCAGGAATGGAGCCAGTCAGTTTGATTTCCGGAGAACAAACTCCATGCCTGTATGGCCCCTCGATCTTTAAATACCTATTAGAGGGAATAAATAATTAATGGTCAGAAGTTTGGGAGATTGTTTTGTGTCAACCTAAAGGGATAGTGCGAGGTTGGGTGATTTTAAGATGACAATGGGTTGGTTAAGTATATTTATTTATGCCTAGAAGACCCAGCTCAAGGCAGACCATTGGTTTACCACCTCCACAAGGGCTGAGCTCTTTTTTTTTTTTTAAAAAAGTGTATATATAATATATATATATATATAATTTATTTATTTTAATTTTATCTACATTGGTGTTTAGCCTGCATGCATGTCTGTGTGAGGGTGTTGGATCTTAGAGTTATACAGACAGGTGTGAGCTGCCCTATGGATGCAGGTCCCCTGGAGGAGCAGTTTTCTCTTCGCCACTGAGTCGTCTCTCCTACCCCTAGCCTTAGCTCTTTAGTGAAAGGGATCTTTATTTCATTGTTAGAACTAACCATGAAACCCAAACATGGCATCCATTCAGTAAGTGAGCTTAGAAATTCTGAGGGGAGGGGCTGGAGAGATGGCTCAGTGGAGCATTGCCTGCTCTTCCAAAGGTCCTGAGTTCAATTCCCAGCAACCACATGGTGGTTCACAACCATCTGTAATGAGGTCTGGTGCCCTCTCCTGGCCTGCAGGCATACACACAGACAGAACATTGTATACATAATAAATAAATAAATATTTAAAAAAAATTCTGAGGGGAAAGCTGGGAATACTAATGAGTGGGGAATGGCTTATTGTGGAAAGGGATTGTTGGGGTCTGGGTCTGCTAACCATAACTGAGTAGCTACCACGAGGCACTTTTAGCTACTTCATCACCTTCACTATTTGTAAAATGGGAATTATAAGGTTTATGGCCCTTCCAGGTATGGTGGCTCGTGTCTAGATTCCCAGCACGTGAGAGGCTGAGGCAGAAAGGTTGCCATGAGTTCAAGGCCAGCCTCAACTATAGCAAAATTTTCTCTGTGGCTTTCCGTGATAGTTTAATCCCCATGAAATACCTGTCACAGAGAGCATATGGTTTGTTGCTGTAGGAAGACCTTCAGCTTGTAAGTACTTGCCTACTGGGGCGTGGCCTCTTATACTATATATGCGGATAAAAAAATCCAGGTCTGTCCCTTTTCTTCTTCCCCTGCTCCTTTTCCGGCTGCTGTTCTTTTTGGATTGCGTGATCCAACCGGTCAAGAGGAGGATTCTGATTTGTGAGTTTACCCCTAAATAAATAACTATTTCTCAATTCTGAGCTAGTGTGGGATTTCTTTTAAGTGTCCGTTCACTGCTTCAGTTTGTATACATGTATACTAGTGTAAGTAATAAACATTAAGAAGCCAGGTGGTGGTGGCTCACCCCTTCAATCCTAGCACTTGGGAGGCAGAGGCAGGTGGCTCTCTGAGTTTGAGGCCAGCCTGGTCTACAGAGTGAGTGCCAGGGCAGCCAGGGCTACACAGAGAAATGTTATCTTGAGAAACCAAAGGCATCGCATGCATGCAGATGACAGCGTTTTACAAATGAATGTACTCATTTGACCAGTACTGTGTGGGACAGAAAAATATACACCATATGGTTTAATAAAACATGTTGAGGCTTGCCTTGTGGCTAAGTTTTGTTCATGGACCATGGCTACATAAAAGAGGGTATGTTGTCAGATATAATGGCACACACCTGTAATTCTAGTAGCGGGGAGGCTGAGGCTACAGAATCCTGTTTCAAGAGGGGAGGTATTGATGGTTAATCTTGATGCTAACTTGACTTAGAATCTTTTTTTTTAAATATTTATTTATTTATTTATTATGTATACAATATTCTGTCTGTGTGTATGCCTTCAGGCCAGAAGAGGGTACCAGACTCCATTACAGATGGTTGTGAGCCACCATGTGGTTGCTGGGAATTGAACTCAGGACCTTTGGAAGAGCAGGCAATGCTCTTAACCTCTGAGCCATCTCTCCAGCCCTTGACTTAGAATCTTATAGGAGACAGACCTCTGGGTACATTTGTGAGACTTAACTGAGGTCCCTAAATGTGGACCCCTGGGCTGGTCCAGGACTGAACAAAAAGAGGAAGGCGAGCTGAGTGCCAGCCTTCATCTTTCTCTGCTTTCCGAGTGTGGAGGCCATGTGAGCAGCTGCCTTACCCTCCTGCTGCTGCAGCTGGAGCTGTTCTCTCTGCCATGCTCCACCCCCCACAGCAGACTGACTCGAGCTGCAAGGTTACTCTTGTCGGGTATTTTCTCACAGCAGTGGGAACAGTAATCTACTCCTTAGCACAGGGTAAGCGGATAAACACACTCTATGCATCATATAATACATGATATATATTTCTGTGGATCAAAGGTCGAGAATATGGAAACCACCAAGAACGGTGTATTATCTTGAGGTAAAGACATCCCTATAGCTATGACTCAACACTAGAAGCCATAGAACAAGCTGACGATACCAGGCGTGGTGGTGCACACCTTTAATCCCAGGACTCGGTAAGCAGAGGCAGGAGAATGAGTTTGAGACCAACCTAGTAGCCTATGGAGTGAAATTCACTCAAAAACAGAATGTGGCCGGGCGGTGGTGGCGCACGCCTTTAATCCCAGCACTCGGGAGGCAGAGGCAGGCGGATCTCTGTGAGTTCGAGACCACAGAGAAACCCTGTCTCGAAAAACCAAAAAAAAAAAAAAAAAAAAAAAAAAAAAACAGAATGTGGTGTGTTGCAAGGAGCGGGGCCTGCTTGTTCATCCTGGCCGCCGGCTAGCTTAGCCCCGAAATAACCACACAGAAATTAAATCAGTGCTTGGCCCATTAGCTCTAGCCTCTTATTGGCTAACTCTCACAACTTGATTTAACCCATTTATATTAATCTGTATATCACCACGTGGCAGTGGCTTACCGCCAAAGATTCAGCACGTCTGACTCTGGCAGCAGCTCCATAGTGTCTCTCTCTGACTCTGCCTCCTTTCTCCCAGCATGTCATTTAGTTTTCCCCACCTACCTAAGTTCTGTCCTATCAACAGGCCCAAAGCAGTTTCTTTATTAACTAACGAAAGCAACACAAAGACAGAAGGACCTCCTACACCAGTGGTGCAGTGGTAGCCCACGCCTCTCTTTAACGGGCACTCTGATGAAGAGGGAGGAAGATCTCTGAGTTTGAGGTCAACCTGGTCTACAGAGTGAGTTCCAGGACAACCAAGGCAACACAAACCCTGTCTCAAAAACAACAACAATAACCACCAACCAACCAACCAACAACAACAACAAAAAAAAAACACCAAAAATAAATTAAGTAAAATCTAAACAATTAAGCAAAGCCTTCTGCATGATACATGGCTACACTGGTAAACAGGTGCATAGACACACAAGTCAGAAGGAACAGCAACTGGGAAATGTTCAACTGATAGCATACATGGGAGGGCTAATTCATTTCATATGGAAAGAACACTTACAAATCTGTAAGAAAGGCTGGGCGGTGGTGGCGCACGCCTTTAATCCCAGCACTCGGGAGGCAGAGACAGGTGGATCTTTGTGAGTTCGAGGCCAGCCTGGTCTATAAGAGCTAGTTCCAGGACAGGTTCCAAAGCTACAGAGAAACCCTGTCTCGAAAAAAAAAAAAAAATCTGCAAGAAAAAACAATTATCCTGCTATAGTTTGTACAAGGTTTGGGTGTCCCCTAATGGGCCATGTGTTGGACTTGGTCACCAGAGTAGGTGACTGAAAGGTTCTATAGGTCTTTAAGAATGAAGGCAGGGGGCTGGAGAGATGGCTCAGCGGTTAAGAGCATTGCCTGTTCTTCCAAAGGTCCTGAGTTCAATTCCCAGCAACCACATGGTGGCTCACAACCATCTGTAATGAGATCTGGTGCCCTCTCTGGCGAGCAGGCATATATGCAGACAGAACACTATATACGTAATAAGTAAAAAACCCAGAAGAGGGTCTCGTGCCCTCTTCTGGCCTGCAGGCATACACACAGATAGAACATTGTATACATTGTTCTATCATTATTTATTTAGTATGTATACTATATTTTAGTATACATACTAAAATATGTATTTATTTAGTATGTATACTATATTTTAGTATACATACTAAATAAATAAATATTTAAAAAAGTTAAAAAAAAAAGAATGAAGGCAGGGCCGGGCGATGGTGGCGCACACCTTTAATCCCAGCACTTGGGAGGCAGAGGCAGGCGGATCTCTGTGAGTTCAAGACCAGCCTGGTCCACAAGAGCTAGTTCCAGGACAGGCTCCAAAACCACAGAGAAACCCTGTCTCGAAAAACCAAAAAAAAAAAAAAAAAAAAATAAGAATGAGGGCAGGGTGTAGGTGTAGGCCTTTAATCTTAGAACTTGAGATCCAGAGGCAGGTAAATCTCAGTTCAAGGTCAGATTCTTACTGAGCAAGGATCTCTGAGTTCAAGACCAGCCAGGGCTAAATACTAAAATTGTCGTTTTTTTTTTTTTTTGTTTTTTGTTTTTTTTTTTGAGATAGAGATTCTCTATGTAGCTCTGGCTGTCCTGGAACTAGCTTTGTAGACCAGGCTGGCTTTGAACTCAGAGATCCTCCTGTCTTTGCTTCACAAGTGCTGCCCACACATGAGGAACTGAGTTCTAGTTCCCAGAGCACATGTTAAAAAGCCAGGATTAGTTGTATGTGCCTGTAACTCCAGTGCTGTGGTGGCTGGAGAAGGGGATCCTAGGGCGGGCGGGCTACTAGTCCAGCTGTAAATACAGTGAGGGACTCTATTTCAAGAAAAAAGGTGGAGCGTGACAGAGCAGGCCACCTGGCATCCTCCTCTGACTCTGCATGCTAGTGGGCGGGCATACCTGCTACATACAAGCATACATATCACCAAGAGAGAGGCGGGGAGAGGGAGGAAGAGAGGGAGGGAGGAGGAAAGGCTGACAGGAGATCCTTGGGTTACTGTAAACCCTCAAAGGAGATTAAAGAATTTCTAGTGGTGTTTGGAGGCTGTCACAGGGGAAGCCTAGCTGCACAGTCTCTGCATCCTGGTTTGAGATGTGACTTTGCTTTGGAATGCATCCCTGCCATTGCCAACTGCCACGATTCAAGGTAGCTCAGAAAGCGCCCTCACAAGAATTGAGCTGGTGGGCTGGAGAGACTTTGTTTCAGAGGTTAAGAGCACCAGTTGCTCTTTCAGAGTCCTGAGTTCAACCTCCAGCAACCACGTACGTGGTGGCTCACAACCATCTCTAGGGGGATCTGATGGCCTCTTCTGGCATAAGGGTGTACATGCAGACAGAGCACTCATACATAAAATAAGTAAATTAAATCCCACCCCCCCCCCCAAAAAAAATAGAAAGAAATGAAAAGAATTGAGCTGATGCCTCTGGAGGAGCCTCAGAAATTCCAGGTTTTAGCCGGGCGAAGGTGGCGCACGCCTTTAATCCCAGCACTCGGGAGGCAGAGGCAGGCGGATCTCTGTGAGTTCGAGACCAGCCTGGTCTACAGAACGAGTTCCAGGACAGGCTCCAAAGCCATAGAGAAACCCTGTCTCGAAAAACCAAAAAAAAAAAAAAAAAAAAAAAAAAAAAAGAAATTCCATGTTTAACACTCGGGTTTAACAGGCCCCTGTGGCGTCAAGGATTTTGTAACATTGAGGAAAAGCTGACGGGTATCTTAGCTAGGGTTTCTCCTGCTGTGCTACACCTCTATAACAAAAAGCACCTTGGGGAGGGAAGGGCTCTTTTCAGCTTTACTGTCAGCCAGTCTGGTGGGGCACTTTCCGAGTTGAGGTCCTTTCTTCCCAAATGACTCCATTTTGTGTCAAATAAAACTAGCCAGCATACTAGCATATATTCCAATTTGAAAAAGAAAATTGAAGCAAGGTATGGTAAAGGAGGCTGAAGAATAAGGATGGTCAAGAGTTCAAGGCTAAGCTAGACCACATAATGAGAGGCCAGGACAAGCCTGAATAATACAATGAATCCCTGTTTCGTCCTGTTTCCAAATAAAATAAAAATAAAGACTGTGATATAGATATAAATAATTTGCATTGGTATGGATTTTGGTCTAATGATACAAATTTAAGGTCAATTTTGTTATATGTATATTTCTGCTCTTGATTAAGGTATTGTGTTTGTGCAGCTCATTTAAAAATGTAATGTATAGGGGCTGGAGAGATGGCTCAGTGGTTAAGAGCATTGCCTGTTCTTCCAAAGGTCCTGAGTTCAATTCCCAGCAACCACATGGTGGCTCACAACCATCTGTAATGAGGTCTGGTGCCCTCTTCTGGGCTGCAGACATATACGCAGACAGACTATTGTATACATAATAAATAAATAAATAAATAAATAAATAAATAAAATGTAATGTATAGGTGTCTGGAGAGATGGCTCGGAGGTTAAGAGCACTGACTGCTCTTCCTGAGGTCCTGAGTTCAATTCCCAGCAACTACATGGTGGCTCACAACCATCTGTAATGAGATCTGGTGCCCTCTCTGGCGAGCAGGCATATATGCAGACAGAACACTATATACGTAATAAATAAAAATCTTTTTTAAAAAAAGAATATACCTTTAAAAATGTAATGTATAATTAAGAAATACAGTTAATAGATAGGCATCTATAAAGGTCAAGCTTGTAGTCATGTTAGTTAGGTTTTCTAGATATATAGAGATATATTTCAGCTGGATAGATATTCCTCAAATCTTTCAGAGACCTTCAGAATATGGCATTTAAAATGTTTTAAGAATTTAGGATGCCAGGCAGTGGTGGCACACGCCTTTAATCCTAGCACTTGGGAGGTAGAGGCAGGTGGATCTCTGTGAGTTCAAAGCCAGCATGGTCTATAAGAGCTAGTTCCAGGACAGGCTCAAAAAATAAAATAAAATAAAATAAGGAATTATCCTGACAATGACACAACTGTTCCTGGCAGCACCAATATACTTCAAAAAGAAGATGGGCATCGAAGAGGCTCCTTATGGAGTTTGATAGCCATTTGGGCAAGACACTGCTCTTGCCTGGACTGCTTGATGTTATGCTGTGTGAACTGGATATGCAGGACCCACAGAGAAATGACTGCTAAACTTGCCTAAAGGTGAGGACGGTCCTTCAGGGCTCCTGCTTCATGAAAGAGTCTGCCAGATATTCTGCAGGACACAGAAGAATGCAACTGATGAACTTTACCATTACAAGGTAAAACAGATCTTTAAATTTTCTGCTTCATGGAAAAGTCTGCTGGATATTATGGGCCTGTAGGCTGAAGATGGATGCCCCAACAGTACAGAAGAACTTTGGGTGACTTTCCAGGTAGTGAGATGTCTCTGTCAATTCTAGAGTTTTGGAAGTTGCTTACAATGCACTTCTTGTTAACTTAGGTAATATTATATCCTTCTGGGGTCTATGTTGGAGTTGAGGAATAGATAGTTATAACTATAGTTTTCCTTAGTTATGATAAAAGATAAAATAGATATAAATATTGCAACTATAATTCTTGCTTGATACTTGTTTGTTATATGTAATTTTACTATGTTTAAAGTTAAAAAACAGAAAAGGGGAAATGGTGTGGGAAGTCCCTTTGTATATGTGTTGCTTTTATTGCTTAAAGAATAAAAAAAGCTGCTTTCAGCCAATGGCTTCACAGAATATAGCCAGGCCGGAAGAGATATATAGAGAGAGTAGGTGTAATCAAAGAGACACCATGTAGCTGCCAGCGGGGAAAGACGTGAGCTGTCAGCTGGAATCTTGCTGGTAGGCCACAAGCCTCATGGCAAAATATAAAATAATGGAAATGGGTTAATTCTAGATGTAAGAGCTACCTAGCAATATACAAACAGTACTGCAAATAATATAATTTCTGTGTAGTTATTTCAGGGCTGAGCAGCCGGGAACAAAACAAGCAGTCTTCTATTACAGATTGGTGTGCCAAGGTAGTTGACTGTATCCACGTAAAACCTGAGAAAGCTTAAAAAGTAATTCTAGAAAATAATAGAAATGGGTTATAGGCCAAGCAGTGATTTCTTTAATACGATTTGTCTGGTTATTTCGAGTCTGGGGCAGCCGGGAGTGAACAAGCAGCCTCCTACTAGAAGACTGGGTCTGCCAGGGTTGGTGGCGCACACCATTAATTCCAGCACTTGAGAGGCAGAGGCAGGCAGATCTCTGTGAGTTCGAGGTCAGTCTGATCTACAGCGCTAGTTCCAGGACAGTCAGGGCTGTTACACAAAGAAACCCTGACCCAGAAAAACAAAAACAGAGAAAGCAACAACAAAACACCAATATGACAGGCTGGAGAGATGGCTCAGAGTTAAGAGCACTGACTGTTCTTCCAGAGGTCCTGAGTTCAATTCCCAGCAACCACATGGTGGCTCACAGCCATCTGTAATGAGATCTGATGCCCTCTTCTGGACAGCAAGCAAGCATGTAGACAGAACATTGTATGCATAATAAATAAATAAATAAATAAATATTTCTTTAAAAAAAACACCAATATGACTAAAAATTCAGTGGGTCCCTCTGAAAGAACGGTATACACTCTTAACCACTAAGCCACCATTCCTGCTCCTAATATTTATTTATTTAGATTTTTGTTTTGCTTTTTGAGACAAGCTTTCTCTGTGTAACTTTGGAACCTGTCCTGGAACTTGTTCTGTAGATTAAGCTGACCTTGAACGCACAGGGATTTGCTTGCACCACCACGACCAGGCTTATTTTTATTTTATTTTTTTAAAGGAAAGACTACCAGAAGAAAAGAATAATTAAACATTTTGTGCATTGCCAGGGCATAGTAGCTGGAAATTTAAAAAAAAAAACACTTTCACATATTTATTAGGTATAGTGTTCACGCTATAATCTTGGTTTTTAGAGAGGCTGAGACATCCTGAGTTCAAGGACATTTTGGGCTACACATTTTGGGCTACATACATCCTGAGTTTCAGACCAGCCTGGGCTAAAGGAAGACCACCCCAAACAAAGCCAAACTGTGTAAGGTCTCACCTTAGGACTTTAAATTTGTTTGAGAAGGAATAACATAGTTTGCACTTGGCAGGTACCCAGACATTTGTTTCAATTTAGTAGTACAAAGTTTTGTTCTTGGTTATGCATTGTCCTGTTTATTACGGTGCCAACCTTGAAGTCACAACTGTTTTTTGTTTGTTTCTGAGCAGAACTGCTGTTTTTATTTATTTGCACTTTCCTATCTCACCCAGTCATGCTTGGTAAACATGTCGTTGTTGTTATTACTGGCTTTTTGAGACAAAGTCTCCCTTTGTAGCTCTGGCTGTCCTGGAATTCACTATGTAGAATAAAGGGGTGTGCCACCATGCCCAGTGCAGCCGGCACTCTTAACTGCTAAGCCATCTCTCCAGCCTGTTTTTATTTTATTATTTATTTTTTAACACCTTTCCCCCTCCCCGCCCGAGACAGGGTTTCTCTTTGTAACAGTCCTGGCTATTCTAGATCAAGCTGGCCTTGAAGTCACAGAGATCCGCCTGCCTCTGCCTCCTGAATGCCCTCCTGAATGCTGGGATTAAAGGCGTGTGCCACCACTATCCCAGCTATTTATTTAATTTTACATACTAATCCCAACTTCCCCTCCCTCCCCATCTGCTCCTCAGTGAGGGTAAGGCCTCCTCTGGGAAGTCAACTAAGTCTGTCCCCTGACTTTACTGAGGCAGGACCAAGGTCCCCCTGCCCCTTCCTAGGCTAAGCAAGGTATCTCTCAATAGAGAATAGGCTCCACAAAGTAAGTTTTAAGGTTAGATCCTGGTCTCACTGCCAGTGGCCCTGTTGTGCCTGAGTCCTAGGACCCCCAAGAAGACCACCACGGAGCCACACTTCCGAATGCAAAAGCAAGGTTTCGTTTATTAAGTACGGGCTAGCATGGGTCCTCTGCTTCCCAGTCTGACACAGCAGATGGGGGGGGGGGGAGAAGGACCATCTACTATTGTAAGGGGTTTATAAAGACGAAAACCACAAAACAGTACATAAGGTTACAGTCTCAAAAGGCAAAATTACGTATCCTATATTATAATTGGTTAAAGATTAGGTAAAGCTCAGTTGTTAGTTCCTGATAGGCTATTAGTCTAAGGGGTTAGCACCCCTCCCCTTAAGTCCTCCAGACATCTGCTGACCCTTTGCTAACCACAGGGACTGGTTGAAATATTACCCAGCTGGTAGGGGAAGTTGGGTGGTCAACATTCTCTGTATGACTACAGGCAGGGGAATGGGCTGCAGTCAGCAACATTAATGTAACTTAGGTTCTCTCCATTAGCTAATACTTCCCCTAAACAGGGGTCCCATGGCCTTCAGCT